>NC_133399.1:110887479-111199563 GCF_047511655.1 Castor canadensis
TGATTGAAATGCTTTAATGACTTTCTTATTTGCCTTGAATGAACACACTGAAGTGCTTGCTTGATTGTGGTTTGCTATCAAAGTTTAGAACTCACCGGTGGCTTGTCAACCTTGAGGATTTCAAGGCTTTGTAAATGAAACATTCTGTTCTGTCAGTGGCAAAAAGGGACCAATCAGATGGCTTATATGTGTTGGTTTGCAGTTGGAAAAAAATTCTCTGGAAATTTCATTTATAAGAATTTTTCTATCTGTTAAACTTACTCTGGTTTATGTGAAATTATGAGATATCTAAATGGCTTACAGAATCGGCTGAAAGTTTCACCAACATTCTGTATCATTTTCTAAATAGCACAGGTATTCTGTCACCTCAGTGGGAATGAGGGGAGTATTTTTTGGACAAAATTGTTCAGTACAAATTACAAGCAATACCATTACATACACAAAAATAGTTCTTGTCAATGAAAGAGCTGAAGCATTTAAAAAAACATTTTTAATTGCATATATTATTACAAGGTGATTTTTCATATATGCTTACAATGTACCTTGGTTCCCTTCATCCTAACCATCATTCACCCTCAAACCATCCCCCACTTAAAATGATTTAAACACCAACTTAAACATTTGATTAATGTTTTGTCATAACATATGGACTCGTAGCATTCTTTCCCTGACCTTGGTTTTAAAAGTATTTAAATCTTCAAGGACATTTCTGGGTTTAAGAGCAAACTTAGTTAACGTTCTCATCAGTTTGTAGATATGAATAAAAAACTGGACAATGAACGAGATCATTTGGACACAAATATCAATAATGTGGAAGTATTAGGTCAGTCACAGATATGTTGAAAAGAATTATAGAAGCAGATTTGGAGTCCATCAGAAGTTCCTGACTACCAAAGGCCATGTGCAGAAAAGATCTCTCTGGGTTCCAGAACACTGCATTTCTCAGACGCTCTTTTGTGTCCACTGCCACCCTATACTGGGCTCCATTTAACTTTTTAAGGGGATCCAAATGCTATTCCCACTGTGACCTTCATGTGGTCCAAAGACTGTCATACTTCTGACTGCCTAGTCAGGGCAAAAACACCACAATGTGTGTCTCCACCCTTGCAATAGTTTCCTAATGGAAAAGAATCAGTGAAAACATGAAAAGCCTCAGTACAAGGGCATCAGGGGAGAGGGCTCAGGCACCGATGTCTCTCAAATGTGGGAGCCCACCTGGCTCCTACTTCAACTGCAGTTCACATGCTTCTTGGAGTCCAGGCCCAATGCATTAACAAGCTGATAGGCGTCACAACACTGAGGACGTAAACAGTTCAACAAACAGCCCCTAAAGCACAGCTTTTCAGTAGATTTATAATGTTTATAATTAAAATGCAGGAAATTGCAGTAAGTGAAAACCAGTCAACTAAAGGTTGTTGATAATTAACAAATAAGATCACTGAGTATTTTTCAAAACCCCAACTCTCTGTGGATTCCTGTGCAATGGGGGTTTTGCTTTGTTGGTTTAGGATTTAGGAGCAGCAAGACTTCTCCCTAAAATACTAACTCAGGATCCTCAGGGCTCTCTTCAGATGTTGTAGATCACTGTTAAACACCCCATCACTGAGGTGACCATATAACAGCTTATCTAAAGCAGACAATGTTGAGAGTGGAGGAGGCTTTGTTGACAAGGACACCAGGACAGGCAGAGTTGGTAGTCCTGGGCAAACAAAGTGGGTCACAGGTCCACTGCATCCTGTAACTACTGGGGCCAGCACACAGGTTTGTGGGATGAGTCACCTTTTGTACATAGCAAAACATGAAGGCACCTTGTACTGGATCAGTTTGGTGACCACCATGGAAACTCTGTAGCCCTCTGGTGAGCCTCTGAGGTGACTCAAGGTGACTCAGCAGTGAGCACTCTTGTTCTGTGTCCATACTTTTCCCAAGCTCATCTTTCATTTTGGAGCTGCCCAGAAGCCATCAGTTGCTACAGTGGGGCTCATCAGCTGCTTAGGTGGGAGGCCTTGCTGCCTGAGATCTTGTTGCTGCATTTCATCTTGGTTTTCTGCAGGAGTCTTTGTTGAAGCAGGTTGAACCCTGCTCCCTCCATTCTCTACAGAGTTGCCCCATTTAGTATACCACTTCTTCATTGTCACAGCTTAAGTCCTGGCTATTTTTCAAGTTATCTCTTCTTTGAGAAAACTTTCTTAATGATCCTAGTTTACATTAATCAGTCATTTTTGTGAGCTTTGATAATTAAGAAGACTACACTCTGTGTTTTGACAGTCATGTAGTGACTCTCCTGTTTCCTCAATGACCAGGAGAGCCCTGGAAGGGCTTTCCCTGTATTCATATTCGCTAGTCTAGCTCTCAGAGCATAGAATATTCATAGCATAGTGATCAGATCAATTATCATCAATATTTTACATAGGGTGGGAAATTCTGGAGATCAGATTGCACAATTGCTGATTGTTTTCATTTATGGCATTTCTAAATTAACGTTCTTGCTTTGCCCCATGAGCCTCGCTTACTTGTGATGCTGACTTTGCACTTACAGCCCTCACATCTCTCTGTAGGAGACTCAGACACACAAGTTCAAAACCCCAAGTAGAATTCCTAATACTTTAAATTTTATGTGGGCTCCTGAAAAAGATCCAAAGTATTGAATTTGTTAATATGAAATAAGCTTTAAAATCTCTTCTGTCTGCTCTCCAACCCCACTCAGCCCAGCCTGGCAAATGCTCCCAGTTTCTGTCTCCCTCTTATCCAATCTTCTCCAACTCAGACCAAAGGCAGGTTTGCATTCTAGGCTTTCCCTTTCTCTTCCTCCAGAGATGTTTGCCTTTGTTATATAATTCAGTAAACCCAACTGCAAAAGGCTGGAGAATGGGGCTGGCTGAGACAGATACTTTTCTTTGAATGTGGAGAGCATTGAGGAACTTGAAGGGGCACAACTGGGGAGAAAACAGGAGGAAACGAAGAAGGTAGAAGCTGAGAAAACCTACTTTAGTGTATTTTTCCTGTCACAGTTATTTTCCTGCATCAGCCTCCTTTCTAGTAAAATGATAGTATTCATAAACATTCAGTGAATGACCAGAGAGACACCATGTTTTATAAATGAATTTCTCCTTGAAGTGATTGAACTCAAAATGAAATCAGAAGTTGTTTTGGACACTGTACCATTTCAAATTTCACAAAATACAAACATTATATCAGAAGGACTCTTATTTTTCTTCTTTTTCTCCTAGCTTCAAAAAAACATCTTTGGGTGAAATCTAGTCATGAAGAATTAAAATCTAAATAAAAAATCCCAGACAACCACAAACTATTAAAAAGAGCTCTTTTAAAAGGAAGCCATCTTAATTTTCTCTCTTCCTTCTCGTATCTGTGTTAGAATCAGTAACACTTTCATGCAGTCTCAAGTTATTGAGGGCCTCCACAAATCCTGGGACCATGTGATTCACAGTGTTATTCCCATGTACCACGTGAGCACAGGTATGTGTATACGGGGAACAGCAGTTCTGAGGAGAGGACATTGGTGGATGGACAAGAGTCAGGCCAGGAGGAGCAGGGGCTCATCCAGGCAATATGGTGGCCCATGTGTTGCTGGTTCCCCTCACCTCAGGCAGGTGAGGTAAGGTGAGTATGGTCACTGTCATGCTTAGAAGCAGGACCCTGAGGACCTTGATACATTATCATGTTAAAGAAAAGTTGCAGGCAGATTAAATGTAGCAGAGTTTATCTGAGCAAAGTTCATTCATGAATTCTGCAGCACTCAGGACCAGAACAGGTTCAGAGAGCTCCATCACACAGCTGGGCAGCAAGACTTTATAGGTCAAAAATGGAAACAAAGTAGAGATATTACCCATTGGGCACAGCTCTGCATCTGCCTTATTTGAAGTTGGTGTGATGAGTTGGCTGATTATGATTGGCTGAAGTGTGGTTGGTTGTGATTGGCTGAAACCCAGCTTCTTCTTTTTTTTTTTCTTTGCATGGAACTGGGGTTTGAACTCAGGGATTCATGATTGCAAAGCAGGTGCTCTACCACTTGAGCCACACCTCTAGCGCATTTTGCTCTGGTTATTTTGGAGATGGTGGGGGTGGTGCATGAGAGTGTCTGGGGGCGGGGTGTCTCACTATTTGCCCAGACTGGCCTCGAACTGTGATCCTCCCAATCTCAGCCTTCCAAGTAGCTAGGATGATGGTGTTTGTTATACCCCCTAAGTTAGGTTTCAATTTGTTTTACTGGGACTCAAAGTATAGTGACAGCTGTAGGTCATTGTCTCCTGCTTATTTAATTTTACAACCATAGGGCTATGAAAAGGCACAGGATATAATCACCTTGTGTGATAGACTTTCTGTTCTTTTTAAATTAAAAAATAGATAATACATACATACTTATTATTAATTGACACAATGATTGTGCATATTTCTGGGGTACAGTGTGAAATTTCAATACATGTATAAAGTGGGTATCAGTACAGTTGGCATATCCACTGCCTCAAACATTTATTGTTTTTCTTAGTGTTGGGAACATTCAAAATCCTCTCTACTAGCTATTTTGAAACATTGAATTAGTTGTTGTCACTCATTGTTACCTTCTGTGCTATAGAATGCTAGAAGCTTGTCTTCCTGTCTAATTGTACCCTTGAACCTGCTAGCCACACTCTTCCCATCCCCTTCTCTCTGTGCCCCTTCCAGGCTGGGTGATAGGCTCCTGTGCTGGCAGTGGAGTCTGTGATCAGGAGACTTCCAAGGTCCTTGGAACCCATGGCAGGATACATGGGTGTAAGTGGAACTTATTAAAAGTTAGAGAAGAGAAATACATGTGGAAGCCAGGAAGCAGAGAGAACATGCTTCTTTTCTGCAGGTGCTTTTAAAACTTATGCTAATGTAGCAGAAGAGAGGAACCAGGTGATTCGGAAGCAATAATCAGTGAGTGGGGAGGGCATGGGTGGTTCCTGAGGCAGAGCATGGTCAATCTGAAATACAGTATTAAATCATATATTTTCTTATGAGTCCTGAACTTACCCTAATTTTAGCCTGCCTTAAGTCTAGTGTGCTCAATAGTACATGGCACTGGCCTCTTCTCCTTCAGTTTCTTTTCTCGCTTATGAGCTGAGAAGATAATACAAATTGCCCAGTGTCCATAACAGTACAAGAAATAATCATAAAATCAGGAGAGATTTTTGCATGCGAAACCGGGCTATGTTTTATACTTCTCTCTTTGCTACCATGCCACAAGGAGCTTAAGGCTGCTGTGGCATAAGATGATAATGAATGCTAATAGGATCTGCACAGGGATTCTGATGACACACATCCCTTGGTGAGAAGCAATGGTGCCATTTTGCTTAATAGGCTGTGTATCACAATGTTTTATCACTTGTTCTAAAGAGACGTGGCTAAGGCTAGTATGTTTTATTTGTGGGTGGTATTCTCTGCAAGGAAAAGGCAAAATTTAATTTACCTTCTAATATTACTGCACTTAACATATCCATATGAAAGTAAATAAGTTCAGAGCAGAGAGAAATGGATCAAATTTGCAGATTGTGGCTGAAAATTGCTTGTAGTTTGGCCATTCCTCGTCTAGACTTGTGAAGTTCATTTGGAATATTGTTGAGATAATAAAGCTCATTCCTCTGAAAAGAAAGGACACAAGCTGTGTTGTTCCTGTTGTTATGGCTTCAGGCCAACTTTCAAACTTACATTTACCTAGGCACACCTCAAGATGATTCAGAAACAGCTTTTAAGTTTTGCTTGGGACCTTAAATATTGCATAGAGATCAATACTTCTGAAAAACAATGGCTGGCTTGTGAGGGGATGGCCGGATCCAAGGGTGGTCATTAACAGTAAGGTCACTGAAGAGGAGAGCTCTGGGTGTGGCACCCAGTAGTCATTCCTACAGGTAGGCACCATTTCCCCTTATGCCTCCACTGGAAAAAGGCAAGAAAGCTTTTGGGATTCTCTATAATGGTGATTGACATCCATGGTTGAAGGAGTTAGTACTGATTGGTGCCAGCTAAAGCCAATGACCTTATGTGTATAGTCTCAGGAGAAATTCCATTTAAAAGCTTATTTCTTAAACATTTACAAGTTGAGACAATCTTCTTGTCATATGTAATTAAAGGAAATGTTTCTTCATAAATATTGCATTTGTGAAAAATCCATTAAGAGAGATTCTATGCTGAAATTTCTTGGAGAATTACTTTGTAACAAAGTCTAATGAGACTCAGATTGTTGTTATTTTTCTGTCTAGGTGTTGCAGCCCAGTGGCTGGTGGGGAAAGCATGGCTGGGCTGAGGCACCCCAGATCTAGTCCCTGCTTGTTGTAAACTTGACTTTTGAGGACAGGAAAGGAGTACTGTGGCTTTTGCTTTTTTTGCAGTGTAGAATACAGGTTGGACTCAGTGGTCCCAACGCCCCCTCCAGCTCTGCTCATCTCTAACTCCATGTGTGCTTAATACAGTCAAGCTGTGCTGTCTCCTCTGTACTCGGTCAAGCATCCTTGCCTGCCATGTTTTCTCTTTCTAAAATACTCTTCTGAGTTTTTCTGTTTTATTACAATACAACATCCAAGATCTCATGATGTAAGGCTTAATTTCATTCATTTAATTGAGTCTCATTATCATTTGTCATTGAGCCCTGTATGTACAGGGTAATGTCTTAGGCTGTCAGGTTCTTCCATTTATTTCTCTGTTCCTTTGATATATCTTCTATCTCATCTTGCTACTTATGCATATGTACTCTTAATTCTGCTGTTTTTGGTAGTGCTGGGGATTGAACCCAGGGACTTGTGCATACCAGGCTAACATTCTCCCACTTGTGCCACATCCTCATCCCTAACACTTGCTTCTTGATTGCCAGTTTTTTTAGTTAAGACTAGTATTGAATAGGATATGAGTCAATAAAAATAAACCTCAACATTTTGGTGCCTCAGCTCAATAAATGTTTATTTCCAGTTCATGTGGAAGCCCAGTATAGATTAGAAAACACTCCTGGGAATCTTCCTCAGGCTTGGGAACCCAAGCTCTTCCACCTTGTGACATCACTCTCATCCCTATTAGGTCTCAGCACATGGGAACTGCCTGGGAATTTAGGTCAGGTTGAAAATGGTGCACTTTGCTTTCATGGGCACTCCATCAGGGTGAACCCAGGCCTGTGATCCAACCTAACTGTGGAGGAGGCCTACAAATTCTTCTTCAAGAATAGCCAGGCCAACATCTGTGTCAGTAACTCCCATTAACAGAGACCTGGGACAATCAGTTTACAAAGAGCATAGGTTCGTTTTGACTCATGTGGGGAGGTTGCAGTCCGTCGCTGGTTGTCCTTGATGCGTTTGTGCCTATGGTAAAGCAGGGGCACATGGTAAAATCGCTCACTCCATGGATGGGATGTGAAAGAGAGGAGGAAAATGTCAACATCCCACAGTCCCAATGTTCCCTCCCATTAGGCCTCACATCTTACAATTTCCACCATCTTCCAGTAGTTCTGAGCTGGAGACTAAGCTTTCCACACACCAGCCCACAGCACATATTTAAGATACAAACTCTGGCTATATTGCAACGATCAATTTCAATATGACCATGTTAAATTCCAGGTGCTCAGAAAGGAGACAGCTTCAGAATTAGACAATTGAGAAATTGATGAGGTGAGAGAGGGGAAGAAATAAATCATATTTAGTGCACACAGCAAGCTAAAAATTTAAATATAACTTTTGCACACAAAATAAATAATTGTATAATAGCAATGATAATATAAACTAATATGCATTAAATGCTTTCTTTGTTGAAGATGCTGTGCTAATATAATTGACATGCACTGGTCTTGGTATTCTCCATCATACATGGGTTATTGTTTTTCCATTTGCAGATGAAGCAGCTGTGATTGAGAGGTGAATTTTGAGGAAAGATTTTCAGGTAGTAAATGACAGATGGTGGCTTCGCAGGTAGCACGCAAAACCTATGATTTTAACCATCACCTTCAGCTGCCTCACCTAAAATAATAATGGCACTTCACCTCATTTATTTTGGGTCCATTGCTGATAGTGACGTGGGGCTTTTATGACTCTAACTTCTAGATGAGGAAACTGAAATCTGGAGAGGTTGATTTCCCCGTGCCAAAACCATAGTTTCTAAAAATGACAGGGAGATTATCCAAGGCAAACAAAGAATTGAGCAATTGAAGTTCTGCAGCCTGACCTTCAACCCTGTAAGAGCTGCTGTAACCATCAGTGTTTCAGCTAAATGGTCTCCACGTCTTTCTCACGACCCCCATTCCAAACACATGGTCTGTGATTGCTACTTGGCCTACTGCAGTATGCAGTGATATTGAAAAAGAACACTTGACTCTAGTTTGAACATTTTGATGCCTGCTGCTGCTTTAAGAGTGGGGTGCTGTGTTTCCATCCTGTTCTGATTTTTTTGTGCAAACATATCTCAAGTTTTACATCTCATTGAAGTGTACCCGAAGTCACCTCTTATTTTACAATATCCCATGTCCTTAGAAACATCAAAGAAGAGGGTAAAGATTTCTTAAAAGACCAGAACATAAAATACTGCATAGCTTATTTGAGAGCAATTTATTTCGAAGGTCTTTCTGTATTCATGGGGAGAAAAAAGCAACTATGATAAAACCATAAAACCACATATTCTAAAAGGTTACATGACATTGAGTTTTCAAGTTGCTTTCATTTGTTGCCTGAGAAACTAGATAACGTCAAACATCCAATTCAAAGGCATAACCTCTAAATTGCATCCTTCATATTTAGTACATTTTCCCTTTGGCAACAATGAACTAATTTGATATCAGATGTGCAGTTTATATAACATGCTCTTTTATTCTTTTTTTTTTTTTTTAGTCCACACTCCACACCCATATCCAGCATTGTTGCAGTTGTGGACAGAGATTGTGTCCTTCTGACTTCTGACCCCCCTGCAGCTTACTTAACTCTCCGTGCTGTGGTTTCTGCAAAGGAATTGGAGTATGGGGGTAGGACCGAGCTCATGGGGCAGTTATGAAATTAAATGAACAATATTTGGAAAATACTTAGAGCCATTCCTGACAGAGCGATATAGCTATCTAAATACAGGAGTAAAAATTTTGTGACATTAATGTACAGTTCACCCTTACATATAGCTAATATCATTTACATTTCACTTGGAAGGTGTTTTACTTTCGAGAGAGGTTGATCCAATAAGATTAGAAATGGTCACTAATAGCTGGTTAGTGGCCACTACTCATTACTGGGATCAGAATGCATTATTCTTTCTTCTGCTGAGTAAAGAGTCTGAGGAAAAATTATGGCAAATCAAGTATAATAACACATCACTCATCTTGAGTCTTCCATGTAGCAAGTTCACATTCAAGTAAAGAGGACAAGTGTACGTACTGGCCTTGTTAGAATGGATATGAGCTACAAGAGAAGTTAAGAAGGCATGGTTCATGTTGCATGAAGAGTGTCCCCGTCAGTCAGGAGAGACCACACAGAAGGGGAAGAAGAAGGAACACCGAAGACACAACTCCTCTAATTGTCTTACAAATTTTATTCTTCCTTTGGCTCTTCTTTTAAGAATCCATTCTCCATTGTCCATCAAAATTATCAAGACCACGCATCAAGCCCTCTTTATCTTAAAGCTAAGCAAGTGCTCTGATTTCCTTTTTGTTTTTCTGGCATATTATTTAATGCCTTTCTCCTGTTTGTTTTTTTTTTTTCTGTGACTGGTGTTTGAATTCAGGACCTCATGCTTGCTAGGCAGGTGGTGTACCACTTGAGTCACACACCTATCCTTTATTGCTCTGGCTATTTTTGATACAGGGGTATTGCTTTTTGTCCACACTGGTCTGAACTTGAATACTCCTGTTTGTGATTTCCTGCCCACCAGGCATGACAGGTGTGCACTACCATGCCTGGCTGCTTTTCTCCTTTATTTTCTTATCTTTGTTTTTTTGGGCAAAGAAGACCTACAATATGGAATAGCCACAGCTTGCACTCTTGTAAGACCAGAGTTCAAGTGTGTGCAGTAAGATTTGGACTGAGGAAATTGCAGCATGAATTGAACATTTTTGGAAAAGAAAGCAGCAAATGGACATTGATCGGATGGGACAGGTCAGAAATTGAATGGCCATGTCACAGAATGTAGGAGGAGCCTGATGGGTGAAGGTGAGTGAAAGAGGTCTGAGGGAAGCCAAGGATGTAGTTCTGTCCTTAGGCTGGATTATAGGAATGGCATGCTCACAACAGATGCTGTGTGAATGTTCCCAGAGAATCCTTAGGAGGGACTGAGCACTAACGGCAGCAGGTACAGGGTTCCCTTTTCCTGCCCTTTCCCTGGTCACTCACCAATGTGTGGAAAGCAGGTGATGGCAGGGTGAGGCAGGTCACTTTGACTGCACAGGATGGAACACCCTGCTCTGACTATTAGACACTGACCTGAGTTTAGGGTATGACCTTCATGAATTTGCTCTGCACCTCATTTCAGTTTCCTAATAAACAGAAACCAAAGACCAGTGTCTGCATGGAGGGGTATCCAGGATATTGTCCCTTAATTGCATTGTTATAATAGGAATGAGGAAAACAGAGGTCTCTGTTAACACCTGAGGCTTGAACACACTTCAGCAAAGTAAAGGTGCTAGGAAACACTAGTGTATCCCACCTGCTACTGGATTGTAAAGCAACTTAGAAACACCTCAGACTTCTTACTGAGGATGAGATGTTAGTGCTATCTTATATGCAAGAAATGCAAAACAAGTGAGCTACTTGGGTCAGAAAAGCTGTTTGTCTTACCCATTAAAATACCTTGACCTTTGGATAATTGTACATTTTAACAAACTGGGTTCCAGGATGGAATATTCTCAGAATGAATAGTCCATCTCTCGTGAAATTATACCATTCAGTAATTTTAATAGACTGGGAATCCCAAGAAAGCATAATTAACTTTTATTCTTAATAGTATGGAAATAAGAGAAAAAATGACATTCAAATAAATACTGTGCATATATTTCTGTTTATAACACATATCTCTTTGTATCCTATAATAGTCCCCTGAAAAAACATACTCATATATTGTATTTTATTCTTTTACTCTCTTAATCACCTTATTTATTATTTTTTTACTTTATTGTTGCTCTGGATGGGGGTGCATTGCAGCATTTACAAAGGTTCTTAAAATCTATCAACTATATCATAGTTGAATTCACCCCTCCAACCATTTTCCTTTATCCCCCCTCCCCTGATCCATGGAATAGTTTTGAAGGAATCATTTTTGCAATTACATACATATATACACATTTTTTGCATCATATTCACCCTCCTACCCCCTTTCCCCATTACCTCCCCCCTCCTACTGGTGCCAGCACTCCCCTCTGAGTAGGCCTTGTTCTGCCCTCCTGTTTTCTGATTTTGCAGAAAAGAAGAGAAAAGACAAGAAGAAAAACATGACATTTTTGTTTGTTTGAGATAAAGGTAGCTGTACAGGGAGTTTCCTTATGTTATTTCCATGTACATATGTGTTATACCTCCAATTGGCTTATTTTTTCTAATTAACACTTATATATTTTAATTTTTTAACCTAAGAGTTGCGGCTGAAATTCTTGGCAACAGGAGGGCCAAGATAGTTCTCTGCCTCAGGAAAATGACAGAGGAGAATTCAGCTGATGACTGAGAGTCCTACCACTTTTCTTGAAATGAGGCCTGCCTAAGTCATCCAGTTCAAATAAGACCTCTTCATTTACTGTGCAAATAAGTCAATTGTAATTTTTTTGGAGAGATAAGAATGAGCCATGTCAGGGCCTTAGAAGCACAAAGATTGAGCTGAAAATTGGGTTGCTTGTGGTTCCTGTAACATCTTTGGTTTCCATTAAGCACTTATTGCAGCATCCCATGCCCAGGCATGGGCAATAAATATTACTTAGCAATGATGATGTGATCATAGGCAAAAGAGTCTTAAGGAGACTAATGAATGCATTGAGCTGTCTTCTTAAGAGAAGGTACTTAGAGCCCTTATTAATATAATTGGAGAGTTATTTAGTTGTTTAATTAAATTTATTAATTTTTTTCAGACTTCGGGTTAAAAACATTAAATTTATGATAACCTACCCTTCTATGTCCTTGTGAACCAAATGTTCTTGCTTGTGTATGGATGAGTCAGGTAACTTAGTATTTATAGTGGATTTGTGTTGATTATCTTCTTGGTATTCCCTTTGTCTTCTTCCTTAATAGTTGGCAATTTCTGATTGGGGTCTAATAAGCTATCAGAGAAACATATTCTTCCTCCAATTTAAGGGATAGAACTTATGATTGCAGCTAAACTCATGGCAACTGTCACCTCGTTGGCCATATATGAATTAAGGGAGAGATGCAACCTAGATAATTGAAGTAAATCTCAGGCCATTTCCTAGGAGTGCTGACAAATGATGCTTTCCTGGATGGATGAGAACGACTTAGAAAGCACATAACCCTGGGAGCTGTGGAGGCAACTCAAGACCATCGGGGACCATGTGACGCGGAAGGGCGAAGAGGTTCTTGCTGACATTACTGACACTGTTGTGTGTCTAAATCAAACTTCACCAGAGGTTCCCAAACTTCATTTGGAGTCTTTGCCATTTGAGTCAATTAAATTTCACTATTGTCTAGTCCAGTTTGAGTAGGGTTCTCTATTATTCACAGTGGGGAAATTCCTTACTAATATGGAATTTCTGCTGTCATGTTTCCGTTACAGCTCTGTTGTGAGATCATGGCACTCTGTGTGATGCTGTGGCCCAGAGCTCCCCAAAGTTGCCCCACTTTGACAGGAGCTAAATGAATACTTCATTCTCACTAGACTTCTGGGTGGGATCATATTATGTGTCACAATGGGGAAATGCCTCTATTTTAAGATGTTATCTCACTTTCCACTGAATGTCTTATATGGAGCAAAGTATATGCAAGATGAATCAGGTGAAGAATGTCGAAGTTCCCCTTAAGATACTTGATGGCATGTCTTATCTTCCCAGTGTGACTCACACTGCACCAAGCCATTCATATCAGGTAATCCTGGACTACCCCTTCACCTTTTCCAGGAAGACTAACTTCTTTCTGAGTGCTTCTTACTTTGGTTTTGCAGGTGCAAAATATCCTCAAAGACTTGACTGAGTTATTTCCACTAATAAGAGCATTCATGCTCTTACAAATTTTGTCAAGTTGTGTCTGAGTTTTTATCTGACAGTAATTCCTTTGAACAGATGCTCTGTGTTCCAATTCTACATCTTTATCCCCATTCATCCATGGACTTAAGTAAGTTTTATGTCCTCAGATAATGCAACCAGAACCAGCTTGCCATTTGCCTAGAGACTTGCCTCATCGCACTATGCCTTTGAACTAGGCCTCGTGTGCTCTCTGCCCTCTGAAGTGAGATGCTTGCTTTTCAAGGGCTTGCTTTGCCTGGCGCCAATTGGTATGGCAAGGCAGTGGATCTAGTATTGTGACAGATCTGAAAGCAGCCCCAGAACATTTAGATCTGTACCATTCATGGCCAGGAGGGATTTTCTGAGACGTGACTGGGCCAGTCGCTGGCTCACTTTTTAAGTGTGAAGTTATTCAACTTCTCCAAGTCTCTCCAAGCCTCTTCTACTTGTTTGTGAAGAGGACATGACTCATTTTTTCTATAGACGATTGCTATGAAAGCAATGAGGCGCCCATGTGTAATGGGTTTAGCGTATATACTGAAGTCCCAGAAAATATAACTCATGTGGTAATTGACTAAAGATTGGAATACAGACTCCCTAGCTGATGGACAAGTATCGTTTCTTAATGAGCTTGCAGTCTGAAAACTAACACTCTCTAATAATACTTTCATTTCTTGGTGTTACTGGGGTTTGAACTCTGGGCCTTATGCTTGTGAGGCAGGTGCTCTTACTACTTGAGCCACTCTGCCAGCCTCTATTAATACTTTAAAGCACACCAATGACAGCCAGCCCAGGTACAGGATGAAAACCACACCCTAAGTGAACTCCTGCCTATGGCAATATTTGCCACTTCATAACAGAATAGGTCTTGTTGTGTCCACTGCACTCTTTCTGATTAGGTCTACATATTTTCAAGACTCAGCAATGGAGGTGTTTCTTCTATGAGCCAACCTTAGAACCTATACTCATGCCGATCACGCATCTATCCCAACACAGGTCCATGTTTCATCTTCTGCCATCTGAAAACTTGTCGTTTCCTGTGCTCATATGGAGGCCACACCTGGCTTTCATCAAATAAATGAGCTCAACTTATCCTTGAGCATGACTAAAAGCCACAGGACTCAGGGGAGAGTGCCAAGGGCTCAGGTATCAAACTCCTGCTGTGGAGTGTAGTGCCTTTTTGAAGTTCAATGTTCCTGGAAACACTTTTCTTCTACACAGAACACTTGGCATAAGCTTTTTGTTGCATCAGTCATGCAGCCCAGCCTTAAGGCTGGCAAGGGCAAAGAGGCCTTAGAAGTGGGAACCCCAGAAGCATGTCTGAAAGAGCTCAGCATCTTGTTGAGGACTCACAGCCACATCTGCCATTATGCTTCCCAAAGAGGAAAGAATTCTTCACTGCTTATCCTTTCTCACAGATTCAATGTGGTCCTAAGACTCAGAGATGCATGGGTCTAGGGAGACTCAGCCTGGTGACAGCCAAGGCCTCACATCCTTTTTTCTGTGCCCTTGAGGCCACTGGTACCTCTAACTTATCCCCCAAATATTCTAGAGAACAGAACCTGTGAATCAGCAATGTTTTCAGGAAATCAAAACCCCTGAATGTACCACTCAGAGATGCATCTTTGTTTGGTACCCAGGTGGGATCTTGGAAGGAGACACACACAAATGGAAGCCGGAATGAATCTGGTCACTTTAGTAAGTAGGAGGGGTTGGGGGAATTGGCAACAATCTTTACAAATGAGCTCATTTCTGAATTCCAAATTGATATAAAGATCACCTTTTATTTATTTTAAAATCAAAGTCCAGGGTATAAATAACTCCTTTTGCAATAGTTTCATTTACTGAGTAATTTTATTGTTCATTTGAAAAATTATCATTCATCTTTGTGTGAGTGCTTCATAGCATCATAATTTAGCATTTGGAAGGCTTTTGTTGAAATTGTTCCTCTGTTCCAGCTTCTGCTGTGATGGCGGAAGAGCAAGTGTGATAAGTACAAAGGGGAGGCTCAGGCATTGGGAATCTCAGATTTGTGGAACACTAATGGTTTCCAGCCATTGAGAGTGGGCAGTTGGAACCAGCACTCTCTGTTTTCTGCTGTTATCATATAAGTGAAAGAGGCTCTAATCAGAAGCAGCGTGCACATGTTGCGTGGCTAATTCAGATTTGTTGTGGGGATTTGATTAGAAGACGCGAGAAATTTGTGTGTGCTCTGCTGTTGGAATCCGCAGTGCTGGTCATGGTAAGGATAATGACATCCAAGGGTCCACATCTGAGAAAACAGGATCATTCCCTCCCAGTGTTGCCACTACATGACAAATTAGGGCATTCTTGGAGGCAGGTCCTTTTGGAAAGAGTATGCTAAGACTTGAACAGTGCATTGAAGTATCCCTGTGCAGTGTGGTTCAAGATAACACACAGGGATTACTGAATGTCCTTGAGAGCAGGGTCTATCTCACCTTGCTCTGGTTCCTTGGTCCCTAGCATGTTTTGAAATATTTCAATCAACAATTCTTTTTGTTTTTGGATTTTTGTGACAGGGCCTTGCTCTGTAGCCCAAGCTGGTCTTGAACTCTTCATCCAGAGTGCTGCAATTACAGGACTACATTGCCATGCCTAGCTGGCGATCAATAATTAAAAAAAAATTTGGAAAATTTACCATTGTGACCATTTTAAGTGTGCCATTCAGTAGGCTTACATTGTTGTGCGGCTGTCACTACCATCAGAATCTAGAACTTTTTCCTGTTCCCAAAGTGAAACTCTACTAATTAAACACTAACTCCCTATTCCCCAGCCCCTGACACATTGTACCTTCTCTCCCTGTGAACTTGTCTTCCTTAGTTCCTTCTGTACCAAAGTTCATCAGCATTTCTCTTCTTGGACTGACTTAGTTCACTTGGTATAACAGTTTCAAGGTTCACTCATGTTGCATGAGTTCTTCCTCTTGAAGGCTGAATCCTATCCCATTGTATTTATGGTCCACGTTTGCTTGTCAAATTATTTCTGGACAGGCATCTGGTTGTTTCCAACTTTTGCCTTTTTGAATCATGCTGCTAGTAACATGAGTGTGCACATATCTGTTTGGGTCCCTGCTCTCATTATTTTGGGAATCTGCAGGAAATGTGCTTTACTGGTTTTTGTTTAATTTTTGACAGTACCAGGGTTTGAACTCAGGGCCTTGTGTTTGGTAGGCAAATGTTCTACCACTTGAGCCATCCCCCTAGCCCAGAAAATGTGCTTTAAACTGACATTTGAAGTGAGAAGGGCATCGGGGTTGAAGTGCTTACTCAGGGTCTAGGGGTGGTGTTTGATCTGACTGACTTTGTTACCTGTACAGATTTACCTGGTGGTGGCTTCACTCACCCTCCCTCCAATCCTGTGCTCTGCCTGCTCTGCCTGCTCTGACTTGTCTGGAATTTTCCTCTCCTGGATGTCTCTCTGTCCAAGTCCTGAGATCCTCTCAGGCCCACTTCAGATACATTTCCACAGCTTTCCTGATAGTACATGCACCTCTATGAACCCCAGGTGTCTTCTGCTGACCCACTGTGCCAGCCTCATGCAGAATGTAGTGGACCTCATCTTGGCCCCGTGGCTGGGTCAGTCCAGGTCAGAGAACTCCTCAGGGCAAGTGAGCCTGAAAGTGTGCTCAGTAATTCACAGTTTGGAGGTGGAGTCAGGCTGCTGAGGAGAGAAAGTTGAGGTTCAAGGTCTACAGGTGAGCACTTTAGGAGAAGGGAAATACACCAAATGCTTGCAGAGTTCATATGGGTGATTATCTCAGGGAAGTAGGGGCAGAGGGACACCTATTGGGACATTGCAGCCATTGCTAACCAGTTCATGGTTTTTCTGAGGCCTCTGAGTGTTGACTTCACCTCAGGTCCCTGTTGCCTTAACTAGAGTTAAGCTGTTCTTACATCCAGTAATTGATGGCAGTTTATTTCACTTTAATTGTAATGTAGGCCCCTCTCCCTCCCCATACCACCCACACAAATTACCCTGGTTAATTAAGAACTGACTGCAGTTCCATCAGTGTGCAATGATTTATTTTCATTGCTGCAGTCCTGTCTTCCTGCAATGGATCCCCCTCCAATACTTTTACCTCCTGCTGAGTGTGAAGTTGCTTACACAGGATGTTCCATTTAGAATCCAGTCTTCTCTGTAGTAGAGACATTAGGGATTGTTGCAAGAGGCATTTGTAAAGAGCCTCTGTAGGTAGCAGGGTGGCCACAGGGCTTCCTGGAAGATGTCCTGGACAAGGAGTGTCCTAACTGTGCACTCTAGATTTGTCCACATTGACCATCTATTCTCACTGGGAGAAGTTTAGGGAGGGGGCTGTTGAAGGCAGTCCTCCTTACCAAGAAATCCTACAGAGAGAAGAAACAGAAGATAGGTTCCTGCTGCCTGTTGCACTCAGGGAAAGGCGCAGACCACTAGAAGGGAATGTGTGCTTGGACTGTGCTCAAGGTAGCAAAAATTTGGAGTTAGGAATGGAGGGAATGAGAAAACAGAGCACAAGATAAGACATGGTAAGAAGACTGGTTGAAAAGCTCCATGTAGCTGGACCCTTTAAACAGGAAAGAGTTCAGCTAAAGTGCACATTTGCACACATGCATGGCATTTCCCTGTAATGTTGCTGAATTCTGGGACTCCATCCGTGGCTCCTAGGTCTCAGGTTAAGAACACTGACTCTTCTCTTGTTTCTGCTCC
This sequence comes from Castor canadensis, assembly GCF_047511655.1. NCBI lineage: Eukaryota > Metazoa > Chordata > Mammalia > Rodentia > Castoridae > Castor > Castor canadensis. The sequence continues at coordinate 110,905,331 of NC_133399.1, forward strand.
CGCTGTCTAACCTGCATCCCCCATTCCCTCCTCTTAATCAATTGACTTCTGGAGTGATGGTGCCAAAGTATATATCTGAATGCACCACTGTTTAGCTTACACGTCTCCAAGCTGACCTCCTTAGGCGTGGGCATCACAGCTTCTGCATACCTCTGCTCATGTTGTCCCAATCAGGTGAAGAGTTTAAAGTTGGTGGCCATGACCCACAATTACCATGTATGCATCTGTGCTCCCACTTGTTCTAGAGTTTAAGAGGCATTCTGCCTGGAAGATGCTCACCCAGACATGTCCTATTCAACCTACAGTCCTCAGTGTAGGTGTTTCTTCCTCTGGGACCGTTCCCTGAGCCTCCCCAGTCTGGACTTCATGTCCCACTGAAGAATATTTGTCTGGTCCTATCCACACCCCAGCTTAGCATCCGTCTCATTACGCTGTATCAGTGTCCCACTTGACGTTAAGTCTGCAGACACTGTGGCAATGTGCACTGTATTCTGTACACAGTAGGTGCCCAGCTTGCTTAGAATGTCCTGGACAAATTCTCTACCCTCACCTGATATCATTTTAAACACTGCAGGAGAGGGAATATTCCTAAGAACCAGAAGAGAACTTGGAAACGAGGGAGATGAGCAATTTCAAATCACTAGTAAGAAAAAGGAACACAGAAAACATTAGAATAAGGAAGTAGTAAAGGACTTTTGATTTAAAGAAAAGGAATAGAAACCAGTGGGTTTTATCTTCTCAGTGAACATGGAAATAGATGGCAATTCACTGAGTGTGCTGCCTGCCCGGCATAGTTCATTACTGGTCATGAGTGAATGGCTGCTCAGTTGTGCGCACATACCCAGTTCTGCTGGCCCTGGCACCTGAAGTCCTCCCAATATTATTGGTGGCAGCAGCCTTTCACAGTTAGAATTAGCAGATATGACGGCATTCTGTTCATGTATCTGTGTAGCATGTGCCTTTTCTCTGTGTGTATACAGTTATTCCATTCTGTGCTTCTCAGGCCTCTGTGGTCACTAAAGTGACCTTCGGAATGTCAGTCCTAATCTTGCAGCTAAGGTAAAGCCTTAGGAGAAAGCTGTCCTCTGCTGGGCGTTTTGGGAACCTCCTTCTCTGATCAGTTTCTCTGCTGGCGGCTGAGAACGTACCTTGCATTCTTTTCCTGTCCTGTCCTGTAGGGCAGCTCCTACCTCCCCAGGTGGATTTCTGCCATGCCCCTTTCTCTGCTCATCATTTAGTTACTCTGAAAGCCAATTATTTCCTTTGTAGCTTAGTGTTAGTGTTTGCAGCTGTCTTCAGACAGGGCTAGGCATCTCCCTGGTGTGGGGGGTCACAGGGACTTTCCAAGGGAGATCAAGCACTGCTCATCCATAGGTACAGTGGTGGATTGTACCTATGTGGATCACACCTTTAGTTGCACACACATTGTAGAGCTGGCCAGGGGGCTGGCTTTGACCCTGGAGTGTTAGCAAGTGTATTTCAAGCAGAGGCTTGCCCTTTGGAGCTGGCTCTGTTAGAATTCACTTGCTACTAAGAAGCTAGGGCCACCCTGTGTCCCAGCTGACAACTCCCACTGCCCACTAGACATGTGACAAGGCCTATTTGGACACCCATCTCAGCAGACCCCAGATTGCTCCGCGAAAGCCTCACCAAAGCTGAGCGCAGCCCAAAACATGTAATAGCAAACAATAAACCAGGGTGGTTTTAAGTCACCAAGTTTTAGGATAATTTAAAAAGCGCTACATAAGTAACCTAGAAGTGAGGAGATACTGTTTAGGAGGAAGAAAACAAATAACCTAAAATGTGGCATTGGGTTTGGTACAAGGCATCGGGAAAGTTGGAGAGGTGGACAGAGGCTATGCCCAAAGGCTAGAGGAATGGAAAGCCACTTGTTAGGAGGCCTGGGAGGAGATGAGGGTGACAGGTATTCTGTGCTAACGATGACACAACAGAACTCAACTGTGCAGCAACTTGGAAGGAAGAAAGTCTCCTGAGACTCACTCTATGAACCTCTGATTCTGGCTAAGGGAATTTTCAGACAGAAGGCTAAAGTGCCAATTGGATTGTTTTAGCAGGCTGTGAGAAGCTATGGGGACAGAGACATGCTTAAGAGTTTGCAAGCAGAATGTAGAGGAACCACAGAAGAGCCTGGACTTGCTCATCTGAAAAGAAAACTATTTAATATGGCTCACGATCAAGAGTAAGTCACCATGTGGCCCTAAGAACTTTTGCTATGTTCTTAGAATGACCTAAGACCATGTGCTAGACCCTCTAATGGGACAAAAATGCATCTAAAATGATAAGGACGTGTGAGAGAATCTGAAGTAGAAGGAAGTTATTTTTAAATTTTTTCTTGTGCTGGGTGGGGGTACATTGTGGTATTTACAAAAGTTTTTATAATCTGTCAAATATATCATACTTTAATTTACCCCTCTGCCATTCTCCTTCATCTCCGCCTCTCCCCATTCCAGGAATAGTTTCAACAGGTCTCATTTTTCCATTTACATACATGAGTACACATTATTCACACCATATTCACCCTTCTTCACCATTTTCCTACCTTCCCGCCATTGGTACCAACATCACCCCCCCTTGGGCAGGGCCTGTTCCACCTTCCTGTTCTCCAGTTTTGTATAAGAAAAAGTGACATTTTTGCTTGTTTCAGATAGCTACACAGGGAGTTTCCTGTGGCACTTCTGTGTATATATGCATTATAGCTCAATTTGGTTCGTCTCCTCTATTTTTCTTAGAAAGATGTTATCTTAAAAAGAATTGTGGATGCAGCTGTTAGGGCTCACAAACCTCAAACCTTCCACAGAAAGTCCACGGGCCTTTGGCAGAGTTGTACTGGGTGTAGTGCATCAACCTGGCCTAAGAGGGCCTGAGAGAGAAGCCTCATCTCCCAGCTTTGCAGTGGGAGGAAGCAGAAGGAAGCTCATGGAAGGGAGAAAAGACTGGGGCACAAAGAACTAGAGGACCCCTCTTGTGCAGCAGAATCTGACCCTCGGCAGGGGACATTGTCTGTCCCTGACAACCTGTGTCTGGCTGGATCTCAGAATTGCCACGGGCAATGGTGGCAATGCTTCTGTCTCCACTGTTTCAGACAGGACTATCTGCTGGGGTGATTCTGTTTCTGTGCCATCGGGCCTATGTAGCAGGGGCAGATGACTTTTCTGCTCCATTTTACACGTTTCCAGATCAAGAGGAGCTGTACCTGCAAGTCTCCTTCCACACCTGGACTGGCACAGGCAATAGGAGCATGGGCTTAAACCTGAAACCATGACTGGATGAGAATGGGGTCTCAGATGGTGACGAGTGTGTTTTGCACATGGGGGAGATATTTTGCTGTGGCATGAGGCAGATCATGGAAGATCGTCATAGTCCATGTTCTTGGTTGTTCTTTGGGACACTGTGTCTGAATTTATCCCTGACATTTGCTTTGTTCACTGGAACACCAGCAAGTGCAACATGGCAGAGGGCTGATAAGCATTTGCAAACTGGGGCTTACCCTCTTGAAACCCAGTGACCCTTAAGAGGTCTGGGCCGTCCAGCTGTGAGCAGGTGAGTGGAGGTGCTCCTCTGATACTCCACTGACACCAAATGTCCCAGTGAGGCCATTGAGAACCTCAGTCTTGGTTGAGCCCAAAAGGGTGTAGAGTGGCAGCAGTCACAGGTGAGACCACCAGGCACCTGCCCCACTGAGTGAGTCAGAAGCCAACACTCCTTTGCTGAGCTTGTTCCACAGAAGCCCACTGGGACGGGTCCATGAGGTATCTAATCAACTCCCCATCTCAGCATTAAATGTTCTTTTTCCTGGGAAGCTGCCTAAGTGGAGGTGAGGTGAATTGGTGGCTGTTCTTGCTGCTCACAATTCCATTATATAAGTGAAAGATGTACTGCAGAGCACTGTGGATTTAAGCAGGTCTCCCCAGAGCTTAAACTGGCACAAACAAGAGGATTGAATTGGGGCAGAACACTGTTGTGTCTAGCCTTAAGAGGTATCCATTTGTGGTTACACACCAGTCAGAAAAAAGCCATATCATTTTGATTCAGTTTTGCTTTTTTGTGTTTGGAGGTATTGGGTTTTGAATTTAGTAACTTGAGCTTGCTGGGCAAGTGCTCTACCACTTGAGCCATGTCCCCAGTCTTTTTTGCTTTAGTTATTTTTCATATAGGATCTTGACATTTTTCCTCCTGGGTTGGGCTTAGACTTTGACCCTCTGCCTCTACCTCCCAAGTAGTTGGGACTGAGCATGTCACTAGCTTTTAAATTTAATAATTATTAACATACATCTTTTGGGGCATTATTTGTCTGAATTATCTGTAATAATTACTCCAAATAATTGTAGTAATAACTCAATCCAGAAAAAAGTAGTTAATACTTAGAATCTTAGGATACAGGGTATCTGAAAAATTTATCTCTCTTTTTCTCTCTCTCTTGGTCTTCTTTCTTTCTCAGTAATAAAACTCTACTATAACTCTATCAGAAGATAATTTAATGACAATATAAATTCAAGGTAAAAAACAAATGATATAAAATTTCCAACTGTTAAATAAGAAATTATTCATGTAGTGTATTGGTTTTATACCTAAATTCTATTGAAAGCGTATAAAAAGAGATGTCATATTTTAGTTTTAATGTCAAGAATTGTAACACTCAGACTTCATATTAATGTATTATTTTTTGCAACTATTTCATCTAAGGTCAACAAATTTTCCATGCCAATTAAAAAATGTGTGAGGGTAGGAACTCAGTTTTGCAAAATTATTTTGACAGTAATAAGCAAAGCTCTCTATTTTGTCCCAATTTCATTTTCTGTGGGCCAAAGTCAGTGAAACTTCCCAGAGAATAATGCAAGTTATAATGAGATAATAAACAATCAACTCAGAAATATGTACAATTGAAGGGATAGCACACATTTCATCACTGAGTTCTTTAATATATTAGAGCAGGCTCCAGATTACGTCTTGGGCTGTCTCTTGGCAGCATCTACACTGCTCCCCTGGCCTTTGATGAGATGGTGAACATTGTAGACCATTTTCTACACAGGCAGATGGAATCTCCTTCCTCATGACATCCAAATTGTGATGTAGCTGCTGCTTCTGGAGGGGGCAGGAACGGGGTCCTGCAGCAACCATGGGTGGCATGACTTCTGTTTGCATCTGCTAGGCATCTGGCTAATGTGAGAAGAGGTGTGGCATGTGAAATGAGGTTGGAGTGTGAGGCATAGGGTCACTGGAGACCCTGCTGGGTTGGTGGTTAGAAGAAATGGAACTGTACCCATCCTCTCCTCCTAGCATGTTTCTGTTACTTCCCTCAGTCACTGAGGGAACCCCCCAGTGCTGGAGAGGCACATTCTCTTGGGACAGAGGATATAGGTTGTAGCTCTTTTCCTTTGCTCCCACCCCATTCTATCACTTCAGAACCTGGTACCTTGCCCAGCTGGCCAAGTGTTAAGTGATATACTTATCCTTGAGAGCAGCTCTGGGGGACATTTGAAATTCAAACTCAGGTCCCACCCCCCCAAAAAAGTAGATGTGAGTTCTTTACTGATGAAAGGAGTTGTGAGTTCTTTATTGACACTGAGTAATTAAACAGGCCTGTAACTAGAGCAGCTTTTGGTTGGCTATGTGAAGCATAACCTCCAACTCATCACTTTTTATGTCATTCTTGTCTTTGTCAGCATGATATGTGGGGAACATATGGCTGGCCTGAAGTAAGTGAGGCTCCCTTGCTCCCATGGGCTCCTTCCGAGGCTCCACACCTTAGTTTGTACCTGTGATTACATATTCTGTATTTCTCAAGAGTGATCCATTCTCCAAATCATATGATCCCTAGGATCCCCTAAATAAGAATATTCCCTGGTCTGGTGGCAGGAAGACTTTCTGTAATAGTGGGAGTCACGGAACAGGTGGAAACAGAGGAGTGGGGTTCATTAAGTGGCTGGGAAGCTGAGTTACATCTGTCACAAGCAGCTCCTGAGGGGTTCTTGGAGCAGGATCCATGGCTTGATGCCTTTCATGTGACAGGGAAGGAACTCTATCCAGCATTTGATGCCCAGTTATCTGACTGGTTATCCCAAAAATGTGCCATGTGTGTGGACGATTCGTGTAAAAATGGATTTTTGAACAGAGTAGGGAATATTCAGAAGTTAGTCAAGTATTTCACACTAAGGCACTTTCCAGTCTGACATTAGGTGACTCTAAGTGGCATTCTCTGTAGACATACAAAAAACAACACATGCAAAATTAACCTGTAGTCCTCACTGAGGCGGCCACCGACTTGCAGGGAAGGGAGAACCAGAAACATGCTTGAAAAAGCATCTTTCAATTCTGGTTTGTTGGATTTTGCTTCAGGGATGTGGCCGAAGAAGGAAGATCTGGAATGATTTTTAATTGTTCATCATGAAATAGAAAAGAGGCCAGGAGTGGTTGTTACCCATAGATCCCTCCTTCTAAAGAAATTTGTGACTTTGCTAACTTCTTTTTGTTTTGAATTTTTTTCAAATCGACATCTTGAGCCTGGCATAGGGAAAATGTTTTATCTTTTTTAATATACTTTCACAATGACACATGAAATTCTTTGCTATTTTTACTGTTTTGTTTATTGTTCTGTTTTCGTCTATGAAATAGTAATACTTAGGAAAGCATATCTTAGCTCATCCTCAGAGTCACTAGAATGGGATGTGTTTGTAACAACATGAGGATACTCGGTCCATATTTGTGTAACCAAACATGTGGCTGGAGCCCAATTCTTTCCTGTAAACAGAACCAATTCAGACATGGTGCCCATTTCCCCCTGGTACCATGACATGGAGAGTCAGGCACTATAACAGAATGCCTGTGCAGGGTAGTCAGTGCACCAGTGCCCGTACCGAACGTGACCCCTGCCACCTGCTGACTGTTGTCACTCGCATAGCTATGGTGGCTTCAGATTTGCTGAACTATGCAGTTTAGAAGAGGAGGACAAACTGTCCTTTCCATTGAAGCTACGTTTTCCAATTACTGTGATGTATGCCTTCTGTTTCTGGATTCCTCTTCAATCAGAATTATTTTGTCCTTCTAAGCACTAAGAGCATGCATTTTCCCTCCTCTCTGTTTCTTGGGTTTTATTCTTATTTTAGACTCTCCTAATGAATCTCCCTTCCTCCAGTCTTATCCTGTCCACATTTATCCTCTGCCCCTCTGGGTGGGGTAATGTACCTCCATTGCTGGCCATCTTTCCTTTGGCTGCTGTAGGAACAATATGTTTCTCCAGCAATAGCTCAGTCAGGGCTCCTCTCTGACTCAGCACAGTGCTTACATTTCTGAGTGGTGGCGTCCACTCTCCCTCCACTTCCTAAAGAAGTAGTATAGAGGTCACCACTTAATCACCCCTCAAACCACCTGCATCAATTAGGTGTCTCTTTGCACATGTTCTCTTGATACCCTGTGTAAAGCTCTACTGCTGGCTTTTTTGGTAATAGCTTTATTGAGACATAATTAATATAACAACAATTTACTCTTTTGAGGTGTACAACTCACCAGCCTTTAGTGTTTTCACAGTTATACAAAAACCACTCAAATCAGTTCTAGAAGAACTTCATCACCCATAAGTCCTAAACTAGAAAAAAAGAAACAACAAATGTCTATTAGGTGGTGGATGAGTAAATAAAACTTAGTACACCCATACAATTATTTGGTCACAAAAGGAAAGAAGTGTTGATGCAAGCTTCAATATGGCTAAAACTTGAAAATGCTGTGCTACTTGAAAAAAGCCAATTTGCACATTGCGTTATTCTTACTGATTCCTAATTCCGCCTCCTTCTTTAGAGTGTGAAAGCCCTAGTGCTAGGAAATACCTAATGTGTTTTGTATCCCTAGCATACTGTGCTGTTTGGCATATAGGAGGAACTCAGAAAATATTTGCTGGCTAAAAAGACAACATTAATAACTGGTAGAGACTAAACCATAGAGAGTAAGAAGTAGAAGGTAAAAAATAAGTAAATTTATGAATTAAAAGATTACACCATGCACCATGAATATGTACAACTGTTATGTGCTAAACAAAACATTCAAAAACTGCTTAAGGAGATGGAAATGTTAAATACCCAGATTTGATCTTTATGCATTGTATGTGTGTGTGAAATTATCATACTTTACCCATAAACTTGTAAAAGTAAAATAATTATTAAAAATACAAAACAAAAAAGTGAATTTAGATCCCATAAAAGAGACCAGATTTGCCTGTCTCTTGGACTTCCAATAAAATAACATGTAAGAGAACAAATTGAGGGAGAGACATTCTCATTGTGACACGTTCATTTTATTTTATTTTTTTGGCAGTGCTGAATTTTGGACTTGGGGTTTTTCTTCGTTAGGCAGATACTCTACCACTGGAGTCACATCCTCAGCCCTTTCTGCACTGATTGCTTTTGAGATAGGGTTTCTGCCCCTTTTTCATAAGCTGGCCTGAGCCCACGATCTCCTGATTGTTGCCTGTTTGGTTGCTAGGATTATAGGTATGAACCACTGTGCCAGACTACCCCCCCTTTGGTGTTGGGAATTGAACCCAGGGTCCCACACATGCTAAGAAGGCCCTGTGACACTGAGCCACACCCCTTGTCCTTTCATTCTTTGCACTCATCTGAGTCCTCTTCCTTTTCTCTTGCTCCTGTGAAAAGGACCAGAGCCGATCTGTTTGCTCATTCTTTCTAGAGACCCTGGGGCTGGTCCCTTCATTCCTTCCAGTTGCTCCCCTACTGCAGTGATGTATGGGATCTGTTCCAAACACACGGTCTTGTTTCTTGAAACTCTGTTCCTTGAAAAGCCCCTGCCTGGCTTTGCAAACTCCCCTTGTGAAATCAGGAAAATTCTTCTCAAGGTCCTGGCTGTGGTTGGAAAGGGAACACTCTAAACAGAACCTGGCAGACACCCGGCAGACTGCGTGCATCTGACTCAGAGCCAGACAGGCTACTGAGTCCCACAGGTAATTTGGAGCTGTCCAGAAGGTCCAAGAGCTGCACCAGGGCCTGCTGTTGGTGATGCACTCACAGAGTCAGTAGTCGCAATTCTTTTAAAACATTTCAAGCCTTCCTTTTCTCCTCAGAACACTCAATTTTACCTGAATCAGCCTCCTGAGTTCCAATTCCACAGACACCAAATAAAGCCTTTTCTGTTTACAGCCTTGTTATTGGTGCTGGCCAATGCGTCCTATTCTTGACCTAACTTTGCCTTGCTGGGGCCCTCTTCACTGACTGACTAGAGCTGTTTCTCAAGCTCCTCTTATGCTCAGTTTCCTGGGGTCTTTCCTTCCCCCATTAGAGCTTTGAAGCCACTTTTTCTCCTTCCTCCTTTGACCTTTCTAGGTGGTATCTGACCGTCTGATCTCTTTTTACTTTTTTAGCCATTTTCTTTCATTTACAGGAGAGTTTGTCTCCTGGCTTGGGTCCTTTCTCTACCATCATGCCTGGCATCCTGCAGAGATGGACCCACTATATACCCTGCCTGTGTTGCTGGCTCTTCAGGCCTTGGCATCCTTGGCTTCAGTTACCTTTGCTCCTCACTGTGTCAGCGGTCTAATTTCATAGCTGGTCCTGACCTTGTCATTGCCAGTGGCTGGACTAACTGAACTCTTGCTGGTAAGACAGCAAACATGCAAATGAATGACTGTTCTAAACTCTCAATTCTTCAGCCATGTATGCTAACAGCATTGCACAGTGGGTGTTGTCCTCTGTATTTCATAAGTGAAGGTGTTGCTTAGAGCATTTTGAAGTCTATTCTTTCCAGCTCATCCTCCCACTAAAAGGGCTTTAGTGAAAGCTTCCAACCCCTTTCCTCTCCCATGTGCCTGTATATACAATAATCCCCTGTGCTACAAACTACAAACAGTCATAGTTGAATTCCATTTTATTTGGCATTCAAAGGAAGAATTTTATTTCTAACAGAAAATAAATATTAGATATCCATCAATTCCGGATCTGACAAGTTTTCCTGGGACCAGGTACTTTCTCTCCATTCATCTTATGTCATTTTTCTCTTCCTGATTTGTCTTGGTTTTCGTGCCTGTTCTAAGTCTTTCTCTTCCTGTGGACTTCCCTGAGTACCTGGGAAGAAGTGCTTATAAATACACAGCACATGCTTTCTGCCAGGTTGAAATCTCACTCCTCTTTAATTGAATAATCTCTTTTTGGGCTCAATGTCCACTGAACACTTGCCCTCATGTTTACCCAGATCTTTTTGCTTTAAATCCTCTGTCATGTCTTTTGCCAACTTTTTGATTGTTGCTAATATTTCTAGAATTTTCTCCCATTCTCTTCACCTTTGTTTGCATTCACTTTCATGTTGGGTCCACACTAAGCAACTTATGTGCTCAAGTTCTGATCCCTAAAACCATAGAAAGGTTACTAACAAATAACCACCACCCTGGGCAACTCCTCCTTCCTCCCAAGTGTCAGAAAAGAGCACTGGAAATCACTACACCCCTGGATTGTTGGGTTTGTGTTACTCAGTTGATGTTTTCTGGGTATAAGACCACTGTGACCATATTACGCACACTGGGTCAGTAACTGCACTTATATAGTCAAACCTTCATAATAGGATTTCGGAAATCACTGCTATTGCCGAAGCCCACGGAAGTGCTCATTTCATCATTTATACATCACTTACTAAGTACAATTAGAACAAAGCAAGTTGAAAGGATGGTGACTCATGTTTGCAAGGAGTGAAGATGTTAGCTCTGGTAAAGAGAAGGTGTACACAAAACTGGTGGCATGTGGAAGGGAAGATTGAATCCCCATCTTCACCTTTCTTCTCTTTGCACTCATCTTACACCAGCAATGCTCACTGTCCTCACCTTACACTGTGTTATGTGGCATTGCCCTCTAACAGCTGCCAAGAAATCTCCAATCACATGTGAACGGCAGCTGCACTGATCATAAAAGTGTGTGGGGAAACACAGATGGCTTCTTCTGTGAGCCCAGAAGAAGACTAACAAGTGTGAAGTCACCACTAGGTCTAACATGGTTTGTGCACAAGTTGTGCTTGTTCTTCACAAAAATCCAGATGAGTGTTATTCCTGGGTCCACAGGTAAGGCACAGCATCTCATGTAGGTTGTGTAACCTCTGAATTTCTTCTCTCTGATTCCAGAGTCAACAATTCGTCATTCACTTATTTTTGTCACTGGATAAATATGCATCAAGGTTATCTTGGTTGACTCACAGTTCGGTGGGAAAAACAGAAAGGAAAATCACTGTCATTAAGAGTAGGTAATCATGGGGAGGCAGCTGCCATGGAGAGAAGAGGAATGGGGAAGGAGAGTGGGAGCTGGGGTTGGGGGAATGGAGAGGGGACAGTATTTTATCTTTGTGTAAAGGACAGCCAGTGCTTGAGCAGCTGGAGTTTGAGGGTGACAGCCTCTGCTCCAAGGCCTTGCTCTAAAAGACAGCATGTCAAATTCAGAGTATTATGATGCAGGGGGATACCCAAAACTGGAAGCCACAGGAAGGCACTAAATAGTCCTGTTATCCTAACCTAGTGTGATGCCGGAATAACTGTAATAGTCTATGTGTTAGGGAAAGACAGGAATAGTGATGGAGTGCATTGGAAGTCAGAAGACTCTTTTCAGAAGGGATCTCCTTAGAGCTGGGTCTGGACAGAGGCAAATGGACTTGCTGCCCCAGTGTGAGAGAAGTCAGTCTAGGAGCACGAAGGGAATGAGCAGAAAAAAGTGTGGGGGGACACAGATGGCTTTGTGGTGATCTTATCATGGAATGTTTCCCAAAGTTTAAAAAATAAAGTTGGATTTTAAGGTGTCCTCCTGTAATGATAGAAATTTCTGAACCCTCAACATGTGGACCAGGGTTCCTTTGTGTGTCTTCCATAACGCACCTCGGCAATATTCACTTTGTCATGGTAGGTATCAGGTTTGCTTGCTTCTGAAATGAGCAAATGCAAAATCATGCTTCTATTAATGTTAGCATCAGCGTGCAAAGTAGAAGGGATAATATGGATGAGCTAAGTGGAAAAAACTTTGAAAAGGTATGGTATTAAATTTTAAAAGAAGAAATAAAAATAAGAAACAAAAAAATTTAACAGAGTAACTCTTCTGTGAGTAAGCAGCATTTAAAAAGAAGTTTGAAGCCAGTATTATGAATGTGCCCACTTAATGGAGTTCAGATGATTTCGTGTGTGCTTTCTGGCACAGTCGGTCAATCAGACTCTAAATCCTCACCCAAGGCCCTGCGAGTGAGTTCTGAGAAATCCGAAGGTGTGAGCGATGTGAAAAGGGGGCCGTGGCCACAGAGGGAACCACAGGTGCACAAACTCTTTTTTCCCATGATTTGCTCATTCTTTTTTTTTTTTTTGGCATGACGGGTCATAATGATGTAGTAATGAATCACACTTACTTTCAGGTTATAATAAATAACCCATGAATAAATATACTTGACCCCCAAAATTTTATAAGTGGTTGACTCTTTTCTTAACAGTTTAGCATTAGTTATTAGATATTAAGTATGCAATATATTGGTACAGGGCAAAACTTACATATTCTTACACACTTATAAGATACTGGCATTAAATTCCAAGACAGGTGGAAGCTTCTAGCTGAGGGGGCCTGTGTAAAATTCAGTTTTCATTAACCATTTTCATTCACTCAGTAGTGAATCTGATATTGTTGTGCACAAACTGTGTGTGCATGCACCCGGGTGTTCACTGTCTGAGATGCAAGTAACTCCAGGTCAGCTCAATAATTAAAATATAATTATGCTGACTCAGGGAGTGCTAGTACAGATGTCTGCTTTCTGACACATTAGGATCTGAGGTTGTCAGCACAATAAACCTTGTTTATTTGAGGAGCATTAAACAAACAACAGGGTACATATAAATGCAGTAAGAATATATAAAAGTGAAAGAAGAGAATGAAGAAAACCAGGATTCAGGATGATGGTTACTTCGGCTGGGCAGAGACATAGTTAGGATGGGAGAGTGACAGAACTGTGTTTCTGGACAAGGCGTTATCCATGTCTCAGATTTTATTTTGGGTAGTGGGTTTAGAATCCACTAGCTAGTGATGAATCAGTCAGTTATGACTAACCTAGTGCACCCACCAAAGTGCAAAAGAAAAAAATCAATTCCACAGGAAATTTCCAGAGCCTGGAAACTTTGAGTCCCTCTTCCACCAAGAAAGGAAATAAAACCGAGACAAAACAACAAAAAACTATGATATGAATAAAGAAAAATCATCCAGGTTATGGCTTATTGATGTCCATAAGAAGAGAGCCTAGACAAATTGAACACAAGTAATAAAGACATAATTCATGATAACACCCCTATGTTGGAAAGAACAAGTGTGTTTGACCTCTCCACCACAAAGCCTGGGTTGCGGTGTAAGGAGAGAAAACAAATATTTATCTGCAACGGTAAGGAAGTAACTCTGTTGGATGTTTTTCACCATAGCGGGGTAGCTGAGAGAATAGTTCATTTAAGTAAGACCAGACTGTGGGCGGGGGAACCTCATTTCCGCGTCTGCCCCAGCTTGTTGGGAAACTCTGGGTAACTGACTCTGGGAGTCAGGAGTTAGACTAGATGCTTGCCTGTCACTCCCAATTCTAGCCTTTCCAGCTAAAGCTCTCATGTGTGGAAACACCACACGGAACCTCATTAATAAGTGCGATCCTTACGTGTGAACCAAAAGTAAAAAATGAAATGCTTTTTCCATCAGAGATGGTATTGCAGAATACAATGCAATACAAGACAGCCCAATTAGGAAACAATGTTGTATTGAAGACAGCCAGGGAAAGAAGCCGTGTCATATGTATAGGTTTAGAAAGTGTTTTAGAAATCACAGGGCATTTTAGGCACTGGAGTTCAGTAATAAAATTATCCATTTTTCATGATACATTAACTTAGGTTGAGTTCTACCCTTCATTTCCAAGTCAACCTCTGGTTAAATTTTCTACACAAAGAATTTTAGGAAGTTGCTGAGTGCCTGTGGCTCACACCTGTAATCCTAGCTACTTAGGAAGCAGAGATCAGGAGATGATGGTTTGAGGCCAGCCCAGACAAACAGTTTGTTAGGCCCTAACAAGTGGTAGAGCACCTGCCTAGCAAGCGAGAGGCCCTGAGTTCAAAATGCACCCCTCCAAAAATAATTTAGGAAGTGTTCCAATTTCAGACTAACATGGCATGTTGGTAACACATGACTGACTGTCTTTACTAGGTTTTAATAATTTCATATGTGAGGACCTTTTCTCACAAAACTTGTAGTGGCCTATATCAAATAGTTTCTTTCCAAAGAAAGAGATATTTGCAATCTGCTGTCCAGTAACATTGCATTCATTGTGAAATCCCTGAAAAAGGGATGATTCTCCATGTGACATAGCAAATTAGGACTTTTCTGAGATCCCCATTTAAAAGCACTAAGAGGCGACATGTACGCTGAAGGACTTGTGACCAGAAGAGCGAGCAGTCAACATTGTCCCATTTCCCACAGCATCTGAATAAAGCACTAGAAAAATGTTCTTTGTGGGAAATGAAAAAAAAATGCTCAGAAAGAGAGCGAGAAAAATTAGAATGTCCTGCAGTAATCTGTGATAGAATCCTCATTCTTTTTGGATGTCAGGGGTCTGTTACGAGATGCTGGCTGATGAAGTTCCCATCTCTTGGCTTCAACCCAGCCGTGCACCTGTGATAAGTTCCTGGGCAACATTTTCAGATAACTGATATCTTTTGCTTCCAGTAATCGTCCTTTATCTGGACACTTAAAAATTACTGCATTCCCCCAAACGATTTTTCTTTTAGTCACTTTTGTGTGTGTGTGAAGAGTTTCTCAAACTTTTTAGTCTCAATTTCCTCCCTTAGCTATAATAATATTTTCTACAGTCATAATTAAACTGAAAACACTTAAGCCTTTATAATGAATATCTAAATAACAAAGGATAGACCTATTGCAATTAACATAAGGAATTTTTTTTTCCCAAAGTCTGGCACCCTAAAAGACAGCAGTCTAGCTGTTGTTACCTACGTACTTCCCATCTTACAATGTGCTTCAGCTGAAGAACGTGAGAAGCTGCCTTTCCATGAGTGGAAAACACCTGTGTAATGTGCACCCAGATCCAGAAAAGCAATGCTGCCACCTAGAAAGTACTGTCCTGCCATCTTCAGGTGCCTGCCATGCCCTCTGTAGTGACTGTCCCAACGTATTTTTCAGCCTTGCAAGTTCTTGGACGTCACTGGCTTGTGTGTCCACCCCTCAAGCAGGAAATGGAAGCCTGTCTGATCCCACCACCATAGTCCACTCGGAGCCCACACACTCACCTGATCCTCCTCCTCTCTAATCTTGCCCTCTCAAAAAGAAGTGTGTTCCTCACTCACACAGGTAGACATTTGAAAAGGGAGAATTTTAATAATCTTTTCAAATAATTGTGGATATTCTTCTTGGATACTATTCCCAGCTAGCAAGTGCTAGTTGTTGGAAGGTTCATTTTAGTGTGTGATGCACCAACTTTTCTGTCCCTTTGCTTTGCTGGAAAACAGATAAGATGTCTGGAACCCCAATGCCCATGAAAAGACCATCTTGGGAGGGATGCTACAGATCAAAGATGGAAAAACTGAATGCAATATATATTTATTTATCAAATTGTAGTAATTATACTATGATCTCTAGCTCCTTATCTCTAGCTCCATTTTATTTGAAGGACAAAACAAATGTCTTCATGTATTAAAGCTTTTGTGACTTTGGTTCTCTTTTATTATTAGTGAAACTCGATCTTACTGACACAAATACTTTAAGTAGTACTCTCAAACATATGTTTCTCAATTCATCAATTTTATAACTGAAACAGAAAATATTGATTTCTCCACTGAAAGATGAACAAATCAGCACTTTTGTCTCCTGTTCTTCTTCTTTCTTGCCTATACTCACCAATTTGCCACATCCATTTGCTGACACTCGGGTTTTATCCCAATAAACAATCACCATGTTATTTATACATCATCTTTTACTTAAAGAATTTTAAAATAGTATGTAAAGACATTTTAACTCTACTCCAAATGTTCTGACAAATGCTATGCTTAATTGAATTTAATGTTCACTACAATTTCTGTCATACAAATAGTCCCCTCATTCATGATTTAATCTTTTATTTGGACGTTGACTACATTGTCATCATTTAGGATTACATTTGGTGCAGGTGTTTGAAATTGAAAACAGTAATGGAGGCTCCACTAAGGTAGGAGTTTATTTCTCTCTTCCACATGAAATCCCATAGCAGGTAGCCAGGGCTGGGGGTGTGGACTCACGGAGAGCTCTGGGCTCCAGGCTACCCACACTGGCCTCTCAGGACGAAGGAACGGGAGAAAGCTTGTCCTGACCTCAAGGCTCTCTGCTGAAGCCACACACAGCACTTGTCCCAGCCCCTTGGTCAGGACTTGGTCATCATGGCCACACTGGATGGAAAGGAAGTTGGAAGCTGATGCTGTTTAAGTTTGGGTCCCCTCCATGAGGAAGAAGAAAATTTTATTTTCTCCTCTGACTTTGCCATGGTTTTCAAGTGTATATCCCACAGGAAATCTCTGAAAGTGTGTGTCCTCAGCTCTTGAAAATGTGCAAATGTTGCCTTTTTCCTTTACAACTGAATGACAACATAAAGTTGAATATGGAATACTTGCAAACCATTTTTCCTTATTACCCCTGTGTAAAAATATCTTCATTCTCGTGGAATCCAGTCCTGTTGAGATAGCTGAGGCTGAGAATTCTCTTTGAATGGCTGGTGATTTGTTACTCTGTCAAGATGTGTAAGCATTTTTCTTCCTCATCGAACTAAGCTATGAATTCTCTATTAATTTTACTGGAAATATGAGGTGACTTCTTTCATACAGTTTCCATTCTGGATACTTTTCTTGTAGCATGACTGGATATCTTTTGTTACCTTTGTTTTATTTTCCTTTTCTGAAATGATTTTGAATCTACTGAGTATCTCTTGCTTGTCCTTCATGGATTTTATTTCACTTGGTTGGCTTTTCCCTGCTATATATGTGGCTATTTTTAGGTCTTAACAGCATTGACTTAATTTTCTGCAGCATCAATTATACATTCTGTTTCAAATAAGGCTTTCAATTTTTGTAACAAGATTTATTTTTCTCCTTAATTTCCCTTATCAACTCTGACAGCATGTTTTTATATTATTTTAAGTCTTTAATTTCTCTTTGTTTTTATTTTGAAACAATCTCCTGCTTGCAGAAATGTTGCAAGACTCATACAAAGACCTTTATTTCTGAATCATTTGAGAATAGGTTGCAACACCATGCAGTGTATATTTCCAATAAACTAAAACATTCTTCTACATGATACCAACAATATAGCTCTACACTGACCTATAGACACTGTTCAGGTTCCACCAACAGTTGCAGTAATGTTCTCCTCTAAGGATTCAGCCCATTCCTACATGTGACTTTAGTTGTCTTTTGTCTTTAGTTGCCTTCTTGCTGGAAGTCTCCTTGTATTTTTTTCTTGACTTCTGTGGCATGGGCACATTTGTGGATTATAGCAATCATTTCTAGACTGTCCCAAATCCACTCTGGGTTTGTCTGATGATTAGATTCAGGTTATGCAAAGTTGGCAAGAATGCCAGGGAAGTGACAGCATGTTCTATGTGTCTTTTCAAATGATGGGGGTGGCAGTTTGTCTCATTCCTGGTTGTCCATAGTCACTTGGTTAAAGTGGTCACCAGGTTTCCCCTCTGCATAGTTACTAGGAATAGGAGGGGAGTCTTAGGAAATGGAATATTCATTTCTTTAACTTTCACCCACAAATTTTGGCCTCACTCAACTTTCCTTGATGAATTGTTACAATGATTTTTCAATTGTGTTCCACAAATGGAGGTGCAAAGTCTGATTCATTTATTTACATTAGCACAGACTGTGGACCCTTGTGTTATATACCCATATAATTTTCTTGCCCAAATTGTCAGACTTGGCCTGAGGATGCCTTCATGCTTGTTTTTGTATAACCTTGGCATGACCTTCATGTTGAGCATTTCTTTACTTTCTAGGCCAGCAGGTGTTGTAGTTCACCTTGTGCCTTCTCTGACTGAGACCTAGAATCAGCCATTTCTCTATTTTTTTCTAGGTTTATAGGGAATGGTACTTGACAATGAACATGTAATACTTTGTCATTAAAACAGGCATAGTACTTCATTGAAAAGTAAGAAGGATTTGTTTCAAAATGGGAAGATATCAATAAGATAACAAAAGTGGAACAAAACGCTCTCACAATAAAGTAAGTCAATTCTGTTAATATTTAAGTCAGTGTCAAGTGCTTCCTTACTCTCCAATTAAGGAAAGAAGCACTGATGAGGACTTTCAAATGTGGCACATTTTCCATGGAATTTGATCACCAACACTGGGCACTTGTTGAAGCAAAAGTGAAAGTCATTAAGAAAAGGTCATGGAGGATTAAAACTTCGTTCTGTGCACTGGTGCACACTGGTGCCTCTGATGTAGAAGATACCTTCTACTTTCACTCAAACTTTTGAGAACTTCCTCCAGATTCAGTATCAACAGCCGTGAAGAAAGCCCTAACAACAATGGCTTCTCTGGTCAGCTGGTCAGTGTAATCTGTATACATTTTCAGACTCTGGAAGCTTCCATTAGTTACCCACACGACACAGGCTGTGGGTACCATTTATTCAACTCCAATCTACTGATTTTGGCAAGACTGCAATGGGGTGCTTGGTCCTGTCTATTTGTACTTCTCATCTGTACTACAACAGTGTGTTCAAAAGATGGTGACTTGGCCACAGTTCTTCATGATGTCTACATGACTTTTGTGGACTTGATTTATAAAATGTATCAGGTATTTCTTTTGGAAACAGAGAGCTGAAGAAAGAATTACGTTCATGTATGCAGTTATTAGCCACAGAGAATAAGGTCAGTGCAGAGAACCAAAGCTAACTCACCAGGGAAAATGAACAAAAACCTCAATGAAGTTAACCTCTGGAGTACTGGAACCTTCCCTGGACTCTGGAGTCGATATCATTAGGATTTATGCATTACTGTTTGTGTTTGTGATTCAGCCTACAGGTTAGGAGCTGGGCAATCAGTTCCTTTTCTACCCCGAGGACATGTTCTCAGGAGGCCCTCCCTGACATGCACAGATAGTCCCAGTGGCCTTTGTCACCTCTGACTACCTCTTTACTGTCAGCACATTGCATTAGAATTTGTTAGATATCTGTCTTTCCAGAGCGATGAATCATCCTTTTGAGTGAAGAGAAGTCTGAGTGAGGTTTCTTTCTCTGTGGTAGAACACAGAACTCAGCACATGGTGGGTTTACAGAAATGTAACTTGAATGAGCCTTTTCTTGCTCAATGTCTCCTTCGTATAGTTTTACCCTATTTATATAATTGAGCTTACTGTATTTATGCATTTATTTTCTTCTCTTCTCTTAGTAGGTAAATAAGTTTCTCTCCCCCCACACTGGATTGTAATCTTCCTAAAGACTGGATTGTATCCATTTCCTTCTGTTTTAGTATGTGCTTGATGTATGTTTTCAGTGAATTAAATCAATAGCTTTATTTGTCTGAATATTCAACATCCATTTAGGTTGGATTCTCTCATCTAGTGACCCTTTAGACAAAATAAGAGCTGATTGTGTTGGCTGGGTTGGATGCATAGGTGCCTGATAGTACAACTGTAGCTAGGTCTAAGGTGGACTGTAAGAGGAGGGAAGGAACACCTGCATCTTGTACGCATTGCAGTTTCTACTGCTGGCAAAGAACCTCCCTTACTGTACGTTGTTGACTCAGAGATTTAGGATTGAACCTGGTGCAGCAGCACCCCAGGACACACTCAGATAGAAACGCCTTGTGCTGTGTTTCTGGATCACTAAACCGACACTGGCTTTCCTAAGCTGAATTGGCCACCATGACAAAACAGGCAGACTTGTTCCTGTCCCGTCACCCTGACACTCACAGCTGCTCTTTGGGGATTGTCTTTCTTTTCAGGACTGCTCTTGAAATTCCCCTGACACATTTCACTAACAGAGCTTCAGAATTAGAAAAGATTTTTTGCTCTAGATCCTTTTATTCTTTTATTCATATGTGCATACAATGGTTGGGTCATTTCTCCCCTGCTCTAGATCCTTCTGAGTCGAGATCCAGTGCAGCAAACAGGCTGTTCAGATTTAAGGTTGAAAATTACAAAAATAATTCAATATTTTTAGGGTGCTGCCTGGATAATTTCAGTAGTCATTACTACTGAGTGTTTCATGAAGGCCAACTGCCCTTTCTGTCTCTATGTATGTTCATTTGTAGATAATTACAATATTCTGCTTTATAGCTATATAAATTTTATATACACACGTATCTACATATTCTCATTTAATATTTACAATTACCCTGTGAGGGAAAGCACTGTCATCAAGAAGATGGAGGCCCATAGTATTTTTTAAATTGTGATTATTACGTATATTAGTTGTACAATTGATGGGTGTTTCCATTTGTGTGAATATGGTGCTTGCATCATGTTCTCCCTCCCTCTGCTTGCTCTGATCTCCCCTGCTTGCTCCCTCTCCCTGGACCTTTGCCTCTCCCCAAATGGTTCCTCTTCTACTGCCATGTCTTTTTTGTTGTTGGTTTGTTAGTCTACATTGTGAGTATGAAAGACAACATATGACATTTGAACATGATCTACAATTTCACCTGGTTTCCTCCAAATAGCATAATTTCCTTGAATCTGAATAATACTCTATTGTGTATATACTGTATTTTCTTTATCCATTGACAGACCCCTAGGCTGATTCCATAGCTTGGCTATTGTGAACAGTACTGCTTTAAACATGGTGTGCAGGTGCCTCCATTGTGTGCTGACTTGCGTTCCTTCAGGTATATGGCCAGGAGTGGTGTAGCAGATCATATGGAAGTTCTAGTCTTAGTTTTATGAGGGACCTCATGAAAGTGACTGCTATTGTGACCTCACTAGCTTACGTTGCCACCAACAGTGTGTAAGGGCTCTTTCCCAGCCCCCTTCCTCATCAGTATTTGTTGTTGCTTGTTTCCTTGGTGACAGCCATTCTGACTGGGGTGCAGGTGAAATTTCAATGTCCCTGATGTACATTTTCCTGATGGAGGCCCGTGTATTAAGTAGGCAGCCTGAGAATGGTCCACAGTGAGTGGATTAGCCAGGATCCAAATCCGAGTATTTCTGACTCCAAAGCCTGTCCACAGTTCTCCGTTGCCTTTCCCGGATGCCACGGATATTCCTGTGTAAATGTGAGCGTTTGGGGCTGCGGCCAAGTCCTCCGATCTGAGGCAGACTGGCAGGAGGGCAGAAGCCCAGGCCACTGAGCCCGTCCAGGTCCTGCCTGGGCAGGGACGCTGGGAGTCGCGCAGACCAGCGGCCGCCAGGGGGCGCAGGCGGGCCGCGTGAGTCGCGCAGGTGACCGAGCGCTGGGCCAGTGTCAGAGCTCGGAGCAGGGGCAGAGCGGCCCAAGGACAGGAAGGTCCGAGGCAGCGGCCAGCTGCGGACTCCTGCGGCCACCAGCGGCCACCAGCGGCCACCAGCGGCGGGGTGCAGCTCCCAGACCCCTGCTGGCCCGGCTGCGGTGGACCAGCGTGTGCCACCCCATGGTGACAGCCCACTGCAAAGAGCAACACCCCAGGGAAGGACCAAGCTGGTTGACTTTTCTAAGAAAATGCCACTGAGTTTCTCAAAGCATGGATGTACATCAGTACAGACCCCTAACTCACGAAAGGGACGTTAAAGGGCAAGGGAGAGGAGGGCTCCAGGCGTTTGCAAGCCCACCTCCACTCTGGATGCTGTAAAACCCAAACCCGGAGGGACCGTTTTTTAAGATCGGCGCACTGGGCCTCATTGACTGAGTGTCCACCACACACTGTTCCGGCCACCTAATAGGAAATCTAATTAAGAAGAGGTCTCATTTCCGGTTTCCAGAAATGAAACAGAAGCTCAGAGCAGGGTCTGGCTGTCAGAGGGCTGGAGCAGGAATTTGCATATGGCCTGTGAATGCTGATGCTGCAGGCACAATTTGAGTAGAAATCCTCTGATTTTACAGAAGGGGAAACTGAGGCCCTTATAGGGAGTACCTGTGCTCTGGGTTACTCATGCTTGGTTGCTGTGTCTAGAGTGCTGACCACCTTTGACCTCAGCCCTGGCAGGTGCAGGCTGTAGCCCATGTTCTAGCTTTACTCTGCTCTCCACAGTTCCATCAAGCGCCTGGCCACACAAGATTCACTTTCAGAAGAAAGTTGATGTTTCAATGAGAATTTAGTTAGCAAATATCAGAAGAGGTGCTTCTGATAATGACGTATACATGTCGGAAATACCAAGTGTTCTGTAATGCACACTTAAATAAAAGTGAAGGACTGGAAGGAAAACAGATCCTGAATCATAGGGCAGGGGTAAGGCGTAAGGAAAGGGTGAAGGAGGGCAAATATGGCGGATGTATTTTGTATTTTTGTGTGAAAACAGAACAATGAAACCTGTTGAAATTGTTGTAAGAATGATGGGAGAGGGGATTAAGGGGAAAGAAAAGGTGGATGGAGGTGGTGAATCTAATTAAGATATCTAATTAAGATAAATTGTAAGCACATATTTAAATGTCACAATGTATCCTGCCTATACAACTATTACAGGCTAATAAAAAATGCAGTGGAATAGAGCAAAGGCCAGATTGAAAGCTTGCTAAGGACTAACAGAAGGCTGGGGCCCGAACCCAGTGAAGAGGAGGCTGTCATGATATAGATGCTAATGAACTGTACTTTACCCTGCAAGCTAGACCATTGGGGTGGGGCAAGGTCCTTGTCAATGAGATCCCTGCCGAGGCCTGCCCCTGCTACAGCTTTGTGAGGTTGGGGTTAGGGCTGAGGAACAGCCTATGTCATTGAAATCCTCTGGAAGGGATATTCTGCCCTCAACCTAGTTCTGTGAAGCCGCAGCACAAATTGAAGAAATTCTATCTATCCAAAAGCAAGATGTATACTGTGTCACTCTAGGCATTTACAAGTCAGTGTCCCACAAAGAACAGAAAGAATCAAGAGTGCAGCAGGGCACAGGTAAGACAGCGCATTGGGATTCTGGCTTCTGCCAGGCTACAGTGAGACATGGCTCCTCACTCCTCACCCTGCGGGATGGCTTCCAGCTTCCTCCACACACTGAGGGACTGCAGCTCCCGGAACTACAACCTGCCATGCTCTGTGGTTAACCTTCCACTTGCACTATGACAACCAGAGAAGAATAATTTAACATAGCCATTACATGAAAGAAAACATTTGTTATTATTACTGTCCATGAAAAACCCCAGCTCCATCTCTGCTGATTCCTGAAGGCCCATGTGAGATGTCTTCCTGCCTGGCCCCTGGTTTTCCAAATTCTCTGAGGCTTGGCTGCTGTTACCAACTACTTTCCTGAAGCACAGGTTGAAATGCACTGTAGGGTGAATTTAGTTCCCTTGTCAGCTAATTAACTCTTAAAATAAACCCACTAGCTTTCATTTTCAGGAAAATAATTACTTGTTGAAGTAATACACCTATTTCTAATTCTGAATTCTGTGGCTTATTATTTCAACTAACTCTTAAAAAAAAAAGGAAAAGAAAAAAAAATACTGTCTAGGGCAAGACAGCTGCAGAAGCCAGTGGGAGGCACCAATGCCACAAAGGTGAAGAGGCTATATGCTGCCTTTCAACTGCTCCATGGACCTTCGCAACCCATTCTGAGGACAGGATCCAGGAATGTGCCCTTAAATCAATACCTCAGGAGCTAACCAGCAAAAGTTTGAGAACCAGTGCCCACTACTTGCAAGTTAAACCTCTCTTCTTGAAATGGAATAATGACAAGGTGGGAGAGTCCTTAAAATAGCTTGATAGCCCAGGAACCCAAGGTCCTGGGGGATTAAGTGACCAGAGTTCCAGAATGGTGGCTCTTATTGGTCAGGCCAGTTGCACATACTTCCCTGACTTATGTTCTTGTCCTCTAGCTTAGCTCACTCTGGTGTTAGCACTACAGAATTCAGAGAGGTAGGAGAGGTAGCAGGGGTGAACTGCTAACTTTCTATTGGCATATATACCAATAGAAACATATATATTTTACGGTTGTTCTGCCAGCTGTGAATATTCGATTTATCTAAGTCACTCCTAGCTAGAAGTTTCAAACTCAGATTCAAGTTTTTCAAATAGTGTCTGATTCCATTATTGAGGTGAAATATACCCCTGAATGCTCTGGTGATCGATGGATGTAATTTTCTGTGTAGAAGTGACTTTCGTTGTGATCCTCTAGCAGCTCTTTTGATACTGCTTGTAGTCCATGAATTTAGGCAACAACAATTAGTGTTAACAGAACCACACTATGTGTTGACCACTGTGTAAGAGCTTCACACAAGTCATTTCATTTATTCCCCAACAAAATGGACCTGGCGCTACCATTAATCTCCACGTCTCAGGGGTGAAAATAAGTGTAGAGATGATAAGTTGATACAATCAGCAAGCAGAGAGGTTTGGTTAGAGCTCAAGTTGTTAGACTACTCTGAAAAGCAAACTAGCCCATAGCCCTTTTTACATCTAACAACTTCAAAGAATGCGTTTTATGGTTCACGCAGTGACAAGCTCTTTGTTGGACATTGAAGAAGGATCTGTTCCTGTATTCTGATGGATAGATTCATGGAAGCTACCTTCTCAGAGAAATGTGAAGTCAATCAACCCCTTCCATTGTCCTGAGGACCCCAACTCAATAGTGGCCACATTCATGGGCAAGTTTGGGAAGGTACAAGCTAAGAGAAAATGAGGGAATCAAGTGTTTTTGGAAGGAGCTCTTGGAAGTACTTGAAGGGCAAGACAGAATGGTCAAGGACAGCTGTGTTCTGAGCAGGATTCAGTCTTGGAATGTGCAACAGGGTCTTACAAATTTGTATACTTTGAAGAAGTACACATCACTGAGGAACACCTGGTACCTGTAAAAGCCAGAGCAAAGGAAGTTGGTGGAGAAAGGAATGTGTCTCCAGTGTGAACTTCCAGAGCAGCATCTTGCCAGTGGCTTTCCGTGTGGCCTTCTCCTCATTGGACTTGCCAGAGGGAGAGGATGGACTCATCCCAAAGCCAGAGAAATGCTTCCTACTAAAGGTCATCTCCAGCCTTTCAGAGACGACTGTTATTTTCAAATGCAGTGAAAACATCTCTATATGATATTTGTAATTTTAAAAGTGATCTATAACTTCTTCTGAGAATTGAAAGTGGAATTCATTTATAGCCAAAAATTTTAAATATAATTAAACTCATTACTTTCCTTCCAAAGCTACTCATTCATGTTCCTTTTCTCAGAGAATCATGGCCTTACATGTCCATCTTCCCAAGTCAGAAACATGGGCCTCGGAACTCTCACATCTTCATGCACCCAAACCTTCACTCATCGTCCTCATCTTGTAGATTCTACCCCATTGAGAGCACTGTGCGCTCTTCCCTAGTCCTTTCCCCACTCTCAGATTTTTCATTCTTGTTATTGTCCATCAAATCTTCTACCCTAGTCACCTTCTTTGTTGTGGAGATGAGGCAGGTGAGCATCTGGAGAGAAACCTTAGACCTAGAGTGGGAGGGCTCCACGAGGGTGAGCCTTGGCTGCCATTTTAGACCAATCGATTAGGTGAGGAGGTCATGACCAGAGCCAAAAATGCTGGGAAAATGGCACATTGAAGGCGAGGTTGGAGCTGAGTCTGGATGTGTGTGGAATTCCACAGAGAAAAGGCATGTCCATGCTAGCACCTCCCTCATAAATTAACTGCCACCAATGGTGGAGGAGCTGATCCCAAGGAGGAGGAGAGAAAAAAGGGATAAAGACAACATAACCATCCAAGTACAAGTCAAGGGATCATGGAGGAGACCCTTGATCCAAATGGGTGATTCCTGAACCTCAGCCTGCCTCCAGAGAAACCCCATGGAATTTCAACAAAGTGCAGAGTAACTGCCAGGCAACTTTATGTGCTTTCTGAATGCCAACACAATACATTGCCTGGATGACTCCTATGTGTTCTCTTTTATTACACACCTTATTGTGTTAAGCAAGTCCACTGGGGACTATCCAGTCTTGCTTTAAACCCATTCTTGATATAAAGCCAAATGGCTTCATTGAATAAGCTTTTATCCTAACAAAGATATACGGGCTCTGTGTGTCCTGAATCTTTCAAAGGAACAACGACGTCACTCTGGGGCTCTTCTGACTGTTTTAGCAAACCTAGCTTCTTCTAACAGAGATTTCCCCACAGCAGCGCCTTCCATCAGACACTCCATTTGCATTTTAGAACAATCTGTCCTTTGATTATCAGCTTGAGCTGAGTGGAAAGAGGGAGGATGAAAGAATGTAACTGAGTCATTCTTCTAAATGCAACCAGTTAATGAAGGTCAGCTCCTCCCTTCTACTCTCCTCATTTAGTTGAAACAGGGTAACTGCAGGATTCAGATTTATGCTTTGGGAATGAAGCAGGAGGGCTTTCCCAAGCACTTGGCAAAATGCTGAAACCAAACACTTTTCAATGAAAAGCTCATTGTTGCTCTTGTCTAAGTGCTATTCATAAGCAAGAAGCAAATCGCTACAGGATGCATCTGTTTGGTTCCTGATTCCTGTTTTGTAGAAAGACTGTTGAAATATACACCCGTGACTGACCCACTGGGAAATGCCGAAGCTCAATGAAAGACATTTAAAACATTGTCGTTTTTCAGCAAGGCTGTGTTTGCAGACAGAAGTACTACCACACATCACAGGCAAGGATAATACCTTACAATTAGATGACTTCATGAGGAGACTTTAATTGGCAGGAGATCCCTGGTGCCAGCCTCACCGAGTCATGCTAATGCTTTTCCTTGTTGGAGTGTGTTCATCTCTCAGTTATTAGGTGACCCAGCACGAGTCCTCTATCCTTGAGTACTGCAAACGTCATAGTTAGGGACGTAATGCTACTTGAAGTCATTGTGGTGGAAAAGTCAAAGCTTTTGTTTTCTGGGGCAAATCAAGGTTGAAACAACTCAGGCAATTTCATGTTTTCTTTACAACTTCAAAGGCTTTTGTTACCTTTGAAACAGTGTCTCTGGCACAGAAGGATTTGAGTGTCGAAGTTGTGATGCAAAAGACAACTTGTGACTGTGTCATGTGAGTAGCTTTCAAAATAGACTCCATGTGGGTTAAAATGCTGCTCCCTTTCACATCACCCATCTGCAAGCACTTCCTGATCCCCCCAAATCCCCATCCTTTTCAGAAATACACTTAATAAGATCCCCCAATGATGACACTTGCTCGATCAAATCCCAAGAACACTTCTGACACAATGACTCTGACACGGAAACTAGTTGTACTTAACTTGGCCAGCATTTTAGGAGTGTATGGGACATCTCATCATCCTCTATTGCCTTCTTTCTGTCAAACCATTTTGTTCAAATAGCGTAGACACTGTGAGTTTAGTTGTGGTCTATTGCTCTAATTATCGAGTGGTGCCCAAGGAGCCTTGGCTCTCATTGACTAGCGGAAAAGCAGATCAGCATGGTGAGTCCAGAGTTCGCTTCTTTGAAGGATTCTATCTGCAAGTGATCAACTCAAAATCAACACAGCAAGAAAGGAGCTGTGTTTCTTTCCCAATCCTTTTTTACATGCAGGGTTTTTTTTAACCCCTTCATATTTTTGAGCAAATTCCACACATCTCCAACCCTCTAGCCAATGGGTATTGGTAAGTACTTTCAGGAGAAATCGTTTTTTGTCTAAGGCAGCTCTGTGATATCAGTCAAAAAAAGTCTCATTATGAGAAAAATGAGACAGGGGCTTCTTGGGATTCTCCTTGTGAAAATCACTATGTATCACCAAGAGATTTTCAGAGATAATGTTAGACATTCCTGTTACAGTTTTACCCCCAAGTCTGTATTCTGAAGCAAGTTAGTTGGGTTCTTTCTTTAAAAATCTATGCATAGATGGAATATATCTTGTGACTCCAGGTCTTTCCTTCAATACCATGCTGAGTGTTCAGTCCTGTTGTTATATGAACTTGCGGTTGGTCCATGTTGTCTTCTGTTGAGCAGAGGTTCTCGTACTTCAGGGTGTATTCTAGTCATGGGAGGTTTTCAGATTTCTGGGTTAGGATTAAGACTAGGGTTAGGATTCAGATTAGGGTTAGATTACTGGCTCCATTCTCAGATTTTGTAGGCTTGGGGTGGGGCATGAAATTTTGGGTTTCTAACACATTCTCAGGTGATCTGATGCTGCTGCTGTGGGTGAGAACAACACTGTTTAGTATTCTATATATGCACATGCTACAATTCAGTCACAGTGTGTTTTATAATCATTCATATTTTGGCTGGTTTGATTTTGGCTATTATGCAAAATGCAAATATGAAAATAACTGGATCTATCTTCTGTTTCTTATTTCACCTGCATTCTTTTAATTTATTTTATTTTTTAAGTTAGTATATATGTATTACAAAGGATGTATTTATAGTGACAATGACAAGTAAACTTATATTATAGATCACTCCCATCATCTCTCTTCCTCAACCCCCTCCCTGCTCTGCTTTAAGCAGTTGCAATTGCAAGAAGTTTCTTTGTTCTATTTCATATAAGTATATGAAGTCCATCAAACATATACCCTTACCTTAATCTCCTTCATTCCCCCTCCCCCTCCCACAAGTACCCCCCACACATACTGTGCCTATTTTACAGTCCTGTCTTTTGTTATTAATATTTGTCACCTGTACTCTTGAAGTATAAGTTTGCTGGGTATAGAATTCCAGAGTGGCAGTTATTGGAATTCTTTTGCAGCTCGAAAAGAATCACTTAGTGATCTTTCACTGGCTTCCATTGTTCTTGCTGAAAAGTCAGCTATCAGTCTGATTGTTGCTCCTTTGATATTTCTCTAGTCATTTACAATTGAGATTTTATTTTTGTGTTGATAATATGTTCACCAATGAATTCATTATTTTTCTCTTTATGAACTTATTTTTCCTCTTTTGGCCCACATGACACTAAATGACACAGCTTGTGTCATTATTCAAATGATGCATTTGAAAGACCTCTTACCTTCCTCCCACATTCTCATCCCTTCCCATCCAATTATCAACTCTGTTGTCACTATTGATAGTATCATCTAATATTTAGTGAGAAATTTCATCTCAGACACTACTAAGCACTTTGCTTTTCTTAGCTTATTGATCCACCTCCTACATAACTCCAGAATCCAGCTTTACTTTACCTCACTGCTGAGCCCCACCAGCCTCTCCTCATTTGTTTTTTTGGACCATTCCATCACACTCCACACCAGTCCCCTGACTGCTATAGTAACAGATCATCTTATGACAGGTCAGCATGAACTCAGTGGTTTTGTCATTCTGGGCTAAAACCTTCCAGTCTCTCCTTGCTAAATAGAGAACAGAGCTTATCAAGACACACAGTGCCCTTCTCTGGCCCCAATACCACCTCCTCCTACCGTCACATGAGTGTGCAGAATCTATATATGCCTATATCAACCTGGCACAGGACTGCTTCATAAATGCTTTGCTTTTGTTTTTCTAGAATGACCCACTTCTTTTTTTTTTTATTCATATATTCACATGTGCATACATTGTTTGGGTCATTTCTCCACCCTGTCCCCCTCACTCCTCTCCCCCACTTAGTTCCTGGCAGGTCCTGTTCTGCCCTTATCACTAATTTTGTTGAAGAAAAGACACAAGCATAATAAAGAAGACAAAGTGTTTTTGTTAGTTGAATTAAGGATAGCTATACAGAGAGATTCCTAAAATTGCTTTCGTGTACCCATGTGTTACGACCCATGTTGATTCATCTCTAACTGATGTTTAAAATGGTTACTGATCCCCTTCTCATGTTAACCTCTGTTGCTTTAAGGTTTCTGTATTAGTTCCTCTGGAGTAGGGACATCAAACGCTTTCGTGTTTTGGGTTTTTTACCTATTCCTACATCTCCCGTATGTGCTCTCCCCTAAATCTAAAGTCCGCGAGGGAGAACATACAATTTTTGGTCTTCTGAGCCTGGCTGACCTTGCTCAGAATGATGTTCTCCAGTTCCATCCATTTACCTGCAAATGATAAGATTTCATTCTTCTTCATGGATGCGTAAAATTCCATTGTGTATAAATACCACATTTTCTTGATCCACTCATCAGTAGTGGGGCATCTTGGCTGTTTCCATAACTTGGCTATTGTGAATAGTGCAGCAATAAACATGGGTGTGCAGGTGCCTCTGGAGTAACCTGTGTTGCATTCCTTTGGGTATATCCCCAGGAGTGGTATTGCTGGATCATATGGTAGGTCTATGTTTATATTTTTAAGACATCTCCAAATTTTTTTACAGAGCAGTTGCATCAGCTTGCATTCCCACCAGCAGTGGACTAGGGTTCCTTTTTCCCCACATTCTTGCCAACACCTGTTGTTGGTGGTGTTTTTGATGATGGCTATTCTAATGGGTGAGGTGGAATGTTAGTGAGGTTTTGATTTGCATTTCCTTTATGGCTAGAGATGGTGAGCATTTTTTTGTGTGTTTTTGAATTTGTTCTTTTGAGAAAGTTCTGTTTAGTTCAGTTGCCCATTTCTTTATTGGTTCATTGATTTTGGGAGAGTTTAGTTTCTTAAGTTCCCTGTATATTCTGGTTATCAGTCCCTTGTCTGATGTATAGCTGGCAAATATTTTCTCCCACTCTGTGGGTGTTCTCTTCAGTTTAGAGACCATTTCTTTTGTTGTACTGAAGCTTTTTAATTTTATGAAGTCCCATTTGTCTATGCTATCTCTTAGTTGCTGGGCTGCTGGGGTTCTATTGAGGAAGTCTTTGCCTATACCTATTAGTTCCAGAGTGTTTCCTGCTCCTTCCTATAGTAACTTCAGAGTTTCAGGTCTGATATTAAGGTCCTTGATCCATTTTGTGTTGATACTAGGACAGGATGATAGACATGGATCTAGTTTCAGTTTCTTGCAGACGGGTAACCACTTTTCCCAGCAACATTTGTTGAAGAGGCTGTCTTTTCTCCATCGTATATTTTTGGCCCCATGGTCAAAAATGAAGTGGGTATAGTTGTGTGGATTCATATCTGGGTCCTCTGTTCTGTTCCACGGGTCTTCATGTCTGTTTTTGTGCCAGTACCATGCTGTTTTTATTGCTATTGCTTTGTAATATAGTTTGAAGTCGGGTATCGTGATACCTCCTGCATTGTTCTTTTTGCTGAGTATTGCCTTGGTTATTTGCAGTCTCTTGTGTTTCCAAATGAACTTTAGGGTAGATTTTTCAATCTCTGTGATGAAAGTCATTGGGATTTTGATGGGAATTGTATTAAACATGTAGATTGTTTTCGGTAATACAACTATTTTTACTATGTTGATTCTATCGCTCCATAAACATGGGAGATCTCTCCACCTTCTGTAATCTTCCTCGATCTCTTTCTTCAGAGGTTTGTAGTTCTCCTTGTAGAGGTCATTCACATCCTTTGTTAAATTTACTCCTAGGTATTTGATTTGTTTTTGAGAATATTGGAAATGGAATTGTTTACATATATTCCTTCTCAGTATGTTCGTTGTTTGTGTATAGAAAAGCTAAAGATTTTTGTAAGTTGATTTTGTATCCTGCCACCTTACTGTAGTTGTTTATGGTGAGAATGATCCACTTCTGAATTCCTATACAATATAGTTCATAACCATAAAATTGAATCCCTTTTGTGTTAGATTAGGATATATTCACTCCTATCATCTACTACTCTCATCATTCCCCCAATTCATGGGAGAGGTGCATTTCTTTTCCATGCTCACAGGGGCTGAGTGTAGCCACGTGACTTGCTTCAGCCAATAGCGAGGGTGGACATAATGTGCCTGAGTTGGAGCCTGGGCTGCAGAGGCATGTGTGTTCCCATGGGTTCTTCCCAGAGGACGGAATGTTTGGCACAAGGAGAGTACATAAACATAGTTTCTGGTCCTAGAATGCAGACATGTTGTGCAAATTTAAATACAACCTTCATCTCAAAGATGCTCAGTCAGAGCCAACCGAGTGAACTCTGTCTACCCACAGCTGTGTGAGTGAGATGTGAGTTCTCAAGGTTTGGTGCCACTGTAATATTTGGTGTCTGATGACTGATCTCTCTTTCTGGTACCCTTCTCTCCCCACCCTCCATTCCCCTACACTAATATTTATATTGGACCAATTAAAAGATATTCTATTTTCATTATTGTATTATTGATCTGTTTTTATAACTCTTGTGCATCTCTGAATTCCTTGAGGGTAGACACATATTGTATTTATGTTTCTATGTCAGTGTTTATAATTGCATTGCATATAAAAGACATTTAAGTGGTTATGAAAGAAAGAATGAATCACAATGCTCCTTTCTAGCAGTACTGATAATTAGATAACTGACCTGCTTACTCAAAACATGTAAAACTTCTGGATAAAATAGGGAAAATAATGTTCTAACAGGGAAATAATGAAGCCCAGAAACTAACAATAAAGAGAGACTTGAGACCTTGGAGAGATCATCAGAGCAAAAGTCAATTTTTCCCTGGAAGAAATTGTCAAATGCAGATAACTGAGCTTTCTCTTTCATGGATAGAGGTGATACTCCTGGGACAGGAACTGAAAAAATACATTTAAGAGAAAGAGTAAAACAAAGGGCCACTGGTAAACTTGAACATCACATGTGCCCACCCTCAATTGTAGGGTGAATAAGAACTTTGCATGTCTGAAAATCTGCTATTCAGTAGAAGCTGAAAATTCTCTGCTAATGAATTCACATATGGCCCCCAGTCATTCTATGCCAGTGATCAACCACACCTAGATTTTCTCTTGGAGTTTTCTTGAATTGATATGCCTACAGGTACACAGCAGAACCAAAATCTCCATAGAGGACCCATCTCCAACTCTGGCCTTAAGTAATTGCCAAAATAATACATTTCCATGGAATACAAGATAACAGTTTCACACACACACACACACACACACACACACACACACACACACACACGCACGCACACACATTATAATAGGTCACTATGAGTGACAGCAGGAAAAAACAGCAGGGCAATACCTGTGGAGTGCTGGGGACATAGCTCAGTGGTAGAGCACTTGCCTAACATGTACCTCAAGTATATATAAATGATTATGTCACAAAATTTTTTAAAGAAATAAATGGGAGGGTCAAGGATTGAATGAATGGGATTGATGGCACTGAGATCCAGATGACCTCATTGTCATTGACTGATTATTCAACTACTTCAATAATACTTATTGAGATTCTAAAATGTGCTCAATAGATAAGTAGACAGATAAATGAATAGTGGGTTAGGAGATAGTGTTGATGTTGTGGGGTGCTACACTGGATAGCTTTGGTGTTTGTTAGAAAGTTCAGCATCCGCTGTGGTGAGAAATGCTGGAAGGGAAGGAATTGGAAGATGTAGGAGTAATGGAATGTGATGCAGTGTCTCAGATGAATTTTCTGTTGACCATCTAAGATACGAGCTCTCCTGAGAAGGCTGGCTTGGGGGATGCTGAGTTGCAGAACTCCAACATATACTGCAATGGGAAGTAGATTTGTGTTGTGTACACTTAGCTAGGGTGGTACCACAACCACCTTCTATGTACAGTTCTAGGTCAGGATGGGGCATTTGAGGTTTTACATGAGACTAGGAGGTGTAAGCAAGACCTTAGTCTTATACTTTGTTTTGGGAAGATCAATGTTCTGTGGAGCCACAAAGTTGCTTGAGTTCCTGTCTTTGGGGGGAATCCTGGGTAGCAGATCACTTCCGTAATTCTACTTCTTTGATCAAATCCTGAATGATAAGAGGACCAGCAGGTGGTCCAGCATCTGACTTACTCTAGCCATTCAGTGGTTAGGGTAGACATCATTGGGATCTCACGGTTACATGATGAGCTCAGGCCCCTCTTACTGCTGGTGAAGTGAAGGTCACCGTGTGGCCATTAGTGGGATGCAATATTGGTTTTAAAGTGGCAGGAGGTTGGAGTATTCTAGTCTAGCATTTAGTTCTTAAGTGTTGTTGCTCAGGAAACATTTACACACTTAAAAACTATTGAGGATCCCAACAAGGTATTGTTTAGGTAGGTTATATCTATTGGTATTTATCATAGTAAAAATTAAGACTGATAAATTAAAAGATAAGTATTCACTTAAAAAGAACAATAGTAAGCTTTATTACATGTTAATATAAGAATACATTTATATAAGAGTAACTATTGCTTAAAGGAAATCTAATGTATTAAGAAAAATGATTTGCTTTCCATTTCTTTTCTTCAATTTATCTTTTCTTTCTTTTTTTCCTCAAATCTCTTTAACATCTGACTTAATAGAAGTCAGGTGATTTTTTTTTTGTGTGCTTCTGCATTCAATCTTTTGTTACTACCCCATGTTAGGTAGGCACTAGAAAATCCCATTGAATACTTGTGGGGAATTAAGAGTGAAACAAGCAAGTATCATTTTGGAATTATTAAGAAAATAGATTTATCCTTGCTGATAGTTTGAAACATTTTGGGGATACCCAGGGGTTACCAAGACATACTAAGGACCACTGGTCCAGTCCAGGTGGAGTTTGGGGTTGTGATGTAATGAGTCAGGAGGGCTGG
Source organism: Castor canadensis (assembly GCF_047511655.1). NCBI lineage: Eukaryota > Metazoa > Chordata > Mammalia > Rodentia > Castoridae > Castor > Castor canadensis. The sequence goes on from NC_133399.1 coordinate 110,939,918, forward strand.
TCAAAGTTTCAGAAAGAAAGTGCAGATGCCCTGGTAACTATTGGCAGAGCTGCATGGCCACTGCAGGGGTTGTAGTGAAGAGGAAGAGGTTGACAACAGGTAAAGAAAGACATCCCCCTCTGCGGGTCACAACATATTGATACAGACTGGAGCAATGGCCTTCCAGTTCAACCACTCAGAGATGCTGTGTGCCTCCATCCCTCCCACAAAAATTTGCAGAGCAAATCCGGAAGCATGTCTGGCTGGATGTGTTCAGTCCTTTCTTGCTAGACAGGCCCATGCACAGCTCACATAGGCCTCCCTACTCTCTGGGCTCTCAGCAGGAGGCCTGCACAGTCTTCAGGAAGCACTCCCATCCTGTAGCATCACACTCAGTTCTGGTCCTGATGGACAAAGCATTTAATTTCTTCAGCCAAAGCTGAACTTCCTTCTCCTGCTTGAGGGTAGCAGACCAAAAAGTTCCATCTGCCTTCCCCAATTCACCAACTCGAACCAGGAGATTCTTTCAGATGAGCTCACAGCTCTACTGAACCCCTTCCCAGAGCAAAATGCTGAAATTGAGCTTGTCTTTCTTTCCCAACAAACCAAACTCTGAAAGTAACTTTGAAATACCATCATTATATCATTTCTAAAATTCCCCTTTCTTTCACTGTACCTGACTCACATTCTGGCAACAGAAGTCACAATTATTTTCATGTTAAGAAAGGTGTTATGTCACATATCAAATGCTCCTGGATTTTTGTTTCCTAGTAAAAATAGAGAGATGGAGGTAAAGGAAAGATATATAGCCATCCCACAGCAGAGGACTGGTCCCAACAACTCCTGTGGATAGCCAAATCCATGACTAAGTATTTATATGTGACCTATCACAACCTCCTAGACTCTTCAGATCATCCCAGAGTACTTATGAAGCCTAATACAATGCAAAAATCCTATGCAAATTGTTGCTATGCTGTATTGTTTAGGGAACAATGACAAGAAAAAAATCTGTACTGACTCAGTACAAAGGCAGCTTTTTCTAATGTTTTCAGTGCCATTGATTGAATCTTTGGATGTGGAACTCATGTACATGAAGCGCCAGCTGTATACATTTTGCTGGTGCAGTCAGGTGCTCCACACAGAAACAGGAAAGTAGACTAGTCACTGCTAGCAGATTCTTTGAAAGTTTGATGTAGTGGGCACTCAGTGTGAGCAATAGTGGAGTCTACTTTTCTTGATTTGTGTGTATGCCTTCCACAGATAAATTAATTTATACATCCAATAATTTGTCTGCCTGTGGGTGTGGGATGCACATGATTCTGTGTGTATAAATTTACATTTCATCCTGTGCTGTTGTACAATGACTAAATTAATAGTAGGACGGTTAAGCTATCTTGCTGGACTCTGAAATGCCCCAGGTATAAACTTTCATCCCGCTGCCTAAGCCTACACGGCTTTGTCTCTCTCCTTGTCCTGTCAGCTGAGTTGTTTTTAAAGCGCACATCTGTGCCTGTTTCAGGTCCCCACATTTGCCTCTCAAGTCTACAGCAGAGCTATTTATTTATTTTTGAGTGGCAGCCTCTGCATCACTATTAAAATCTTCCAAGATTGAGCCTACAAACCACGTTTGTGTAGAAATTCCAGCATTGTTTAATTCACATGATTCAGGTGGTTTGCTGACTTAGGCAGTGAGAGAGCTCACGTGAACAGTCATTTGCTTTTCGGAGATGGAAGAACTTTCATTTCCTGCCAAAATATTGTTTTAGAATTTCATCAATGTCAGGATAATTTGGACATTACTCGTGAATTTTTCTCAACTATGTTTATTACTATTTTGAGCTTTTAGTACCTAGTTAATAAAATAGTCTTTTATATTTAAAAAGTTAATGCCATGATTTCTTCAGCTGATATGAAAATAAAATTCATAACTACAAATTCTAGTAGCATTAATTATTTATTACTAATTATTTTCTTTTTCTTGGCAGTGCTGGGGTTTGAACCCAGGGCCTCAGGCTCCCTAGGCAGGTGCTCTACTAACTTTTTTTTTTTCTGTTTTAGTTATGTTTCAGATGGGAATCTCATATTTTTGCCTGGGGCCAGGTGCAGACCACTGTCCTCCTACCTATGCTTCTCAGAAGCTGGGATCATAGGTACCTGCTACCATGCTCTGCTTGCTTGTTGTGATGGGGGTCTCCATACCTTTTTCCTATGGGATGGCCTTGAACTGTGATCTTCCTATTTCCACTTCCCAAGTAGCTTGGATTACAGGTGTAAACCATTACACCCAGCTACTATTACTTTAATATTTTAAAAATCATTTAGTGAGAAAATTTAGAAAATAAATTTGGATTGAAGCCAGGGATATATTTCTTGAATAATATTGTACAGCTAATCTATAAGCACATGCTTCAAAAAATGAGATGTTGAAAACTAAAGTTTTAAAAAAGAATGCTAACACAGAAATGCTGCATTTTTGAAGGAATATGATTTCCCTGTTATTTGCATCAGTTATTTTTAGCTTAAGGAGCCCAGTTAGCTCTGGCATATTTATAAAAAAATGCTGATTTTTTTTTTTTTGTAGGACTGGGGTTTGAACTCAAAGCTTTGAGCTTGTAAAACAGGTACTCTTCCTCTTGAGCAACACTTCTAGTTCATCTTACTCTGGTTAATTTGGAGAGAGAGTCTTTGTGAACTGTTTGCCCTAGCTGGCCTCAACTTGCGATCCTCCTGATCTCAGCTTCCTAAGTAGCTGGGATCATAGATGTGAGCCACTAGGTCCTGGCAAAAAAAGGTGGTATTTTAAAAAGAATATTAGTTTTGATTGCCAGGAGGGTTAACAAATCAGATTAAATCAGGTTGAAGCTTGTTCTCCTGCAGTCCTGGCCAGGTACACTGGAGGGGCAGAGCGCAGCCAGATCCACACCTACATTGTAGTGCAAGGGCCAGGTAAAGCTCCTCTCTGCCAGTTTTGTTTCTCGGGAGGAGGGCCTTTTCTGCCTCCTGCTAAGATTCAAGAGGCTGGGAATTCTTCACACTTAGAGAAGGCCTCAAAGTCTGTGTGGCCCAAAAGAATGAACGATGTGACTTTCCAAAATGTCCTGCGTAAATCCTCAAAGGGGTATAATTAGTCAGGGAGTTCACCTTAACAAGGAGGCAAGGAAGCCACATAAGCAGGAGCTTAGCCTTGCTCTCAGTGATGGTTAAGAAGGGGAAAGAAGAAGTACATTGGTAAAACTCTCCCATCCCTTAAAGTGATTACATATTTAGTAAAGAAATTTGAAACTATAAGCAAATAGAGAAAAGGGAAACTGTGTCATGATTTCACTGTGTACATAGAACCCTTGTTAATCCCTGAAATATTAATATTCAGTCTTTATTTAATATGCAAACTTTTTCTGCTAAGGCATGCATACAGGCTCCTAGATTTGAAGTAGGGAGTTTCCATTTATGTTCATAATCTTTGTGAATATTATCTTCATTTCTAAATAGAGTCCTGTCTATCTCTAACCATTCCACTGTTGTTGAACAATTTCTTTTTCAAGTGCTACACAATTAAAAATTAATTTGCTCTAAATACATTGGCGCATGGTATGTTTTCTTACTGTTATTTTCAGAAGGACTGTAACTGTAGGAAAGGGTTTGATGCTTGTGAAGGAAGGTTTATCCATATCCCACTCAAAAGCTACCACCAGCCCAAGTCTGTTCATTCTTATAAAGTTGGTAGCATGTTGATCACGCTGCACAGTTGATTTCCAGTAGGGCTGGCAGTTTTCAGTGCTTGTTCATTGGTTACAGTCTGAAGAGTTCAAGTGTCTGGTGGACCCTTTGCTCTTTTCTTTTCTTTTCTTTTTTATCTCAGAACTGGGCTCAATGTCCAGAGGCTGTGCAACACTCAAACACTGGAGAGTTGAATGACAGGTATTCATTGCCTCATCATGAATTGTCCCCATTTATCCATTGGGGACTTGGTGCTTTTGATAAATATTAATCAGAATGGTAAAGATTAAGACTGTAAATGCTTAGGTTGGTCATAAGTAAGCATGTTTAGAGGAGTGAGGGTGTTAAAGGAAGTATCTTTAATTCAGTCCCTTTGGGCTGTTTCCATAGAAACCAAAGCCTTCAGTGAGAGACCCATGCACCTAGATAGATACAAAGGAGATAATAGATGTAATTTCCCTCTGGCAAACCAATTGTCTGAAACCTTAAAATTTCAAAACATTGTTTGGATAGAAATGGTCTTGTAATTAGAAGGGTCTTAAAATTTTGGGTTTTTAATTGTGGATGTGTAGAAACATGTGGCTGACAAGAAAGTTTGACTGTTGGTGCACAGACCCTTGCAGCACACCCAAGAGCTCAGCTATCAGAGAACTGGAGGGAATGGAGCCCCCAGCTCCCCAACCTGGCTGAAGCTCTCCTTAACAGCAATGAGCTGCATGATGGAAAGAAAAGTTCACAGCTTCTCGACATCACCTTCCAGAAACACTGATCATTTGAATGCCTCCTGAGGCAGTTGGTACCTTTTCTTCCTTAACCTTGACACTCTTAGAGCTGTTTATCCACTCAGGAAGTCTTGGGTTTTCACTGACTGTACTGATCTTTGGATTCTCATTAGTCTTGGGGATGTTCTATGGAGACCCCTGACTCCATTGCACAGTTGAAACCTGTTCATGGTCCCTTTGTTGTAGGATCCTAGACAAAACTTTACATGGGAAGGAGTCTTTGAAATTTGTTGAACATCAAAAGAACCCAGGCAGCCATCACTGAACTCCAGCCCTGGACCATCCAGTCTACCCATTCAGAACCTAGAAGTCATATCATCGCTTGTGTTTTTCAGGATCCTTCTCTGGTGCCATGGGCATACCTTTTGACAATGCTATTGGAGTATTATGAATAACTTTTACTACAATTGAAGAAGGTGGGTGTGCAAATGACACATTCCAGCCCACCGACACCAGCCAGATAGAGATTAACTAGGCTGTCTGTGGGATTCAACCCAGGTACTATTTGGCTTTTTTTCTTTTCCTTCATTTTTCTCTTTTTTTCCTTCTCCTCTTTTGTCTCTCTCTCTCTCTCTCTGTTTGTTTGTTTTAGAGCTAAGCCAAGAGCACCAGGCTGAAATGGTTGCTTCTATATTCATTTCCTTGATAAAATCATGACTTATCACTGCTGAAGATGAGCTGTTCTATCTGGACACCATTCTATTTTTGGGGAGATTGTGGTAGATTGAGGTGTGGTGCCCACACTGGCCAGGACCAAATGTGATCAACATTCACTTGTTCCCTCTTTAACCACAGGGCCACAGAGAGTGTAATTTACATTTCTGTAAGAGTGTTTCTAATTTAAAAATGAGGTTATTCACTAGTCGTTCTTGGGCTGTTGGGAAGATGAAAGTTCTGCATAAGGTGCCTAACAGAATGCTGGGACAAAGTAAGTGTTCAAATATAAAACTCTGCATCCAGTCTCCAGGCTACTCCTTTACCAGACTTAAACTGTTTTCATGGTGAGAGTTCAAGCAACCAAGCTGTAGGGTTTATTTTGGGAAACAAAATCTAGGTTTCTGAAATCCTATCTTGTACACCATTGCCCACTAACCTATTTAGAAAGCAGGCTTTGTAACAATTGCTTGTGTAAATTTAAGGTGGAAATTTATTTTATCTTCCTGGACATACAGAAAGGTTGGCACTAATGTCATTAAGATAATTACTGAGATATTTTAGAGGTTACAAGACAATCATTTTAAAAAGTCAACTCAGCATTTATTCTATTAGCTTAGCTTCATTCTCCCCCTTCCCCCCATCATCTGTTAGGAACTGTATTATTGTTTTATTTTTAATCTCTATATGTGGAATGTCTGCTCCTCACAATATAAATTCCTTTTTTGCAGAGAAAATTAGGGTGCTGAAAGAATAAGTGTTGGACTTACTCATCAAAGCCTGCAAATATGGTTAGGTTACACACTTGCTTGTAAACCTTGGCTTCCCTACATGGGTCTGCAGTCTCCTTTAGAAGTCAAACATCTAAGATTCAGTGCTAGACTAGGTCTTAGGCTAAACCCATTGGGAGAATTAATTCTCAAATAAACCTGACAGAAGATACTAAAGGAATAGTGAAATTATTTCATTGTTTATTTTGATTTGAAACAAGTATCTCGGGAGCAAGTAGATTTTTCTGTGTACCTCCTTCCTCTTTTTTTTCTTTTTTGTCGTTTGTCATCTTGTATTCTTTAACTTCATCGTGTTAAATATTTATCATTTAATACAAGAAAGTAATAATAGAAATGGTCTCACTTTCCCAAGCTGTGTTCTCTCTCCAGGGTAATTACTTCTGATAAGTGCTGTAGGGTACATTCTTCCCAGGGAGAGCTTTGCTGACTGGAGAGAGAATTATCAAGATGGCTCTTGCTCTTCAGTTTTGTATTACCCGAGCTCTTGTGGAAATAGTATATCATAGGCAAAGGCAAAATGAAATTTTAAATCACAAATCCTTTCATTAGGAGATAAGCCTATATATAGACATGGGAGAGGAGGGAAGGCTTGTTGCCTTCAGCAGTAGGATAATAAAGTTCTTATTCCCTTAACCAGCTAAATTTATCCACAAGCCACATAAGATTTCCAATAAGGCAAATGCATGGTGTAATTCTCTAGGCATGATGTGTCCTGGAGAGCCCTTGGAGCACTGGAGAACTGGAAGTGGGAGCACTTGGGAGAATCCACCTGCATGGTGGTACTTATCTTTAAGCACATGGCCAGTAAAAAAGGGACAAAGCCAGGGAGTGTGAGATAGTTCCTTTTAACTTCCAAAACACCCATGTTGCTATGGCTTGAATGTGTCTCCCAAATTTATGTGTTGGAAACTTACCTCAAGATTACATGTTAATAGTATTTGGAAATGGCGCCTTTGGGAGGTGATTGGATCTTTAGGACCTCTGCTCTACTGAATGGATTAATCCATTAATAGATTAATGGGTTATATTGGGACAGACATTTTTGTTAGGACTGGGATTTTGAACTCAGGGCTTTGTGCTTGCAAAGAAGGCACTCTACCAGTTGAGCCACATCTCTAGTTCATTTTGCTCTGGATAATTTTGGAGATGGCGTCTCTCAAACTATTTGCCCAGGCTTCTCTAAAACTGCCATCTCCTGATCTCAGTGTCCTAAGAAGCTAGGATTACAGACATGGCTCTGACTTTGTTTTAAAAGCAAACTCTCTGCACACTTGCTCTGTCTTGTCATGTGATACTCTGCCCCGTCTTGATACAGTAGTAAGAAAGCCCTTACCAAATGTGTAGTGCCAAAATTTTGGACTTTCAAGCTTATAGATCCATTAGCCAAATAAACTTCTATTCCTTATAGACTACCCAATCTATGGGATGACAACAGAAAATGGACTAAGGCAGATTTGTTGGGGGATAAGACCTGGAGAGACTGAGGTGTGCAATGGGTGTATATTCAAGAGGGAGTATAGAATCAGATAATAAGAGGTGGATCAAGGATTGAAACCCAGTTTCCCATAAGTAAGGTGGGAGCACACAATTGTGTTGTTCTTCACCTGGAAATGGGACTTAGGACACACCACTTTGTAGAATTTGTGGGAAAATCAGTAGACATAACACCCATACCATGCAAGAAACACTCCATTATGTGGGGCTGCCCTGCAACCATAAAGATTGTTATATTTTAAAAGTGTTTTCATGCAAATTAAAACCACACAAGATTCCACCTCACCCCTGTTAGAATGGTCATCATTAGCAACACCACTAACAACAGGTGCTGGCAAGGATGTGGGGAAAAAGGAACCCTCTTACACTGCTGGTGGGAATACAAACTAGTACAACAATTCTGGAAAAAAATTTGGAGGCTTCTTAAAAATCTAAACATAGATCTGCCATATGATCCAGCAATACCACTCTTGGGGATATACCCAAAAGACTGTGACACAGGTTACTCCAGAGGCACCTGCACACCCATGTTTATTGCAGCACTATTCACAATAGCCAAGTTATGGAAACAGCCAAGATGCCCCACCACTGACGAATGGATGAAGAAACTGTGGTATTTATACACAATGGAATTTTATGCAGCCATGAAGAAGAACGAAATGTTATCATTCTCAGGTAAATGGTTGGAACTGGAGAACATCATTCTGAGTGAGGTTAGCCTGGCCCAAAAGACCAAAATTCACATGTTCTCCCTCATATGCGGACATTAGATCAAGGGCAAACACAACAAGGGGATTGGACTTTGATCACATGATAAAGCAAGAGCACAGAAGGAAGGTATAAGGATAGATAAGACACACAAAAAACTAGACAGCATTCGTTGCCCTCAATGCAGAGATACTAATGCAGATACCTTAAAGCAACTGAGGCCAATAGGAGAAGGGAACCAGGAACCAGAGAAAAGATTAGTTCGAGAAGAATTAATTTAGAAGGTAACACACATGCATAGGAAAGCAATGCAAGTCAACTCCCTGTATAGCTATCCTTATCTCAACTAGCAAAAACCCTTGTTCCTTCCTATTATTGCTTATACTCTCTCTTCAACAAAATTAGAGATAAGGGCAAAATAGTTTCTGACTGGTAGTGAGGGGGTGGGGAGAGAGGGAGGGGGCAGGGGCAGAGTAAGGAAGGGGGTAGGGAAGGGGAGGAGAAATGATCCAAACACTGTATGCACATATAAATGAAAGAAAGAAAAAAGCTGACAGCAAAAAAAAAGTGTTTTCAGAGTACAGTTTAAGAATACTATGACTATATTAAATCACTTTGATATAGAAAAGAAAGTAGCATTTGTTATGTATTTATCAAACCATCAGGGGACACCAAGGCAAGTCCTTGTTCTTGCCAAAAAAAGAATTCAAGGCAAGCACACAAGAAAGTCTTTAACAGAGCAGATTTATGTAAACAAAAGGTAGATTTTATTAAAGTAGAAGTGACTATAAAGGGATAGTATAACCCCAAAGGAAACTGAGGGTGGGCAGCTTGACTAAGCGAAGACTGAGACCCAGTCTTAGGCACTTTTATGGGTAGGGTTTAACTATTATGCTAAGGGTTTATACATAATTATGGGGTCTTTCAAGAAATGTGAGGGCATTCTCAAGAACTGGGGAATGGGGAGTGATTTACCTAATATGGTGTCCTCACAGCAAAGATGGCAGTTTGAGCAGTGGTTCATGCATGAAATGAAAGATACAATGAAATGTGGAGGTCAGCCTCTATATAGGTTGACCTATAGAGCTGACGTCTGTGTTGGGGTTGTTGCTGGGGACGACTGTACCAAGAAGTATCCTCAACTATACTCAACCATTATTCCAGGACAAGCTGGAGCAGGGTGTTTGGCAAAATGTTCCTGGATATACTTCTGCACCTATCCCTGGTTGCTTTGTGTTACTATTATTCCCTTCCTACCTGTCGACCCCTACCAAGAAGAAGCCATATTTTGTCTGGTGGAACCCTCTTTTGTCCACAGTCTCTCAGCCTGCCCAAATGGAAGCAGTAACTGCTCCCTCATCTGCTAGGCTCTGCCTCACCAGGCTAGAAGGTCAGCCTTGCTCCAGCAGGGGTGGGGGGAGGAAGGGGGACCTTGGCTGGATGGATTGAGAGCGTCTCAGGTTTTATTTTATTTTTTAAATTAATTTATTATTTATTATTCATATGTGCATACAATGCTTAGGTCATTCTCACCCCTGCCCCAAACCCCTCCCTTACCACCCACCCCACCACCTCCCTCTCCCCCCGACCCCCTGGATACCCAGCAGAAACTATTTTGCCCTTATCTCTAATTCTGTTGAAGAGAGAGTATAAGCAATAATAGGAAGGAACAAGGTTTTTGCTGGTTGAGATAAGGGTAGCTATACAGGGTATTGACTGGCATTGATTTCCTGTGCATGTGTGTTACCTTCTAGGTTAATTCTTTTTGATCTCACCTTTTCTCTAATTCCTGGTCCCCTTCTCCTATTGGCCTCAGTTGCTTTTAAGGTATCTGCTTTAGTTTCTCTGTGTTGAGGGCAACAAATACTAATTTTTTAGGTGTCTTACCTATCCTCATATCTCCCTTGTGTGCTCTCGCTTTTACCTTGTGATCAAAGTTCAATCACCTTGTGTTTGCCCTTGACCTAATGTCCGCATATGAGGGAGAACATACGATTTTTGGTCTTTTGGGCCAGGCTAACCTCACTCAGAATGATGTTCTCCAATTCCATCCATTTACCAGCGAATGATAACATTTCGTTCTTCTTCATGGCTGCATAAAATTCCATTGTGTATAGATACCACATTTTCTTAATCCATTCGTCAGTGCTGGGGCATCATGGCTGTTTCCATAACTTGGCTATTGTGAATAGTGCCACAATAAACATGGGTGTGCAGGTGCCTCTGGAGTAACCTGTGTCACAGTCTTTTGGGTATATCCCCAAGAGTGGTATTGCTGGATCATATGGTAGATCAATGTCTAGCTTTTTAAGTAGCCTCCAAATTTTTTTCCAGAGTGGTTGTACTAGTTTACATTCCCACCAACAGTGTAAGAGGGTTCCTTTTTCCCTGCATCCTTGCCAACACCTGTTGTTCGTGGTGGTGCTGATGATGGCTATTCTAACAGGGGTGAGGTGGAATCTCAGCATGGTTTTAATTTGCATTTCCTTTATTGCTAGAGATGGTGAGCATTTTTTCATGTGTTTTTTGGCCATTTGAATTTCTTCTTTTGAGAAAGTTCTGTTTAGTTCACTTGCCCATTTCTTTATTGGTTCATTAGTTTTGGGAGAATTTAGTTTTTTAAGTTCCCTATATATTCTGGTTATCAGTCCTTTGTCTGATGTGTAGCTGGCAAATATTTTCTCCCACTCTGTGGGTGGTCTCTTCAGTTTAGAGACCATTTCTTTTTTGAACAGAAGCTTTTTAGTTTTATGAAGTCCCAGTTATCTATGCTATCTCTTAGTTGCTGTGATGCTGGGGTTGTTACCTATACCTACTAATTCCAGAGTAGTTCCTACTCTTTCCTGTATCAAATTTAGAGTTTGGGGTCTGATATTAAGATCCTTGATCCATTTTGAGTTAATCTTGGTATAGGGTGATATACATGGATCTAGTTTCAGTTTTTTGCAGACTGCTAACCAGTTTTCCCAGCAGTTTTGTTGAATAGGCTGCTATTCTCCATCGTATATTTTTAGCATCTTTGTCAAAGACAAGTTGCTTCATATCTGGGTCCTCTATTCTGTTCCACTGGTTTTCATGTCTGTTTTTGTGCCAGTACCATGCTGTTTTTATCATTATTGTTTTGTAATATAGTTTGAAGTCTGTATTGTGATACCTCCAGTATTGTTCTTTTGACTGAGTATTGCCTTGGCTATTCGTGGCCTCTTGTTTTTCCATATAAATTTAACAGTAGATTTTTGATCTCTTTAATGAATGTCATTGGGATTTTGATGGGAATTGCATTAAACATGTAGGTTACTTTTGGGAGTATAGACATTTTTACTATGTTGATTCTACCAATCCATGAGCATGGGAGATCTCTCCACTTTCTATAGTCTTCCTCAATCTCTTTCTTCAGAAGTTTATAGTTTTCCTTGTAGAGGTGTTTCACATCCTTTGTTAGGTTTACACTTAGTTATTTGATTTTTTTTGAAGCTATTGTAAATGGAATTGTTTTCATACATTCTTTTTCAGTTTGCTCATTGTTAGTGTATAGAAATGCTAATGATTTTTCTATGTTGATTTTATATCCTGCTACCTTGCTGTAGCTATTGATGGTGTCTGCAGCTTTTTAGTAGAGTTTTTTGGTTCTTTAAGGTATAGGATCATGTCGTCTGCAAATAGGGATATTTTGACAGTTTCTTTACCTATTTGTATTCCTTTTATTCCTTCTTCTTGCCTAATTGCTCTGGCTAGGAATTCCAGTACTATGTTGAATAGGAGTGGAGATAGTGGGCATCCTTGTCTGGTTCCTGATTTTAGAGGGAATGATTTCAGTTTTTCTCCATATAATGTTGAGTTACTTTCCTTCTATTCCTAGTTTTCTTAGAGCTTTTATCATGAAATTATGTTGCATCTTATCAAAGGCTTTTTCTGCATCTATTGAGATGATGAAGTGGTTTTTGTCTTTGCTTCTGTTAATGTGGTTTATTATGTCTATTGATTTTTGTATGTTGAACCACCCCTGCATTCCTGTATGAAGCCTACTTGGTCGTGGTGAATAATCTTTTTGATGTGTTGTTGAATTCGGTTTGCCATTATTTTGTTGAGGATTTTTGCATCAATGTTCATTAAGGAGATTGGCCTATAGTTCTCCTTTTTGGAAGTGTCTTTGCCTGTTTTGGGATAAGTGTAATACTGGCTTCATAAAATTTGTTAGGGAGTTTTCCTTCCCTTTCTATTTTATGGAACAGTTTAAGGAGGGTTGGTATCAGTTCTTTAAAGGTCTGATAGAATTCAGCAGAGAATCCATCAGGTCTTGGACTTTTCTTTTTGGGGAAATTCTTGATTGCTGCTTTAATTTCATTTTGTGTTATAGATCTATTCAGGTGTGAATCTTTGAGTTCTGAGATTCTGTTTTCTGTTTGTTCTATTCTGCTGGATTGGCTTTCTGTTTTGTTTTGCAATTCTGTTTCATTCTTTTTTCTGAGGTTTTCCATATCCTGAGTCTCTTCCTCTTTAATGTTGTCTATTTTTGTCCTGAGTTCATTTATCTCTTTATTAATCATGATCTTTGTTTTACTTTGGTTTTTATGCAGTGTTCTGTGCTTTCTTTTACTTCTTCTTGTGCTTTTTCAAATTCTCTATTTTTGTTGTCTTGGAATTTCTTGAGTGTCTCCTGTACATTTTGGTTGACCCTATCCAGTATCATCTCTATAAAATTCTCATTGATTACCTGTAGTATGTCTTCTTTTAGATTGTTCTTGTGGGCTTCATTGGGTTCTTTGGTATAGTTTATCTTCATTTTTTTGGAGTCTGGATCTGAGTATCTGTTTTCTTCATTTCCCTCTGGTTTCTGTACTAATTTTTTGCTGTGGGGAAACTGGTTTCCCTGTTTTTTCTGTCTTCCCATCATTGCCCTTGGTGTTGTTATATTTAGAGTGGAAGGGTGAGAGGAGAGGGAAACAAAGAAGTTAAAGGAAAAGGGAAAAACAAATAAACAAGTAGAAGAAAACAAAACAAAGAAACAAACAAAAAACATTTCAAAGATATAAACAGGGAGAGCTGAAAAGGCATTAGAGAGACAGAGGATTGAAAATAAAAAATAAAAATAAAAATAAAAAATAAATAAATGAAAAAAATATATAATCTCCAAGTTCAAATGCATTAATGTTTCAGTCTTAATAATTTTGGTGTTTGTCCCTCAGCCTCCAATCCTGGAGATGGTGCCTCAGATGTTGTTCTGTAGTTGTCTCATCAAAGGGGAAAAATAAAACAAAGCCTCACAAAACAAAAAAAAACCCACAAAATGTCCCAAGTTCAAATGCAATACAGTTTCAGTAAGTTTTTCAGCATGCAGGCGTAATTCAGTTGTTCTCTCATCAAGGGTAGGGAGAAAAAGAGAAAAAAAGAGTCTGGAGACAGTTCTGTGAATGGTATCTCTGGCTGTGGCTTGCCTGCCCGCTGCTGTCAGCCTGCTGTTGCTGGAGGCATTATTTATGCAGATCTCTGGGGTTTCCTCTTTCCCAAGCTGTCTGGGTGCTGGCGATTGGCGGTGGTGCGGGAGCCCACCTGGTTTCTCCATTTAACGTGAAGTGGAGATGCTCTGCACAGGCTGGAGGTGTGGAGGGGTCAAAGTTTTGCCTTTTCTCGGTGGTTTTACCTGTAAGGTGTATCTCCAGCATCTTTCCAAGATTTTACTTTAAGAGGCACGCTCTCTGCTTCCTCCCTCTAGCCACCATCTTGGAATCCCCCATCTACTCTTATCCATGTCTCAGGTTTTAAAGAAGTGAGCCATTTCTTTCCTCTTTCCAGGGACTCAGGAGCTCTGGGCACAGGGCTGAGGAGTTGGGCCTCTTCAGGGGCATGTTACCATTGGTCCCACTGGAAGGATGCCTGCCACTGTAAGCCTCCTGCTCAGTGTGCCCAACTGGGTGAAGTTCCTGCTCTAAGCATTGGTTCTAGGGGGTAGGAGAGCATGCTGTGAAGTGCTCTGACTTGGGGAGGAGGTGTTCATTCCACTTGCTGATGGGCTTCAATTTGAACAAATGTTCTAGTTCTGGCCTCTCAATCAGTCCAGAGGCTACTTCTGCGGCTCCATGGAACAAGGTAATGATTCTTCACAGTTGTGTTCCTATACACTCTAGTCCCTCTGGCCAACTGGCTGTCACCTACCTGGGAAACTTCTACTTACCCATTGAGATTGAAATTTTAAAACCAAATGAAACAAAACCCTTAAGTTGTACAGTTTTTCCTGCCAGAGTTAATTGCCCTCCCTCTTTCCTTTCCATGGCTGGACAGGGGCTTGACATCAGAGGCTGTATCCTTACTTAGAATGCTTCTGAAACCTTCATGTGTGTGCCCTTTGCCTAGGGATCTTGTCAAAGTGCAGGTTCTGATTCTGCTGGACAGGGATGGGGCTTGAGAATGAAATTTTTAACATGTTTTCAGGTGATGTCAAGGTTGCATGTCTGAGAACACATTTCCAGTGCCAAATCACTATTATTGGTGACCCCTGGAGTTTGGCTTACAGTTTGTGCCTGGAGTTTTCTGATGAATGAATGATACTTGAGGCCCTTCTTTGACTTTCTTAGTGGGAGACGTGATTATCTGAAAACACACTCACACACAAGGGAGGCATACAGATGTCCTGTTTAACACTTGTTCTAATCAACCATATTCATCTGCTTGGAATGAGAACCTCCATATCTTATCTCTTAATAACAGCACCAAACATTCCCTGGGAGTTTGCATGCCTGTGCTAGCCTGTCCTCTAAGCTCTGTATGCATATTAACTATTTCACTAGCAAGGTAGTGTATTGTTAAAATAATGCTGTAACAGCCCCCAAAGATAAGATGACTTAAGCCAATAGAAGGTCATTTTTTGCTCACACACAATCTTTATCAACTGTTCCTACTGGTGGGTAACTCTCTGCCAGGCAGTGTGTCTGGGACCTAGACTCCTTCCTCCTATGGTCCTGACATCTTCAAAGTGTGGCTTCCAAGTCACAGTGCTTGTCTGTATCACATGGGTGGGAGCGACCTTAGGATGTGGTACACATCCTTCTACTCATTTTCCTTTGGCCCTTATTTATATACATGGCCACACCTCATGAAAAGGGATGTTAGAAAATCTGGCTTAGCTACAGTCACTAGAAGAAGAGGAAATTTTGGTGAATATTACTAAGTGTGCCTTACCTAGCTATCTGAACTTGCTTATTCTTTTTCCACTGCTTTGTGAGGACTCAATAACAAGTCCTTTGCACTATGAGGCATGGTGGCCATTCAGCAACAATGGCTCATTGGGAGGAAAAGGACTGGATGCATTTTCAGAAGGATAAATGATCTGGCTGTCCTTCAAAGTGGGAGAGGGGTGGGGTGAGAGCCCTGTAGTGTACGGTGATCAGGTCAGGACTGTGGGTCAATTTACTGGCTAAGTAGGACATAACCAAAACTTTAGCATGGATAACATTTATAGCTAGACAGAACAATGATGTTTGGAAAATGTGTCTCTTGGGAGCTGAGGAGGGACTGGCAAGGGTGGCTGCAGTGATAACTGATGGTCTACCTACAGTCCATACCTCTTCTCTGCTTAAAACCACATCTCTGCTCCTCATTAACCTTAGGGAGGTGCTTCCTTTCTGAGCACGCTCAGTGAGCCTGGGGGAGACCCAGCGCTTGCCATCCCCCAGTCTCGCCATGTCCTCTGAGCTCACCTTGCATTATGTTACCCTACTCAGCTTCCCACATGTGACCTGCATCGGGCCATCTCGAGGCTTTTTCTCTAAGTGTCTCCTGCTTTCAGACACTTTGCCACCCTGTGTGCTGAGGGTGTTGCTACTTGTCTCCCCTCAACACCCAGCCTGCCCGCAGGTGCCAAGGGGCCCTGAAAAGTAGCTGATACTGTGCTTGACCTAGGTTTAGAGGTTACTGCTCATGGTGAAGGTGTGGGAGCTTAGCTGTCCCTCCTCTCGCCCCACCCTCCTCCAGCCATCCCTGTTAGTGCATCAGAGGCACCTGCATACTCTACCATCTTCTTCCACTGTTCTGCAATCTCTTTCAGAGCTGCAATGGTGTTGTGGCCATTGTTGAATCCTTACTGTTGGAGGAGAGCAGGGGGCAAGTGTGCATCTGTTACGCGGCAAATGTCTGCAGGGAAACGCAGCAGTCCTTCAGTTCAGTGGTTCTCAGACCTCATCCCAGCTGCACTGCAGCGTTTCCTACAGAGCACTGGAGTGGATTGCTCAGTACTGTGTGGCCATGTGAAGGGAATATTGAGCAGAACGGTGTGTGAGTGTTGGGCTGGAGTTCAAGGGCAGCAGAGGGAGGAGGCCTAGGTTACCCTCAAAGCATAGATCCAGTCTTTGCTGGGCCAGGGACCTGGGGCCACAGGTTGCTTCTATGTGCTGCCCCTTCAGGCTCAGCGGGGAAGTGCTCAAAGTTCACCCCACTGGGACAAGGCCTGAACCAGCCTACTTGATAAAATAGGTTCTTTTTCTTTTATCTTTTTCTTGATAAAATAGGTTTTCTTTTTCTTTTATCTTTTTCTTGATAAAATAGGTTTTCAAGTTCTAGTGAAAAGCCCTCTAGTTCATCCATTTTACTTCAGTCTGGGAGGAATTTTCTGGGCTGGAGGACTGTCTCTTCAGTGCTCTTCCATTCAATGTGTGATAACATTTTAGGAGCTGGGAACTGATACCAATCCAGAACACTGGCAGGGCTCTTGATACAGAACCTACTGAAGATGCCAATGAGGGAGGGATGGATAAGACATCAAAGGAAAGAGCCATGCTACTTCTGTGCCTGTCCTGTGAAAACTGTAAAACAAGACACCCTAACTTAGTTCACTACCTCTTTAAAGAGGGATTAATGAACTGTAGTCAAGCACAGGACTCTGGAGTCAGGGTGCTTGGGTTTAAGTCCTGACTCTGCCACTTCCCACTGTCTGACTTGGATAATCAATTTGGCATTCCATGGTTCCGTTTCTTCTCCATTGGAGATGACATTGCAGTTCCTTGGGTGGAGACTGGAGTGGTGCTCCCACAAACCACCCTTTTCCCGGGCATGCAGTATACCCATTCCCAGCTCCCCTTTAGTCAGGTGTGTCCATGTGCCCGAGTAATGGCTAATGAGTAGACAGAAAGATAATAACTAAGAGGAATGAAAAGGAGGGGCGTGTACCACTCTCTTAACCTTGTTCCAGCCACATAACTCAGATAGGCACAGCGACTCGGAAGTCACACTTAGAAGATGGTAGGGCACAGGGAAAAGGAATTTGGGTCCCTAAGATACTGCTTGGAGGAGAGCCACTCACCAATAGGAACCCTGATGAGGTCACATGTGAGCAAGAAATTACTTTCCTTTGTGTTTCTCTCATCATATCTTTGACGGTTGTTACAGCGTCTGATTAAGTAACACACTACCTTGCAGGGCAGTTCCGCAGGTAAAAAGACTCAGTGTATGTACAGTGCTTAGAAGCGAGCTTAGCAAATAGTATGCAAATGCAAATGTATAGGGAGTGCCTGGCTTTATTATTAAGAGCTAAAGAGGTGAGGGGTTCTCAGTCTGAACAGATGAATATAACTGCCTGGAACAGGTGTTAAATATAGCTCAGTTTCACTCATTTGTGTGTGTGTTTTAGATATCACTTCAAGTTTCTCACAAGGATTTTTACCTTTCCTTGGTTAATTCTGAGTAATTCCAACCACAGACAGCTATGAGTATTTACTAATAAATTATGCTGGTGGATTGCTACTCTTTGGGCAGGAGGATGGTTAGTATTATGGTTATAAATGGACGTTCTGATACCAGGCTACACTGCCTTCAATTCTTACACCTCCTACTGACTGCACAAGCTTTGTAAATTGTTGTTATGTTGTTACCTCTTTCTCTGCCTGAGATCTCTGAAGGGATAATAATGGAACCTACTTCATTAGGGAGGTGAGGATAAACTGAGTTAGCACACATAAACCACCCTGAGCAATGTCTAGCATGCAGGAAGAGCTAGCTAGAGCTGCTGTCATTTTCATGCATGCCTGGGACTTCTGTTCACCCTTTACTTTGCCCTTACCTCAGGATATAATTTCCCCATCTTCCTTAATCCTCTCCTTTGATATAAACACTCTTTCCCCTCTCCTCCTGATGGTCTCTGTCACTGTAGCCTGCAGCACCATTATGAGTCATTTCTAACTGGGCCTCCTGTTTTCTGGGCACTTCTTGCTGTGGAAATAGATTTGAGACATTTAAGGACTCAAGGTCACTTGTTCAATCTTAAAAATCAATGTTCAAGTCTTGACATGTAGTGAAGACTTAACATGGGTTTTCACATCACCACAGGTGTAAAAGTTTGTAATCACAATGTGAAACATTAAAAAGATCACTGTGTGTCTACAGCTTTGTGTTCCTGGACACTTGCCTTGCTTCCAAGAAATACGTGGTCATACTTCCCATTGCATTTGGAATTTTTCAGTGCTCACGACTTCCATAGTTTCTGCCATATGAGGACTCAGCTTTGTTGCCTCTGCAGTACACAGCAAGGAGACTCCATCTTGGAAGGAGAGACTAGCTCCTCAACCAGGCACTGAACCTGCCTTGCTCTTGGACTTCCAGTCTCCCAGACTGAGAACTGCATGTCTATTCTTTACAAATTACCCAGTTTCCCATGGTTTGTTATAGCAGCACAAATGGTGTGTATATCTCTATATATTGTACTTGCAGGAAATGGGAGTGAATTCCTTATTTCCCTCAGGTTTGGTTGGGTGTCCTTTAGAGTGCATGAGACTGTGGTCCATGTTCATTTCTATGGTCTGAATCCCCTCTTCTTCCTTGCTCTCCAGTGTTCGTCACAGTGCCAGACACAGAATATGCCTACAAGAGCCAATTCTGATAAAGGAATTAAGTTGATAGGGAAAAGGGTAGAAGTATCTATTATCATCCAGTTGGGGCTCAGAAGATTTGGATTCCCAAAGTCTCTCGGAGTGGTCCAACTGAAGCATCAGAAAAAGGAGAAAGACTTGATGTGTAGTTTAATCATGGGCTGAAACTGATGATGTGAGTTTACATGGCAAAAAGCTGTAGTCAGAAAATATTTTTGATTTCTTCTCTTTTCTTGTATTTCTTACATCTTTTGACATTGTGAAAGCTATTGAGAACTTGTGAGAATTTTCTCTTATTACAATGTGGGTCTTATGCCATGCTAGTAATTATCAAAGCTTAGAAGTACTGAATTACTTTAGTTAGATAAGTGGCACCTATATTGCGTAAAACCTTGCAATATATCTAGAATGAATACATTTGTAATTATTGCCTGATTGAGCCATTCTTTAATTAATAAGTCAGGCATCTTCATTCCATGTGCTCAGGAATTCACCTTTCTGATTACTGAAGTGGAAAAATAATTATTGAAATTTTCCCTGACTTTATTTGTTTATTTAAGGGGCAGGGGTAGTTATGAATGAAGAGTAAATTTAAGATCTTTGTGGCCTCACAATTAAGAGAAATATGAATCATTACCATTCTGTATGATGAGGGGCTGAGAACTGATCCTGTGTTATGACAATCAAAATTCCCATGAGAAATGATTCTGTGTGGTGATGATGGTAGCCTGTGGTTATAGTGTTTATTTACTGAGTGCACACTCTGTGTTCAATAGCACTGTACAATAACACTGTGAGCTGGGAATTATCACCCCCATTTACATGGGAGAACTCTAGATTTTCATCCATCATTTGCCCAAGACTTCACAGAAGCAGAGAGGCTGAGTCAAAAGTAGAATCCAGCCCTGCCCTGACTCTAAGGACAGTTTTCCTAACTTTGATGGAATGTGCAAAATGTAGAGGCTGGCCTTTCTCTCTCTGTCTGTCTCTCTCATTCTCTCTCTGTCTGTCTCTCTCTCTCTCTTTGCCCTTGAAAATAATCTATCTAATTATTTTTCTCTGTCCTTGTTATGATGAACTTTTCTTCATGTCTTCTTTGTCGATGACCTTCTTGAGGACAGGCTGAGTTCAACCATGACTGCTGTTTCTTCTTCCTGAGTGAGTATGCATACAGGTGCATTGGTCCTCATTGTCTCCTCTAGGGCCTGTGGCCACATGGTGAGTTGTAGACAAAGGAGTGTGAGCAGTGATGGTGCCTGCCTGTCCCTTACAGGCATGAGCCACGTGAGCTCCCAAGTGTATCCCCTCCTGCTCTTTCCTCTGCAGTGAGTGGATAAAGACTCTGAGAACCTGGAGGAAGCAGAGATGGGAGCAGGAAGGAGCCCTAGTTCCTCAGTAACTGGCAGCAGTGCTACCTAATAACCATCAAACCTCAACTAGGCCCCCTTCTTAAAGGTTCCATCACCTCTCAATATTGCCACAGTGGGGACCATTTTTCCAACATGTGGACCTTTGGGAGACAAATCATATTCAAAGCATAGAAGTTGGTAAATAGTTTTTGTTTAATATTTTATTACGTATTAATTATAAAAGTAATGTGTAAATGTTATAGAAAATTTAGGAACTAAGGAAAAGTAGGAAGAGAAGAAACATATAAACCATTGCTAATAATACATTGGTATATTTCCTTTCAGGTCTGCCTCTTGTTTTTATTCAGGTTTTTTTTCTTTCAATATAGTTGATATCTTACTGAATAGATAATAATGCATCATACTTTCTTCATTTTTACTCAATGGTTTAATTCTAGTGTTTTGCTCAATGTTAAAAGTTCTCTGTATGCTGTTCCATTCTTTGCATACACTCTTTATCTTCCTCTTATCATTAATGGTTTAGGTTATTCCTGTTTCTTCACAACACCTTCATCCACAATGTTTCAATAAGGAAATAAATTTAAGCTAACAGAATTATTCATTCTTTAGAGACATGTTTTTCTTTCAGTTCTTGTCCTGGTATGTTATAGGGAGCTCCCTGTCACAATGGAGGGCCTACCAGGGGCTTGGATGTTCATGAATTAAAAGCGAGAACAGGTGATGTCAAAGGTTTCTGCCAATTTGTGGGTTTTTAGCACAGATCATGTTTGTTATTAATTAAATAATCTCTTAACAAGTCCTATCCATGCAGAGGCAACTGTTGGTAGGTGTTCATGGGTAAGTAAGTGTGTAATCTTTCGGGGTATTTACAGAATGATTTATTTTAAATATAGATAATACATTAACTTGGGTCAATGTTTGAGGGATTTTATATAACATATTCATTATATATTTATATATAATAGATTATATATTTATAATTTTATATATTATATATTTTGTATATGTATTCTATATTTATTATGTATATTGATTTTTATATATTTCTATACACACACACTAAAAATATCTTTATTACTTTTGTTCTTAGTCACTTAATTTAATTTCCAAGAGGTAACTAATGATTTCAGTCTTTTGTGCACCTTTTCAAATAGTTTATCTTGTATTTATATTAAAATACACACCTTTTTTCCTTCTTTTTTTTCTTTAACACAAACTGGGCACAGTTGGTCAACTCTTTTTATACAATAAATTTGTAAAAGCCAAATTTCTCCCTCAATGGGTATATTGACCCATACAAAGCCATCTCAAAACTTGATGGGTTAAAATAAAAGCATTTATCATCATCATTATCCACAATGGAGACTACAGGTCAGTAGGGAACTTCTAGAGATGTGGGCAGAACATCTTTGAGATTGGCTGGACTTGTCCAGTGTCTGTTACCAGCTGAAGGCCGGTGAAGAGACTGTGGTCAGATAATAGAGACTTATAATTGTCATTTAAAAAAATCTGGACTTTACAAAGTGAAGGGGAGATGTTGAATTTTGAAGCCAAGGAAGTGGTGTAATCAGGGTTGAGCTGTGTTCCAAGGGGTAGATGGGGGCAGTAAAAGGTGTCAGAGAATGGCAATTGCAAGTGACCCAAGTGAGGAGTCCTGTGGCCAGCACTGGGGCATCCCGAGGTCCATGCAAGGTGACAGCAAGTATACAAGGCTGCTGTTAACTCAGATAGTGGGACGAGCTGAATGACTGACTTGCTGGGGGAAGAGTGAACTCTCTTTTGACCATCCCACTGAATTAAATGTGCTTCTGAGGCTCCACGGGGAGCCATCTAACAGGCCATTTACTGTTTGAGTGTGCAGCTCAGGATCAAGGTCAGATTTGGAAGTAAAAGTCTGAGAGTCCTCCATGTAAAGGTGGTGGAGTCATGGAGAGGACTTTTGGGGGATCAAGAACCCAAGACGGAGCCTCGGCAGAGATGGATTTGAAGGGATAAGTGTAGTAAAAAGAAAAGTGTAAAAAGCTGAGAAAAAGCCATCATGATTGCCAAGCTTCTTGGCAGGTGTAAGACTCAGCAATTCTCCGGACAATAATAAATGCGTCAGTTTGTCCCTCCTGTGGTCTAGCCACATGAAGCTCACTGCTATTGTGACCCACTTCTCATTCCCCAGCCCTTCCCCTGGTCTAGCTGGGGTCTCTTTCATTCTGTTCTCAGCGTCCACAGCATATGTTGTGTGTCGGCAGCTTGTCTCCCTTGCATTCAATTTACTGAGGAAGCAGCTCACAGAGTCAAATGGCAACAGGCAAAGTCCCATCGTGGCTGGCTTGATTGTCCTCCAGTACCATATTGTAGGTGAATTTGTCTTTCAATTTGCTATCAAGTTTGGCTCATAGGGAACTCTGACAAAAAGGTTCACAAACTGAATGTGACATCAGTGACTAGTGCAAATTCTGCATACACTCAGTAGGTTGTAGACTTGTTTGGTCTGATTTCCAATGCTGAATTTTCCATAGCATCCTTCCAAATGGGTGTGATACTCTGGTATTTATTTATTTATCAGTAGCAACGGGGACCTAATCAATAGAGAAGGTATGGGCTACCCTCTGCCCAATAAAGAAGTTAGAGCCACAAATACGTTTGGATATGGCAAATGGCTCTAAGATTGAAAGGTTTTAATTAGTCGTTGGAACTGCTTGGTTATTTCCAAATATCAAGAGGAAGAAATAAATTTATTAAGTCAAACCTTCACTTTTAATCCATTTAAAACCTGCTGTCTCTTAAGGAATTGGGAGGGGGAGTGAGAAACTTCAAAGGGGTTTCTTTTTTTCTTAATTTTTTACTTTTAGGTAGAAAAAAGCATGCATATTTTTCATGTATAACACGAAGTTTTGAAATATTTACAGTAAGTAAATACCACAGATTACCATGCATTACCTCACAAAGTGATTTTGTGGTGAGAACATTTAAAATTTCTCAGGATTTTCAAGAATTTAATACTGCTAACTGCAGTCATGATGCCACGATGTTGTATATTAGATGTCTTAAACTTACTTCTCCTACTTAATGGAAACTTTGTACCCTTTGACCAATACCCCAATTCCCATGAATTATTCTGATTTTAAAACTGAAGCATATTTAAATTTCCTCACAGGAGTGTCTAAGACAATTGATAAACAAGATTGAGCAGCTGGAGAAAAAGCATATGCTTTGATAATTCTTAAGAAACCTGGAAGCAAAAGTCCTAACAGAGAGCCACTTGGCACCTTTTTCTTATGAACTGTTACCGTTTGGATATGAAAAGTAGATGGTTGCAGATGGGGTGTTTGCTGTGCGCTTAATAAGCTCTGCTTAATAGGGTGCCAGATTTCACAGGGTGAGTCAGTCATGAAGAGTCATGTGATCTTATATCCGAGGCTACACAGCTAGCAACTCAAAAAGGACACAAAAACATAGTCAAGAGAGGTTATATGAAGTGAGAAATGTGCTCATCATGCAGGACTAGATCGCAGCTTCGAGGATCTCAAGTCAGGGCTGGTTCACTCCACCAGGGGTTCGCATCTGGGGTGTCCACACAAGTTGCTGGTGGATCATCTGTGAGTTTATTAGAAGTGCAAATTCTCAGGTCCCACTGAGCTCTTCTGCATCAGGAAGGTGGGAGAAGGTCCATCAGTGTGTGTTTTGACAAAGCCCTCCAGGAGATTAGAATGCAAATAACATCAGAAACCCAGTGCTGGTCTCCTGGCAACAGTGAGTACAAAGCTGTAGATCACACATGTTCTTAGCTCAGCCCACAGTAATTCAACCTGGCACGTGGCACAGCAGAACAATCAGTCCCAACAAAGCTACAGTTTTTCCTTCTGACATTGTTTGATAGGTGAAGTTTACAAACAAGAAAAAAGATTTTCCTAGTCATTTTTTTTTCAGTACTGGAGTTTGAACTCAGTCTCTAATGACACCAGGCAGGTACTAGGTAGGTGCTCTACCAACTTGAGTCAGGTGCCCAATCCTTTTCTGCCTTTGTTATTTTTTTGGATTTGGGGGGGGGTCTCATATTTTTGCCTAGGACCAGCCTCAGACCATGATCCTCCTACCTATACCTCCCACTGTAGCTACAGTTCTTACAGACATGAGTCACTATACCTGGATTGTTTGTTGAGAGAGAGTCTTGTTAACTTTTTCCTCAGACTGGCCTTGAACTGAAATCCTCTCTATCTCTGCTTCCTGGGTAGCTGG
Source organism: Castor canadensis (assembly GCF_047511655.1). Lineage (NCBI taxonomy): Eukaryota > Metazoa > Chordata > Mammalia > Rodentia > Castoridae > Castor > Castor canadensis. The sequence goes on from NC_133399.1 coordinate 110,964,499, forward strand.
GATTCCAGCTATGAGCCACCATACCTTTTTCCCTCAGAGCAAAATTGTAGTGACATTCGCTGTCATTGTGACTCAGCAGGTATAAATGCATGGAAGCATTGGGTTCTTACTGAGCAAGGCCATGGCGAGTCTTAAACTCTCTGCTTGAGATGAAGACTGTTTGTCAGGTTCTGCAGAAGATTGTTCCTGGGCAACTTGCCTCCTTAACACCCTAACACCCGACTTCTACTTACGTCCGTTCTTCAGGAGCGCAGCTTCTAAGCGTCTTTCTGTACAGATGTTCAGAAATGGAATCAGTTTTGTCAGGCCAACTTTGTGCGTGTGCTCACTATGGTTTCTTGTAGAATAAAGTCATAGAATATATGGGGAGATATGGAGAGATACTTCTGGAAGTCTCCTGTAGGCAGAAAATCACCTAATACCAGCATTACATTTTTCTTCTTTCATCCTTCTGAATCCAAAAACCCTGAAGTTCCTGATCCCACATTCTTATCACAAGTCTCTGTAGTCAGAATTTCTGTGGTCTGTGTATTCTGGGAATTCACCCGCTGAACACATGCTTCCTTAAACTTTATAGAGAGGCTGTTTAAGTGTCAGTGGGATTTCCTGAGTGGATTTTGCTTGAGCAGAATCTATGGGGATTAAGCCCAGGCTTAATAATTCAGGCTGTGACTGAATTTGCTATCAGCCTTAGTCTCTGTATGTGTGAAGCACTAATCAAGACAGGTTTCCTGTGCACAGGGGCAGCAGGGACACATTTTGGCCACTCATGTCCAACACAAGCAGAAGAAGTGGAAGTTCCACTGGGGCGTGGAGATGCAAATATGTAGCTAAGTATGGCAGTGTCTCTTTGACTCTTGTTTTGCATCCTGTGGTCTCAGTTAGCCACACTCAGCTATGGTCTGAAAACATGAAATGGAACATAGCACAAATAAAATGATGCATGCTTAAAATAATGTTTATCACAGCATTTTGCTAGGATCGCTCTGTTTTGTGATTAGCTGCTCCTATTATTTTCTGTGCTTAATTTATAAAGTAGACTTTATTGACGTATGTATGCAGGGATAAAACATAGTATGTGCAGGGTCATGCTTTCTCCATGCTTTCATGCATCTTCTGCAGGGCTGGAATCGTATCCTTCACAGAGAGAGGGTCTATGGATTATTTGTGTGTAACATTTAGTAGGGAATAACTGAGGGTGTGAAAACTTCATGCAGTCTTTGCCTCTTGGTCTTTTGTTTTAATAACCCAATATGATCTTTCCAGAGATGGGAGTTACAGGCTGTAAGAATTAAAGGAAGCTTAGATGGAACTGATTCAATTTTCCCCTCAATATTTGGATAAACTGATTAATGGTTCAATTTTTTCCCCTAAAGTCTAGGGAAGCAGGAGGAAGAGGGAGCTTCCAATTGCCCAGCATTTGCTAATTAGCACCACTGTCCCTATTCGAGGGCAGACTCTGGGGCTTGGGTAGTCCTCATTCCTTTGCTTGTCTCTGATGTTGTATTTTAGAAAGCCTCAGACTCCAGCTTACCTTGAAATGGTGAAACAGCTGTGGATATCTGTGTTTGGGTTGTGAAGTCATTGTCTCTTGTGCCATTAATCACTGCTGTCTTGCACACTGGCCCTAACACAGCTCACATTCAGAGCAAAAGCAATCATTTCTATGCAACGCCAGCCACAGGTTTCCTTCAGATTCCTGCATAGGCATTTATCTGTTGCCACTGGTAAAGTCTGAATTAGATTCTGGACTAGAGGATGCGAGGTCCTTTGCAATGCTGCAAGGAGGGCAGCAGTGCTTGTGGGAAGTGGTATAGCTGCAATGCCAACAAGGAACACCATTGCCCCATGGCTCGGCTGGCACAAGTTGGATGGCTGAAGTCACTTCCCCATCCCCAAAGGAGAGCAAAGTCAGGGCCATTAACCTCCTGCCTGGAAAACCTCAGGCCTTTTTAGGAACTAGAAGTTGGAACATGCTTCAGATAATTTCAATTTAACAAACAGGAATCATTCACTCTCTGCCTGGCACTGCGTGAAGCCCCGTGGGGGATAGAAATAAAAATGGTAACACCTCCAGCCTCAATGTCTCCAAGTTACACTAATGGGAACCAAACGGAATGCATATCATTACAATGCAAGGAAGAGTAAGATAATTTTTTCGGAGAGCTTTTAAAGTACCAAAACATCGTAGTACAAAAATTCTTACTTTCAGAATCATAAGAACACTTGTTCAATTTCTGAATTTGTGAATTACTAAGAACCTGAGCAATATCTTTACCATTTCTTTCCTTTTTGCTTTCTTTAGCTACAGGCTGGGCATGCTGCTGCACACCCATAATCCTATCACTCAGGAGGATCATGAGTTCCAGACAGAGTGAGACCCTATCATAAGGTTACTGTACAGGAAATACAACATTGAATTTGGACAGTGCCTCGTGTACTACTTGACACATCACAGATATAAAAAAGAGCGAGATAGGACATCTAATGGAGACTGGGTTGAGTCAGAAAGAGGTTTCAGTGTTTTCTCCTTGAAGAATGAATGGAGAATGACAGACAAGGGGCAAGAGACAAACTATAACAACTTAAAAGAGTGTCCAAGCATGTGGGCTGGGGGTGGGGCTTGATGTGGTAGGTGAAGATAATTTTGAAGAGCCTTGAAAGCAGATAGAGAGCTTTACATTCTTAGACAAAGGGGGACAGTGGAGAAGAAAGAAAAACTGTGAGAAACAAGCAGGCATTTCATTTAGAAGATGATGGATTCTGCCCCTGGCTCCTTTGGACCTCAGTTAGTGGGTGCTGTTCTGGAAATGTCTAACCATTGACAGATCCTGCTTGAATGCTGCTGGATGGAGCTGAGAAGAACCTTTGGTGTCCACTTCCAGGTGCCCTTCCTATGTGGGAAGTGCCCTCCTTCTGGGGACTGAGATGGTCACACACTGTGTCAGCTGTGGGATGCTGAGCAGTTTGTAGGCTGAATGTCTATGGAACAGAGGACAGGTGACATGAGGATTCCTACTCCCCAGGGTGGTGCCTCAATACTCGCCATCCCTGCTGCCTATGACAGCCAAGTGTGGTATTGTTCATGAAAGAGGTCACAGTGATGGTGGATGGAGCATGTGTCATGCAACTTTAGACAAAAAATGTCATGTCTTTGATTGCTTATTCTGGTCCAGAGGTCCAGAGAGTAGACAGGAAGATTCAGTGGATAGTAAGTAGCCTAGAAGACTGGGAACCAGAGTGTAGTTCTTCTGATTTCTCTTGTAAGTTCTTTTTGCCATGTGGCCTCTCACTAGTAGAAACCCAACACACACATGTGCATTAATGTCTTCTGTGCAGTTGATGATTCCATATTCATTTGATGAAATCCAGTTAAAAGAACACAGTTCTTCCTTTGAGAACATCTTAATAACCCTGCATGTCCTTATAGGACTTTGGACTTACCTAATATTATAAGATAACATTTTTCTAATATTAATATGATAATAATTAATACAATGATACACTATAATAATAATATTAATCTAATATTATTTCTCTAATAATTCCTGCATATTTTCTTCTTCTCAAGTGGTCTAGCTTGCGGTTTCCAAAGGACCAGGTTGGAAAAGATGCTTATTAAACAGATGTTAATGAAATGAAAAATGCATGCATGAGTGTGTGAATGGATGGACAGAAGGCACAGAATCATAAAAGCCTTTCTTTGGAATCACAAATTAATCCTAATAATGTCCACAGGAATGGTTTTCTCATCTACCCTGTGAACTATATTGGTGCAACCTCGGCATCTCAGGGCTGAATTTTAAAGTTGAATACCTTGTGATATTTATGGTGCTCAGGATATCGTGGCATTTTTATTGTTCAAAGGTAATGTTCTATGTAGACTGAAGGGACATTTTTACTTTGTAATATGTAATGCTAGAAAAAAACTACCTGAACAGAAATAGGTTTGAATAGGAGTGTGGAATTAGTGAGACTTCGGTACTAGCTTTATGGCAGAGTGACTTTATTTACTATGAAATTATGTCGCCACTAACTTAGGGGCCATAAAACATAGGCCAGTGGGCAAAGGTCATACAAATTTAGCTCAGGACACAAATTAGGAAAGTTAGTTGTGATTTTATGAAGTCACATAAATCTAAAAGCAGAGAGGAAACTTGCCCAGGCTAATTGTCATGCATTTTCCTCTCAAAGAAGATCATTGTTTCACATTTTAAAGTTTCTGCAATGGAAAGGAGCTGAACAATCAAAATCAAAAGAAATGCAACCCCCAGGCAGAATAGTAAATTTTGATGTCATTGTTACTGAGCCTGCCTCTGGGAATTTATCCAAGTGTAAAGGGAACCTGTTCATCTGTTTGCCACCTTAGCTGATTTATTCCCAGTGGTTGCACCACATGCAACTGAATTTTAACTTAAGTTGGGATTCAGGTTGTTGCTTTAAATGACTTTTTAAAAAGACACACTTTGATGTAGCACTGAATGAAAGTTATTGTGCATTCTAAAAAGAAAAAAGAGACTTTTGGCAATAACAAGCAAACACTTGTTGATAGAAAGATGATTCCTTTCATAATTTATTAGGCAGTGACCAAAAATTGATGTGTGGATTCTTCTCCCAAAGGGTAAGTCATCCGAAATTTATTTATTTATTTATTTTTTCATTTTTCTTTTATTATTCATATGTGCATACAAGGCTTGGGTCATTTCTCCCCCCTGCCCCCACCCCCTCCCTTACCACCCACTCCGTCCCGTCCCTCTCCCCACCCAATACCCAGCAGAAACTATTTTGCCCTTATTTCTAATTTTGTTGTAGAGAGAGTATAAGCAATAATAGGAAGGAACAAGGGTTTTGCTGGTTGAGATAAGGATAGCTATAAAGGGCATTGACTCACATTGATTTCCTGTGCGTGGGTGTTACCTTCTAGGTTAATTCTTTTTGATCTAACCTTTTCTCTAGTACCTGTTCCCCTTTTCCTATTGGCCTCAGTTGCTTTAAGGTATCTGCTTTAGTTTCTCTGCATTAAGGGCAACAAATGCTAGCTAGTTTTTTAGGTGTCTTACCTATCCTCACCCCTCCCTTGTGTGCTCTCGCTTTTATCATGTGCTCAAAGTCCAATCCCATTGTTGTGTTTGTCCTTGATCTAATGTCCACATATGAGGGAGAACATACGATTTTTGGTCTTTTGGGCCAGGCTAACCTCACTCAGAACGATGTTCTCCAATTCCATCCATTTACCAGCGAATGATAACATTTCGTTCTTCTTCATGGCTGCATAAAATTTCATTGTGTATAGATACCACATTTTCTTAATCCATTCATCAGTGGTGGGGCATCTTGGCTGTTTCCATAACTTGGCTATCGTGAATAGTGCTGCAATAAACATGGATGTGCAGGTGCCTCTGGAGTAACCTGTGTCACAGTCTTTTTGGTATATCCCCAAGAGTGGTATTGCTGGATCAAATGGTAGATCGATGTCCAGCTTTTTAAGTAGTCTCCAAATTTTTTTCCAGAGTGGTTGTACTAGTCTACATTCCCACCAACAGTGTAAGAGGGTTCCTTTTTCCCCGCATCCTCGCCAACACCTGTTGTTGGTGGTGTTGCTGATGATGGCTATTCTAACAGGGGTGAGGTGGAATCTTAGTGTGGTTTTAATTCTTATTTCCTTTATTGCTAGAGATGGCGAGCATTTTTTCATGTGTTTTTTGGCCATTTGAATTTCTTCTTTTGAGAAAGTTCTGTTTAGTTCACTTGCCCATTTCTTTATTGGTTCATTAGTTTTGGGAGAATTTAGTTTTTTAAGTTCCCTGTATATTCTGGTTATCAGTCCTTTGTCTGATGTATAGTTGGCAAATATTTTCTCCCACTCTGTGGGTGTTCTCTTCAGTTTAGAGACCATTTCTTTTGATGAACAGAAGCTTTTTAGTTTTATGAGGTCCCATTTATCTATGCTATCTCTTAGTTGCTGTGCTGCTGGGGTTTCATTGAGAAAGTTCTTACCTATACCTACTAACTCCAGAGTATTTCCTACTCTTTCCTGTATCAACTTAAGAGTTTGGGGTCTGATATTAAGATCCTTGATCCATTTTGAGTTAATCTTGGTATAGGGTGATATACATGGATCTAAGGACATCCGAAATTTAACACAGTTTTTCATCTTTGACATATTGCTTGGTCACTCACAAAGCCATGCAACTTAAGGCACTTGAAACTGTCAAGTTTTTCAGAGTAGATAATGGAGCACTGGTCAAGGAAGGCAATACATGGACCTGACAGATTATGGAGAGCTGTCACTGAGTTAGCAACCTTCTGCTGAGAGTGTCTGCCAAATTTGGAGAGAAACCACCCACCATCTACAGAAATATAATACCCTTATAAGGGTGGGTGTGATAGGCTGAATTATAAGCCCAAAGTTACCCAGGTACTGACTCCTGGAACCTGTTATGTTTTATGGGAAAAGGATATTTGCTGATGTGATCAATTTACCATCTTGAGGTGGGGATTGTTAGGGAATGCCCCAAATATAACCACAAGTGTCACTAGAAGAGGGAGCTAGGAAGAAGAGTGGGGAACACATTGATGGAAGAGAGATGGGACCCCAAGCCAAGGAACACGAGGTCTGCTGTTCTAGGGAGTGGAAAAGGCAAGAAACAGATTCTCTGCTATCACCTCCTGAGGATGCAAAGTTCTGCTGACACCTAGATTTGAGCTCAATGAAACTAACTTTGGATTTCTGAGCTGTAGAACTGTAATGGAATAAATTTGTGCTGTCTTAAGCCAGTAGGGTTGCATAATTTGTTACAACTGCAACAGGAAACTCATGTGATGGGATGAACACAGCACAAATAAATAGACTTTGCTCCCCATGCGGCATCATTTTGGTAAACATTTATTTAGGGAACTTTCAGACGACTGTCCTTAGCCTCGGCTCCTCAACTTCTCCCAAAGCTCCTCTTCTCCAAACACCTTTCTTATGACTGCAACTCTCATCACCCCTTTCTGAACCATCCATCAGGGAGTCTGATACGACCAAAGCAGAGGTATTTAAAATCTATTTTCTAGAGGTTTTTGGTCCTCACAGAGGTGGCACTTTTGATGTATGAAGCTTCCAAGGAATCATGAGAATCTTCTGCTTGGATCCAGCTCAGTGTGTCCTCTGTTATGGAGCCAGCTGTTGGTTTGAAGACATAAAGGTCTTGCTTCCATAGAGTATGTAGTCTGCAGACAGACAGACAGACAGACAGGTAAAGACACAAACATGTGAGGAATGCACTTCGGTTATGTCTTCTACTGGGCAGTGCTCTGTCTCTACTCTGCTATGAGAGATGCTGGTGCCAGAGCTGGCTTTTCAAAGATGAAAAATGAAGTTCCTGTCTTTGTTTTGTAGGCTGGGAGCAAGCCTTGCTAAACACCTGCTTTCTTGACCTTTCCTTCTGCCCTTTGGGGTCTGGCTCCTTCTCATCTGCAGATCCCAGGGGGAAGTCCTCCTTACCTGAAGCCCCCGCCACCACTGTGGCCAACCACAGCATAAGCCTCAGTTTCCCTCTGAATCCTGCATCGTCCCGTAGAGAGACCACTTAGCAGGTAGGGCTGGGTGTGGAGTGCCCTCCATTAAGCAACAAGCTCCTGGAGCAGGAGAACCTTATCTGTCTTGACTGTTTCACTAGGACCTGGAGGAGATCTAGGCAGGACACAGGCATTCAGCAGAAACCTGTGGAAGCACTGAAGGTATGCAGCTTTCATTGTGGGAATAAAGAAAAACCTCCACTTTTTTTTTTTTGTCTAGACCTTGTTTTATTTTGCTATTAACCAGCAGTGTACATTATGTTAATATTTTTGTCTTCAGACCATGTTTCTAGTCGGAGTGTTCTTCCTGCTTTCACTAGAGTATCAGTACCATGCAGTGTTCAGCACACCTAGTCCTCAATGGCATTAGCTCCGAGGGCCAGCCTCTTTTTCTTAAAATATACACAGGAACTGAGTGAGAATTTCTTGGGAATGTGTCTTCTCCAACTCCATCGTTGTAGTTGTCAGTGTACAATGGGTATTTCTGAATCAATTCTGTTTACCAAATGAACTGTCACTATGTCCTGAGCTCTGCATTCCCCTGACTTCCTCTCTAAGGTTTAAAATTGCCCAGCAAATGAAGTTCAAAGGCCTGGGGCCAGTGCAGCCTTGCAATGCAGTATTACCTGCATCCCAACCTGCCCCAGCCTCCTCTGGTTCCCACTGCTCTGCATTCCCCACCGCTGGGCCATTGTTTCCAGACTTCCTGGGAGGGTGAACTGGACCCCTGCCCCGTCTCCTACCCCAGCTTTCCAATCTATTTGCAGTAGAATTCTACCCATTCTTTTTTTTTTTATTTTTAAAATTTTTTATTGTTTTATTATTCTTGGGTCATTTATTATGCTTGGGTCATTTCTCCCCCCTGCCCCCACCCCCTCCCTTACCACCCACTCCACCCCCTCCCTCTCTCCCCCACCCCCTCAATACCCAGCAGAAACTATTTTGCCCTTCTCTCTAATTTTGTTGTGGAGAGAGTATAAGCCATAATAGGAAGGAACAAGGTTTTTGCTGGTTGAGATAAGGATAGCTATACAGGAAGTTGACTCACATTAATTTCCTGTGCATGTGTGTTACCTTCTAGGTTAATTCTTCTTGATCTAACCTTTTCTCTAGTTTCTGTCCCCTTTTCCTATTGGCCTCAGTTGCTTTTAAGGTATCTGCTTTAGCTTCTCTGCACTGAGGGCAACAAATGCTAGCTAATTTTTTAGGTGTCTTACCTATCCTCAACCCCTCCCTTGTGTGCTCTCGCTTTGGTCATGTGCTCAAAGTCCAATCCCCTTGTTGTGTTTGCCCTTGATCTAATGTCCACATATGAGGGAGAACATACGATTTTTGGTCTTTTGGGCCAGGCTAACCTCACTCAGAATGATGTTCTCCAATTCCATCCATTTACCAGCGAATGATAACATTTCATTCTTCTTCATGGCTGCATACAATTCCATTGTGTATAGATACCACATTTTCTTAATCCATTCGTTGGTGGTGGGGCATCTTGGCTGTTTCCATAACTTGACTATTGTGAATAGTGCCGCAATAAACATGGGTGTGCAGGTGCCTCTGGAGTAACCTGTGTCACAGTCTTTTGGGTATATCCCCAAGAGTGGTATTGCTGGATCATATGGTAGATCAATGTTTAGCTTTTTAAGTAGTCTCCAAATTTTTTTCCAGAGTGGTTGTACTAGTCTACATTCCCACCAACAGTGTAAGAGGGTTCCTTTTTCCCGCATCCTCGCCAACACCTGTTGTTGGTGGTGTTGCTGATGATGGCTATTCTAACAGGGGTGAGGTGGAATCTTAGTGTGGTTTTAATTCTTATTTCCTTTATTGCTAGAGATGGCGAGCATTTTTTCATGTGTTTTTTGGCCATTTGAATTTCTTCTTTTGAGAAAGTTCTGTTTAGTTCACTTGCCCATTTCTTTATTGGTTCATTAGTTTTGGGAGAATTTAGTTTTTTAAGTTCCCTGTATATTCTGGTTATCAGTCCTTTGTCTGATGTATAGCTGGCAAATATTTTCTCCCACTCTGTGGGTGTTCTCTTCAGTTTAGAGACCATTTCTTTTGATGAACAGAGGCTTTTTAGCTTTATGAGGTCCCATTTATCTATGCTATCTCTTAGTTACTGTGCTGCTGGGGTTTCATTGAAAAAGTTCTTACCTATACCTACTAACTCCAGAGTATTTCCTACTCTTTCCTGTATCAACTTAAGAGTTTGGGGTCTGATATTAAGATCCTTGATCCATTTTGAGTTAATCTTGATATAGAGTGATATACATGGATCTAGTTTCGGTTTTTTGCAGACTGCTAACCAGTTTTCCCAGCAGTTTTTGTTGAAGAGGCTGCTATTTCTCCATCGTATATTTTTAGCTCCATTGTCGAAGGCAAGTTGCTTATAGTTGTGTGGCTTCATATCTGGATCCTCTATTCTGTTCCACTGGTTTTCATGTCTGTTTTTGTGCCAGTACCATGCTGTTTTTATTGTTATTGCTTTGTAATATAGTTTGAAGTCAGGTATTGTGATACCTCCAGCATTGTTCTTTTGACTGAGTATTGCCTTGGCTATTCGTGGCCTCTTGTGTTTCCATATAAATTTTACAGTAGATTTTCCAATCTCTTTAATGAATGTCATTGGAATTTTGATGGGAATTGCATTAAACATGTAGATTACTTTTGGGAGTATAGACATTTTTACTATGTTGATTCTGCCAATCCATGAGCATGGGAGATCTCTCCACTTTCTATAGTCTTCCTCAATCTCTTTCTTCAGAAGTGTATAGTTTTCCGTGTAGAGGTCTTTCACATCTTTTGTTAGGTTTACACCTAGGTATTTGATTTTTTTTTGAGTCTATTGCAAATGGAATTGTTTTCATACATTCTTTTTCCGTTTGCTCATTGTTAGTGTATAGAAATGCTAATGATTTTTCTATGTTGATTTTATATCCTGCTACCTTGCTGTAGGCATCAAGTAGGTCCATTTGATCTATTGCATATTTTAGATCTTGGATTTCTTTATTGAGTTTTTGTTTGGATGACCTATCTATTGATGATAATGGGGTGTTAAAGTCTCCCACAACTACTGTGTTGGCATTTATATATGCTTTTAGGTCTTTCAGGGTATGTTTGATGAAATTGGGTGCATTGACATTGGGTGCATACAGATTGATGATTATTATTTCCTTTTGATCTATTTCCCCCTTTATTAGTATGGAATGTCCTTCTTTATCTCGTTTGATCAATGTAGGTTTGAAGTCTTCTTTGTCAGAAGTAAGTATTGCTACTCCTGCCTGTTTTGGGGGGCCATTGGCTTGGTAAATCTTCTTCCAGCCTTTCATCCTAAGCCTATGCTTATTTCTGTCAGTGAGATGGGTCTCCTGTAAGCAACAAATTGTTGGATCTTCCTTTTTAATCCATTTCATCAAGCGGTGCCTGTTGATGGGTGAATTAAGTCTGTTAGCATTAAGCATTAGTACTGTTAGGTGTGTGGTGATTCCTGTCATTTAGTTGTCTTAGTTGTTTGAATGTTTGATTGTGTGTACCTAAGTTGAGGTTACTCTCTACTTTCTAGCTTTCTCTTTCCCTGTGGCTTGGTGCTGCCTGCCTTTTCATGGTTAAGTTGGGTTTCACTTTCTGTGTGCAGAATCTCTTGCAGAATCCTTTGTAGTGGTGGCTTTGTGGTCACATATTGTTTTAGTTTCTGCTTATCATGGAAGACTTTTATTGCTCCATCTATTTTGAATGATAGTTTTGTTGGGTAGAGTGTCCTGGGGTTGAAGTTATTTTCATTCAGTGCTCAGAAGATCTCACCCTATGCTCTTCTTGCTTTTAATGTTTCTGTTGAGAAGTCAGCTGTGATTTTTCTTGGTTTACTTTGCATGTTACTTGTTTTTTCTCTCTTACAGCCTTCAATATTCTTTCTTTAGTTCTGAACTTGTTGTTTTAATGATGATATGTTGTGGGGTAGTTCTATTTTGATGTGGTCTGTTTGGTGTCCTGGAGGCCTCTTGCGTCTGTATGGGAACTGATTTCTCTAGATTTGGGAAATTTTCCATTATTATTTTGTTGAATATATTATGCTTTCCCTTTGCTTGCACCTCTTCTCCTTCTTCAATGCCCATGTTCTTAAATTTGTTCTTTTGATGGAGTCAGTGAGTTCTTGCATTTTCTTTTCACAGGTCTTGAGTTGTTTAATTAATAGTTCTTCGGTTTTTCCTTTAATTACCATTTCATCTTTGAGTTCTGAGATTCTTTCTTCTGTTTGTTCTATTCTGCTGGATTGGCCTTCCATTTTGTTTTGCAGTTCTGTTTCGTTCTTTTTCCTGAGGTTTTCCATATCCTGGGTGGTTTCCTCTTTAATGTTGTTTATTTTTGTTTGAGTTCATTTATCTGTTTATTAATCATGTTCTCTGTTTTACTTTGGTGTTTATACAGTGCTTCTATGGTTTCCTTTATTTCTTTTTTTGCTTTTTCTAATTCTCTATTTTTGTTGTCTTAGAATTTCTTGAGTGTCTCCTGTACATTTTGGTTAACCTTATCCAGTATCATCTCTATAAAATTGTCATTGAGTACCTGTAGTATGTCTTCTTTTAAATTATTCTTGTGGGCTTCATTGGGTCCTTTGGCATAGTTTATCTTCATTTTGTTAGAGTCTGGATCTGAGTACCTGTTTTCTTCATTTCCCTCTGGTTCTTGTACTAATTTTTGCTGTGGGGAAACTGGTTTCCCTGTTTTTTCTGTCTTCCGTCATTGTCTTTGGTGTTATTACTGTTCCTGTACTGTGTGCACTTAAGTATTTTCTAGCTTGTAATAATAACAATGGTAATCTTTAGAATGGAAGGGTGAGAGGAGATGGAAAGCAAGAAGTTAAAGAAAAGGGAAAAACAAACAGACAAGTAAGAAAAACAAAAGACGGAATCAAACAAGAAAGTTTCAAAGGTATAAACAGGGAGCTTTAGTGTACTAATCGACAGTAAGCTGAACAGGCCTTAGATAGACAGAGAGAGGAATGAAAATAAAAAATAAAAAGAATAAAGATAAGAATGAAAATAAAAAATAAGTAAATGAAAGTAATATATAGAGAGAAATAAAATAAAACAAAATGAAAAATAGAAAATAAAAAATAAAAAAAACAAAAACAAACAAACAAAAACCTCCACGTTCAAATGCAATGAAGTTTCAGTCTTAATAATTTTGGTGTCTGTCTCAGTCTCCATTCCTGGAGATGGTGCCTCAGATATTGTTCTGTAGTTGTCTCATTAAAAGGGACACATACAGTAGAACAAAACTGCACACACACACACACACACACACACACACACAAAACCAAAAAACAAAAAACCAAAAAAACCCCACCAAGTGTCCCAAGTTCAAATGCAATACAGTTTCAGTAAGTGTTTCAGCTTGCAGGTGTAATTTGGTTGTTCTCTCATCAAAGGTAGGGAGAAAAAGAGAAAAAAAAAAGAGTCTGGAGACAGTTCTGAGAGTGGTATCTGCAGCTGTGGCTTGCCTGCCCACTGCTGTCAGCCCACTGTTGCTGGAGGTGTTATTTATGCAGATCTCAGGGGTGAGCTTAGCACCCACCTGGCCCTGCAGGCTTTGTTTACTCAGATCTCTCCTGTGCGTGAGCCTCTGCTACAAGCTTTTCCCTTTCCAAGCACTGGGAAAGGTGTCACTGCATCCGCGTTGTCAGGCCTGCATGTTTATTTACAGTTCATGTGGGAAGTGGGTCTTCCCCACTCTCCTGTGGAGTTTTCCTCCCACCGCCACTTTTACAAGCTTTCCTGCTCCTGATTACTGGGTGGTGCTGCTGCTCCTGCCAGCCACCATGTTTGTTTACAGTTCGAGTGGGAAGTGGGTCTTCCCTCCTCTCCTGTGGAGTTTTCCTCCCTCTGCCTCTCACCAGCTTTCCCGCTCCTGGTTGCTGGGAGCACACCCCTGCTCCTACCAGAGCCTCTCCTGCCCACCCGGCTTGTTTATTTACCATTCTGGGAAGGATTCCCTTCCCCCAATCTTCAGCACTCAGTGCGCCCCACCCTCTTTCCTGCGTGTCTTTATTGTTCTTATTGCTTATTACTCAGTTTCTCTGTTTCCCTGGGTGGAGGTCTGTCTGTCCAGGGGGCTATGCTGCTCTGGTCCAGGGTTGTCTGTGGGAGTACCACCGTACCATGAAGCTCACCTGGTTCGGCGTCTTCCCAAGCTGTCTGGGCGCAGGTGTCTGGTGGTCTGGGGGCCCTCCTGGTTTCTTCGTTTAATGTGAAGTGGAGATTCTCTGCGCTGGCTGGAGGTGTGGAGGGGTCAAAGTTTTGCCTCTTCTCAGTGGTTTTGCCTGCAAGGTGTGTCTCCAGAGTCTCTCAAGATTTCACTACAGGAGGCTCGCTTTCTGCTTCCTCCCTCTAGCCGCCATCTTGGAGTCCTCTGTACTGATACTTTAAGGCTGAAGGAAGTCTTACCTTTATGCTTGAATAGGAAAGCATCAAAAAATCTTTCTTTTACTTCATAGCTGGGTAAATAGCTTTTCATGACTCTATTGTCTACCCCATCTAGTCAAATTTTCCCCATCAATATTTCAGCCTATCTAAATCCAAGCCCTCCCTTTGTCTGGTCTTATTTCCCATATTTTCTCAGTATGCTTTTTTTCTTTGCACAGGTGCTATTGGGCCACTCACATGCTAGATCCATCTCCCACCATCATTCACATATACCCCAACACCCTTTTATCAGGGACTTTCCCCACTCTTTGTCTTCATAACTTTTGATAATTGTCCTTCTTAGCTCAGCAATCTCTACTCACTTGGCTGCAGGAGTCCCAATGGCCTCTCTGTCCCTGTTTGTCTCATTACTTTGTTCTCAGTTCAACCAGTGCTCGGCTTACCTATCTAACCTGACTGGGCCTAGTTTCTTGAAAAACAGAGCTAATGGCTCTGTCAGAGATGAAAGAATGATGAGTTGCTTCAAGTTGCAGGTAGGGCCGCCATACTGGCTCCTCACAGTCTCTTTTCTGTGGTGCTGAGCACAGCATGTTGCTGAATAAATGGGATTTGACTGGCTGCTTTCTAGTGGGGAGACTAAAAGGAGGAAATTGAGTAAAACCTAGAAAATGTGTCGCTGCTGCCATGGGGGGGGGGGCAGTTATTTTCTTTCTTTCACACACAGTCCAGGACACAGAGGGTCATTTTCTCCTTTTACTCTTGGGGAAAAGAGGCAAAAAACCTCTAACCCGCCAATGGTATGGGAAATACACCAACAAACTTTATCTCAAGTAACCATGGTACTAACTGTGTTCTCTTTAAAAGGGGCCACAGGGGATGATAGGCCTTGGACACTAAGGACCAAGTGGAGCACTGAGTGATGCTGTTTCCATGGCTTCACTTATTAGGATGCTCATGTTTCTAAGCTGCCTTTGTATCTTTTCATGTGTGTGTGTGTGTGTGTGTGTGTGTGTGTGTGCAGACACATACAGAGACACATGGACACACACAGGTACACACATACACACGGACACACACAGGTGCACATGGGCACACACAGATATACACGAGCACACACAGATACACACAGACATACACAGGTACACACACAGATACACATGGGTACATACAGATACACACAGACACACACAGATATACACAGGCACACAGATACACACAGAACAACAAACAGATACACACAGAGACCAACACAGAGACTCACACCAGATACACAGACACACAAATACACAACATACAGATACACATAGTCACACACAGATACACACAGACATACAAATACAAACAGACACACAAACAATACACACAGACATACATACACTCACAGATACACACAAATACACACAGACATAGAAATATGCACAAACACATGTATACACAGACATGCAAACAGATACACATAGACAAACACAGATACACACAGATACATATATACACAAATACGTACAGATACACACAGACACACAGATACACATAGATAGACAGAAATATACACAGACACCCATAGATATAAACAGATAAACACAGACACACAGAAATACATATAGACAAACAGAAATATACAGGCACATGCAGATACAGGTACACACCAACACACACAGGCACACACAGATGGGCACACAGGCAACACATGCACACATAGACACCATAGACCCAGACCCACATAAAGCACACACACACACACACTGTATAGAACTTGCCTCTTCAGTGCAGGGACACATCTCGGTCACCAGGTGTCACTGTGTGCACCACCCTGGAATCATGCACAGGGTCTGCCAGTCGCAGTCACCATGCAACTTTCCCGATGACCTTTAATGAAAGCAGAACTGCCAAAGTAGCTTGAAAGTAAATTTTATTAGTAACAGAAAACCCATCATCAGACTCACTATAGGCCTGCAGCAATTAGTCTCTCTTATCTGAGACGGTCACAGTAAAAACAGCTAAAGAAAAGAATCAGAAATTGCCCAATTTACTGAGTTCCTCTGAACTGATGTGAAAGGGTAATTTGAAAAGGCCTTGAGTCTTGCTATGCTTAAGAGTATTGGTAAGGGGAGGGTTATTTATCTACCTAATAAAGAATTTTCTTCAAATGCAGCCAAAGATGGAACCCAGTTCCTCCAGTCACATTTTGCGTGCAGGAAGTCACACAGATTCCTCTGGAGCATTCCCAGGAAAGCCTCTGTGTTTCTGTGCACAGCTAAAACAACGACATTAGTCCTCCTGTGACACGGTGTGCTTAATAATCCTTAAGTATGCATTCCATGACAACAGGTTCTTCAACAAAGGCATTTCAGAAATCAAAAGCAATTTGGCACAGTGACCTGTGGTATACCATGGTGAACTTTTGTGGACTCCACCAAGTCTACACTGCAGGAATCTGCTGAAGGCTGAGCATTTTAGGATGCCATATTTTTTTTGCAAAAGAAGAGACTTCACTGTTATTTCATGTTCTTGATGCATCACACAGTAAAGTCTCCATGGACAAAGAGAGGGCATCAAAGTGTCCACTGTGTTTAGAATCAGATAAATTCTCAGACTTCTGGTTTAATAATAGCTTGATAAAGATGATTCAAGGCTGTAAACTACAGAAACAGGTTTAGGTTTATGTAAGCAGACGAGAGTTATTGAGGTGTTACTAAAAAGGCTGGAGACCAAGGCTCTCGTGACGAGCTGCCACCAAAGGCAGCTAAGTGTGGGGCCGGCAGCTCCAGAGCTTGTAGGAACACAGTGGTGAGGCCCAGACACTGCTGCTTCATCAGTGGGCAAGTGTCCATTTTTAGGGGCGTATCCAAGTGCTCTGGCTGGGCCACCCCAGTGTGTGTGCTCTTGTTGCTGCTTTCTCTCTCCTCTGGTGGGATGTGTGTTCTGATCTGCTTCTAGACCACCTGTCCCTTCTTCCACTCTCAGATACTTGATCACTCCTCCCACAGCATCCCTTGCAGGATATCTGGAACATCTGCTGCCCTTACCCCCACATCTGCCAACTCGAGAGGCTACCTGGCAATGGACACTTCCTTGGGACCTCCTGGTATGCTATTCTACCCAATAAATCAGAATCTTTGGGATGGGCCCAGGCTCCAGTCTTTTTACAAGCTCCTCAAGGTATTTACTGAGCTAAGAACCATGGTGGAAGTACTTTGGTGGCTGCTTTGGTGATAGGAAGTGGCCCAGGGCATCTCAGGGCCTCCTCACTGTTTTACACTCCACATTCTCATTCTTAACCTGTGAGACTTGGCCAGTGCTATTTCCCTGCTGAAGTGCACCCCTCCTCTCTCTTGAGTTTCACCCATCCTTCAGCAGTCTGTGCAAATGCAGCCTCCTTTCTGAATCCTCCGTCAACTATTCAAGCCTGTGTTGGTCTCTTCTGGAACCATCTTCAGACTTACTTCATTTTATAGCTTAGCATTTCTGTTCACTTATCCTCACTTACCATACACTGTGCTTGCATCAGTCTTTGATTAAGTGTGTATGTTCGTGTCCAGAGATGCATGGTGAAGCTCTTGTCTTTCAGAAGTCTTATATTATGTATATGTTTTATGACTCAGCCGTGAAATTGTAGGATTTTTCATGTTTGTCTAGGATTCAGATCCACTCATAGTGGACTTCTTATTGCATGTAGTTATGGCTTACTGCTTAGTTTAATATATAGTTAATACATTTTAAACTATTTATGGTTATAATCTACCTTAATTGAAGATTTGTTGCTCGGTAGCAGAATACCTTTCATCAGATGCTTAAGTGAACATGACAATGGACACGACTTTTATGATTCTTTATCAGTAATGGCACAGGTGATGAAAAGCAAGATGATGGTACAGACATGCATCAGGAGATTGATCTTAAGTGAAGTTAGCCAAGCTCAGAAGGCCAAAAATCACATGTTCTCCCTCATATGTGGATTATAGAACTAAAACAAATGCAGTAATATTATTGGACATGGGTCACACACTAAGGGGAGAATGAGCACAAGAGGAATAGGGAAAGGGAAGGAAACCTAAAACTTGAATGTGGTTGATGTGCCCACTGTATATAAGTGAATATAGTAATCTTAAACTGGCAGAAGCCACTATGGGAAGGTGTCTGGGAAGTAGTGAAGAGGTCAGGTAGAGATGAACCAATTTGGATTGTAATACACATGTGCATGGAAACAACACAAAAAAAATCTCCCTGTATAGCTATCTTTATCTCAACCTAGCAAAAATGCCATGTTTTTCTTACTATCTTTTATGGTTTTTCTTCCACAAAATTGGAGAACAAGAGGGCGGAGCAGGTTCTGCCTGGAGGTGGGTGGTGGGGGGGAGGTGAACCAAGTAATGTGTACACATATAAGTACATGTAAAAATGATACAATTAAAGATAAATAAATAAATAAATTACAGCTCTAATTTTGTGAGTTCTTTCAAGTGCCCACCACCATGCTATGTGGTCACGATGTACACTGCTCACATGACCCTCATAAGAGCCATGTGAGGTTGGTGATGATAAAGAGGCTCAGGATGACAGTCAGTCATGATGCACACTTAGTGGCAGAGATAAGCTTCCCCTCCAAGTTGCATGGCCTATTTCATGCTGCTGGTTTGCATGTGTGTAATTGCAATCAATTTCTTAAGTGGAAGTTGGAGAGAACCAAGACTTTAATGTGGTGTTATGACATTGTGATAGGACTGATAAGGATTGATTATAGACAGACTAAAGGAGAATAAACAGATGGAAAGATTTTGTGGGGGACACCCACCAAAAGAATTTACCAAGAAACAGCTTCTGATTTATAGAGAATATTGTTTTTGTGTGGATGAATGATTTTTTTAAAGATTTTCCTGCTGTTGGTTGTTACCTCTTGTTCCTTCTGTAAATGATACAGAATAGACACCTGCTCTCTTACTGACATCTGTGTGGACTTTCATTGTCACACATATCAACAGACGTGCTCCGTGGAGAGGACAAATTGGATTCACCACCAGATCTCAGTGAGGCTCCATCTCCAGGTAACTGGGGAAGCTGTTGGGAAACAAATGTGTTTTCCAATTCTTGTGACCCCCATGTTTCCAGGGAGGGAAGTGTGTGTGTTGGAAACTAGCTGAAACTTGCCACCAGCTTGTCTCCTCTCTCAGGGATTCTGCTGGGAAAATGCAGCAGACAATGGCTCTTTTCTGTGAGCCATTTCATGTCCAGATAATAACTCTCACTTCTTAATAACTTCCCTCTGGCCATCGATATCTCAAATGCAGTAAAATTTTGTTAGCTGGTAGATGATATTTTAGCTAGATGTGAAGTAATTTTACCAAACCAGTATATAGATTGTATAGGTTTCTATTTGTGACCAAATGCAGAAGTAGGCTAGGAAGCACCCAACAATAGTGTTTAGCATCAGAACAAAGAAGCCTATGGTGGCTAAGAGTGACAGAATTTCTCACTTTCTGTGTTTGCAACTGGTTAACTTGTCTTGGCGCTGGTAGACAGGTCCTAATATGACTGTCCATGTGCAGACTTTGTGGAAGCCTGGAAGGGAGCAATGAGATTCCAGAGGTGCTCACCTCCCATTCCAGAGGTGCTGTGGCAGTTTTATGATAAAAGAACTTCATGGTTACCAGCAGCAAAAACCCTTGTTCCTTCCTACTATAGCTTATACTCTCTCTACAACAAAATTAGAGATAAGGGCAAAATAGTTTCTGCTGGGTATTGAGGGGGGAGCGGGAGGGGGTGGAGTGGGTGGTAAGGGAGGGGGTGGGGGCAGGGGGGAGAAATGACCCAAGCCTTGTATGCACATATGAATAATAAAAGAAAAAAAAAACCAAAAAAAAAAAAAGAAAAATACAAAGAATAACAAGGGCCTGTGAGGATGTAGAGAAAGAGGAAGCCTTGTGCAATGCTAGTGACAACGTACATTAGTACATTATAGAAAACTGAATTCTTATGTCTGAGCCATTATAAAGAAAATAGAACCAGTCATTTGTATGTACTCAAGAAATATGAAATCGACATGTGGGAAAAATATACGCATGCACTCCCATGGAACTACACAATAGTCAGGATAGGGAATTAACCTAAACGTCCATCAACACAAGAAAAGACAAGAAAATGTGGAATGTATGTTAAATGAAATAGCATGCAGCTTTAAAAAGCATTGAAATCCTGCCACTGGTGACAACGTGGATGGACCTGGAGAACACTATTCTAAATTGGTCAACCATAAGTGAAGCATAGAAATAAAAGCATATCTTGATATTTCTAAGATGAGGAATCTATGTTGTTCTCCTAAGTGGAGCACAAAAGAGAGAGGTCACCAGACAGAAAATAGAATGTGGGGAGAGGGAGAAGTCATTCACCAGTACAATGTAACAGGGGAATAATAAGTTTCGGGTTTTTTTGGCACAGAACTGTGAATATAATTAACACTAACACATTGTATATCTCAAAATAGAAGAGAGAAATGTGAATATACGCACCACAAATGATGAATGTTTCAGGGCACAGATATGTTAATTATTCTTAGTTAATACCTAATGGATACAAGAATCTAAACTTCACAGTGTACCTCAGAATATTTTAAATTATTATGAGTCAATAAAATATAAATAAGTGCATATTGTTGAATAAAGAAGTTCTGCACCAGTGTGTGGCAACTAATCTCCTCATAGCACATTTAGTCCTCCTTTTTTTGCAGTCCTGGGGATATAATTCAAGACCTCATGCGTGCTAGGTAGTTGCAGCACCACTGAGCTACGTCCCCGGTCTATTTACTCTATGTATCTGAAACTAAGACCTCCTTGACTTCAGCCCACACATAATGATACACTTGCTTTTGTTGTTTTGTTTATTTTTGGTTACTGGGATACTTTTATCATGGTTACTATTCTCTGGGTTTCCTGGTGTTACTGAAATTGTTTTACAATCTCATGATTATGTTATGTATATATTGTCTACTACTCTACCTTTCTTAAAAACTGAACAGGGGTCAAATGATGAGAAATGTTCTCTTAATGGTATCCTGCAAAAAATTTCAAATATTACCTTGAAAATTATAGATTCATATGGAATGAAATAAAATGTTAATAAACATATTGGTTAACAAAGTAAAAAAAAAAAGAACTTCATGGTTGAACCTTGGCCTTGGCACCACAGACCTTGTTCTTCTCTGCTTGCATGACCTTAACCAAGACTCAAAACTTCTCAGGATCTCAGCCTTTCTCTGTAAAATTAATTACAAAATTTCAAAGTACCTTTCTCTCTCTGAAATCCTTGGCTTTTGACCCATCTGTTACAAAACTAATAGTTGAACAAGACTAAGCAGTAATCAGAAGTCCAAGTGGCAGATAACAGTTCTGCAGGGAACATGGTCACGGTGGACTTGGTATCCATGAAAGAGTTTTGACTTCAACCAATAGGTACCTAACAGAGCCCAGAGCTGAGACTTGGGAGGGAGAGATGTCCAGAGTCCAGACAGATAACTGTAGCTGAAGCCCAGAGTCAGCCCACAGCATGTACTCCAAATGAGAAAGCCTTTGTCTTTTTAGTGGAGAGTTTGTTTTGTCTTTCTCTTTCTTTGTGTCCATTCTTTATATTACCCTGAAAATGTAAGGAAAGGGTCAATAGTTATTAAGTTATACAGAAATACTAACTACATGGAGAAATGGCTATCACTTCTATTTATTAATACACTTGTGATAGATAATATATTCATTATACCCACTCATGTGTAGATATTAGACTATTCTGAAGACAGATAGCAATTCAACCAAGTTCACATGATAATTATTCAAAGTTCTCTGTCCCTAGTTAGATGAACTTAGTTAAATGTGCTCTTGAGTCTGTCTGTATTTTTAATGATTATTTCATTTCCCTCATTAAACTTTTGGGTTGCTCACTTGAAACCTCCAAATTGATAATGTTCCTCTCATTTTTATGTGATTTTCATGGCAGAATGAAAAAATAATTTCGAAGACACAGTAATATCTCCAAAATGCAGGTGCTGTAAGTAATTAGATCCCCTAAGTACTCAGGGCCTATTCTCTAGCACAGGAGCTGCTCTCTCCTACTCACCTCTGAGCATCTTTCTGAGGGAAGAAGAAAGGAGATGCAGAGTTTCATTGTGCTGATGTGGAGTGACACATGTTGCATAACTGTGAACACGACAAGGCCCTCCCCAAGCTTATCATAAAGCCATACCCCCAACACTTGAGATATGGGGTTTTCAAAGAGGTGATTAAGGTTAAATGAAGTCATAGAAGTAGAGCACCATGAGTTTTATTCATGAACTGGTATGATTTTTATCAAATGCTTTTTCCTTATCTATTTAGGCAATCATATTTTCTGATTTTCTTCTGTTAATGTGGTAGACTACAGTGACTGATTCTTGAATGTTAGCATTAATTTCACATTTTTGGAAGAACATCAACTTGATCATGAAATAATGCCCTTTTTATGTCACTAGATTTAATTTGCTAATGGTTTGTTTAGGTCTCATGTATCTATGTTCATTAGAGAGATTACCTATAATTTTCTTTTCTTATAATGCCTTTGTCATTATAACTTGGGGATTATGACTTGTTTTTCTATCTTAGGGGGGTGATTTTTGTATGCTAAGTGCTCTTTTTTTCCTTAAGTATTTAAAAGGATTCTTTGGTTAAGCCATCTGGGTATGGAGTATTGTGGAAAGGATTAAATAGGGCAATTAAATTTTTAAAATAAACTTTCTATTTTTATGTTAAAAAATAAGAGTGGAGCACCAATTCAATCTGATTTGTTTTCCTCATAAAAAGAAGAGAGCAGGGATGCACATGCAGGGAAGACAGACAGGCCATGGGAGAACCCAGGGAGAAGATGGCCGTTTGCAAATTATGGAGAGATGGCTCAGAAGGAACCGACCCTGCACAAGTTCTTCATTGACTTCTGCTTCTAGAACTGTGAGACAATGAGTTTCTGCCTAAGCTGCCCTGTCTGTGGGAGAGTGTTCTGGGAACACTAGTGAAGGAACACAGGGCTAGTGGAAGAAAACTGATATGTATAAAACAGAAAACCACAGAACCTTATGTCTTCTAAAATGTCTATGAGAACCTTGGAAAATTATTCCCCACAGCTGAAAGTACTTGTGTATGTGGATGGTAGACCAGTTGGACATAAAACAAAACCAACATGACTAGAGCTCCCTCCCTCTTTACTTCATGCATTTGCTAGTGGGAAGCTGAAATGTGAAAAATCACACAGATGACACCAAGGGACTTTAGCTGGAGTGAGAGTGTCAGCAGTCATGTCCCTGCTTGTAAGCCTGCTTATCTGTCCTGAAAGTCAACTTTTCTAGCATTACACATCTTCAATAAACACGTTGGTTGAGTGAGGCCTCTGCTCTCAGGAGCCCACCTGTGACTTCTGAAAGGCTCTTAGGAACTGAATAGCCTGGAGAGGAGTGGGAAGTGGGGAATTGAACAGGTGCCCGCCTAGAGAATATTTTCTTTTTTCTGTAATCCAGACATGAAGTTAGTTCTATCTTTTGTGAAACAAAAGTGACCATAAGTGTGGCTTTTGTCTTACTTATGGGATCAAGCAACAGTTCAGGAAATGCATTTAATTCTTTTCTTCCTCACATAGCCTTTTGGGCAGCTGATGGTCCATGGATGTCCAGTGGCTGAGGTCACTAGAGACTGGGGTGATTGCTGCTGGGAGGTTTTTCACTCAGCTCCCAGAACTATAATCAGAGGCTTTTAAGGAGTTTAAGGAGGAAAAACAAACAAAACAAAACCTTACCATCACCCAACAAAGATATCTTATGCAGGAGTTACTTCAATCTACATAAAATCTTGGGGAACAGAGGTGGGATAGTTTTGTTATACCCAATTGGCAGAGGGAGAAGAGAAAGAAGGGAGGGAAGAACGCAAAGAAAAAGGGAGGAGTATTGGGAGGGAGGATGGCAGCCAGCAGAGCTAGGTGAAGAGAACGTCCATTTCACAAGAGTGTGGTGTATCTGGCAGTGCATTTTTTAAAATTTTATTATTCATATGTGCATACAAGGCTTGGGTCATTTCTCCCCCCTGCCCCCACCCCCTCCCTTACCACCCACTCCACCCCCTCCCTCTCCCCCCTACCCCCCAACACCCAGCAGAAACTATTTTGCCCTTGTTTCTAATTTTGTTGTAGAGAGAGTATAAGCAATAATAGGAAGGAACAAGGGTTTTTGCTGTTGAGATAAGGATAGCTATACAGGGCATTGACTCACATTGATTTCCTGTGCATGGGTGTTACCTTCTAGGTTAATTCTTTTGGATCTAACCTTTTCTCTAGTACCTGTTCCCCTTTTCCTATTGGCCTCAGTTGCTTTAAGGTATCTGCTTTAGTTTCTCTGCACTGAGGGCAACAAATGCTAGCTAATTTTTTAGGTGTCTTACCTATCCTCACCCCTCCCTTGTGTGCTCTCGCTTTTATCATGTGCTCAAAGTCCAATCCCATTGTTGTGTTTGCCCTTGATCTAATGTCCACATATGAGGGAGAACTACGATTTTTGGTCTTTTGGGCCAGGCTAACCTCACTCAAAATGATGTTCTCCAATTCCATCCATTTACCAGTGAATGATAACATTTCGTTCTTCTTCATGGATGCATAAAATTCCATTGTGTATAGATACCACGTTTTCTTAATCCATTCGTCAGTGGTGGGGCATCTTGGCTGTTTCCATAACTTGGCAATTGTGAATAGTGCCGCAATAAACATGGGTATGCAGGTGCCTCTGGACTAACCTGTGTCACAGTCTTTTGGGTATATCCCCAGGAGTGGTATTGCTGGATCATATGGCAGATCAATGTCTAGCTTTTTAAGTAGCCTCCAAATTTTTTTCCAGAGTGGTTGTACTAGTTTACATTCCCACCAACAGTGTAAGAGGGTTCTTTTTTCCTCGCATCCTCGCCAACACCTGTTGTTGGTGGTGTTGCTAATGATGACTGTTCTAACAGGGGTGAGGTGGAATCTTAGTGTGGTTTTAATTTGCATTTTCTTTATTGCTAGAGATGGTGAGCATTTTTTCATGTGTTTTTTGGCCATTTGAATTTCTTCTTTTGAGAAAGTTCTGTTTAGTTTACTTGCCCATTTCTTTATTGGTTCATTAGTTTTGGGAGAATTTAGTTTTTTAAGTTCCCTATATATTCTGGTTATCAGTCCTTTGTCTGATGTATAGCTGGCAAATATTTTCTCCCACTCTGTGGGTTCTCTTAAGTTTAGAGACCATTTCTTTTGATGAACAGAAGCATTTTAGTTTTATGAGGTCCCATTTATCTATGCTATCTCTTAGTTGCTGTGCTGCTGGGGTTTCGTTGAGAAAGTTCTTACCTATACCTACTAACTCCAGAGTATTCCCTACTCTTTCCTGTATCAACTTTAGAGTTTGGGGTCTGATATTAAGATCCTTGATCCATTTTGAGTTAATCTTGGTATAAGGTGATATACATGGATCTAGTTTCAGCTTTTGCAGACTGCTAACCAGTTTTCCCAGCAGTTTTTGTTGAAGAGGCTGCTATTTCTCCATAGTATATTTTTAGCTCCTTTGTCAAAGACAAGTTGGTTATAGTTGTGTGGCTTCATATCTGGGTCCTCTATTCTGTTCCACTGGTCTTCATGTCTGTTTTTGTGCCAGTACCATGCTGTTTTTATTGTTATTGCTTTGTAATATAGTTTGAAGTCGGGTATTGTGATACCTCCTGCATTGTTCTTTTGACTGAGTATTGCCTTGGCTATTTGTGGCCTCTTGTGTTTCCATATAAATTTAACAGTAGATTTTTTCGATCTCTTTAATGAATGTCATTGGGATTTTGATGGGAATTGCATTAAACATGTTGATTACTTTTGGGAGTATTGACATTTTTACTATGTTGATTCTACCAATCCATGAGCATGGGAGATCTCTCCACTTTCTATAGTCTTCCTCAATCTCTTTCTTCAGAAGTTTATAGTTTTCCTTGTAGAGGTCTTTCACATCTTTTGTTAGGTTTACACCTAGGTATTTGATTTTTTTTGAGGCTATTGTAAATGGAATTGTTTTCATACATTCTTTTTCCGTTTGCTCATTGTTAGTGTATAGAAATGCTAATGATTTTTCTATGTTGATTTTATATCCTGCTACCTTGCTATAGCTATTGATGGTGTCTAGGAGCTTTTGAGTAGAGTTTTTTTGGGTCTTTAAGGTATAGGATCATGTCATCTGCAAATAGGGATATTTTGACAGTTTCTTTACCTATTTGTATTCCTTTTATTCCTTCTTCTTGCCTAATTGCTCTGGCTAGGAATTCCAGTACTGTGTTGAATAGGAGTGGAGATAGTGGGCATCCTTATCTGGTTCCTGATTTTAGAAGGAATGGTTTCAGTTTTTCACTGTTAAGTATAATGCTGGCTGTAGGTTTGTCATATATAGCTTTTATAATGTTGAGGAACTTTCCTTCTATTCTTAGTTTTTTTAGAGTTTTTATCATGAAATGGTGTTGGATGTTATCAAAGGCTTTTTCTGCATCTATTGAGATGATCAAGTGGTTTTTGTCTTTGCTTCTGTTAATGTGGTTTATTACATTTATTGATTTTCGTTTGTTGAACCACCCCTGCATTCCTGGGATGAAGCCTACTTGGTCGTGGTGAATAATCTTTTTGATGTGTTGTTGAATTCGGTTTGCCATTATTTTGTTGAGGATTTTTGTGTCAATGTTCATTAAGGAGATTGGCCTATAGTTCTCCTTTTTGGAGGTGTCTTTGGCAGTGCATATTTTAACATTGCAGATGGAGAGGCAATAGTGGGCACTCCCCGAATAGTGCCCACTGGTCTACCTGAGCACCCTCTGAAGAGGCTGGAACAAGATGAGCCCACATGGCAGTGTAAGAGGCAGAATCAAGGTTCCCCTGAGCAAGCACTTGATCTTCTTCTCAGCTTAGTCATTAAACCTTTCCACTAGACTCCAGGGCAAAGATTTGGGCATGAATCTCTGCTCCACCATTTACTAGCTTTGTGGTTTGGGGCATGTGCAAACCTGGAATGAAACTTCCGCCCTTTCAGGTGTTTGTGCTGTTCGTTCAAGTAGTGTGGGCAGTGACAGTCTGACACTTGGAGGTCCTGGGGAGATGAAGCCACACCTTGCTATTCCTTGGCTCCAGGCCATGTCTGTGTGTGGCTTAGTCCTGTCCCTGTTCCCCATCATGGTCTCGTCACAGTGTTCTTGGGTGTCCATGCAGTGATAATAATGATGGTGGAATCACAGTTAAAGCTCACAGCATGTGGGTTGCTCACCGTGGTGCTCTCCATGCCGTCCCCACATCATCTTCCTTTCCTTCCCATATTTTGAAGAAGCTGAAGGAGAGGTTCAGCAACCTGAACAATGTCTTGCTCCTGGGATTGCAGACAGGGCCTCTGCCTGACTCCACAGCCCACAATACCAAAGACCCATGGCAGCCTACTGCTCTTTGATGTGATGTGGACACTCTAATTAATTCCTTAGGCGTTTTTGCACAGTCTCTGACTTGATAATTGCTTTTCAGTTTAATGTTCTCATGATGTCAAACTTTCTGTTGTAAATTCTCTGGTCTTTAGTAGGAGTAAGACAGTTTTGATATGCTCTGTCCTGCTCAAAGTAGGCAAGTGGGTGCCAAGATGGAGGCAGAGAAGTTAGGTTCAGAAATGGTCCTGAGACATGATAGAGTGTGTGGATCTGGCTCTACCTTTGGGAACAGCTGGAGCTCAGAAGGTCATGGAAGAGCCAGTGCTGTGCTCCCTGGGCTTTGCAACTCTCTGGAACCCTGTTCAGGAAAGGGTCTCACCAGCCCCCATCCAGTGTGGTGGCCACACCCACCATGCACTCATTAAGAACTTTCTTTGTGCTGTGTATGGCACATGACCTCACAGCAAAACCTGGACATAGATCGGTAACACTATCTTCATTAGGAGAGATATGGATACCAGGATTTAGAAATGTTGATTGAATTCAGTACTATGCAGGCTCTTTACAACTTGAGACATGACTCCTTTTTATTTTAGTTTATTTTTCAGATATGTTCTCATGCTTTTGCCTAGGTCTTGTGCAAACCACGATCTTTCTATCTCTGCCTCTGGAGTTGCTAGAATTACAGGTGTGAATCATTATACTCATCTTGTTCTGTGAGATACGCTGTCACTAACTTTTCATCCAGGATGGCCTCAAATCCTGATCTTCTGTCTCTGCCTCTTAAGTAGCTGGGATTATAAGCATGAACCATCAAATCTGGCTAGAGGTTGCAACTTTTTTTTTAGGATCTGAAGCTTAGAAGTGGCCGGTTATGTCAAAAATTGATATGAAACCTAGAAGAAAATATCATACACAGATAAGAGCTGACTTGGGACCCGAAACTTCAAGTGAAGCAGAAGTAGGTAAAGCTCGTACAAAGCCAGCCCTGAATCTTCTCTTTATGAATGTCTAAAAAGGCCTTAAAGCCATTCATAATATGATCCAATTCTTCCCCACATGTGTACATGCGTGCATATACACATATGTATGCACACATGCAATGTTATGGAGCTTAAACATCAAAAGAGCTTAAGGACCGAAGCATTTTTTTCTTTATATCTTTTCCACTTAACACAATAAAAAGCAGCTTTCAATAAACGTTGAACAAAAAGTTAATGCAGGGTTGGAGTAAGCAAGGCTTTGAAAAACATGAATGGAGGGCAATTTTAACTTGCTGTCAGTGGCTAGCATTTAAAGCCAATTAGCAAGAATGGAGAGAAAAACGCTAAACATGGGAAACTTCTTCGTAAACAAAATGCAGGAAGCTGGTGGCTCCAGGACCAGTTAAACTCACCGACACTGTGCACTGCCACTTGAAGTGGTTCTGGAGAGTGCTGGAGACATCTCTGTTGCAGGACAGAAGCCCACGTGGGTGGAGCATTTTTAGATGTAGTGTCTGAACCTGTGTAGCATCCCTGGGGCACAGGTAGGGGAGTTCTTTCCATCCCTCTCACGTAGAATGGGAGCCTGAGTAGAG
This sequence comes from Castor canadensis, assembly GCF_047511655.1. Lineage (NCBI taxonomy): Eukaryota > Metazoa > Chordata > Mammalia > Rodentia > Castoridae > Castor > Castor canadensis. The sequence goes on from NC_133399.1 coordinate 110,993,520, forward strand.
TGAGTTAAGTGAATCACAGAAGGCCAATGTGAAGACTCCTCCCTTTCCTTCTTTCCCCATGACATCCATGACAGATAAATGCAAAGAAGACCAGCTGTAGAAACTCCAAAAATAGAGACTTATTTAGTAGAGCTGGAGAGGGCTATTCAAGTAAATAGGCTCTTTAACCGGAGTCCCCTCTCCGGACATTGTCACACACGTGCGCACATATGCTCCACTTGGGGGCGTTAACTCCCAATTAAAATGAGTTTTGGACGGTAGCTATTAAGTAAAGCTCATCTCCATAAGCCAGTGGTTTATGACAGGAAATGATTTTATTTTACTGATGGGTGTGGAGCCCCTAACAATACAGCTGGGAATTTAACTCAAATTTTAAAAAATAATTGAAGAGGAGCTCATAATTTGATAAGGAGGAGAGATGAGCAACTCACAGAAAAATAATTGCGGAAAGTGAGAGGTAAAGTCTGGAAAGGGAGGTTGCTATAGTGACTCAGAACTCACCTTCCCCACCCCCCCATCACCACTGAGGTCAGAATGGGCCCTGGGTCCCAACTGTGACCACTGGAATTGAGGAAGTTGGGTGCTCTACAGAAATTCTCTCCTGAGCCCTGTCTGAGCTTTGAAGATCTCTTTGAGCTAAACTTCCCTGGTTTTAATCTTTTTTACCTCTTTGGACCCTTTTCACTCTTCCTTCCTGCACTGCCTGTCATTCCACCTCATCTTTGGGGGAATTTCTTTTGCTCTTCAATTGAATCGAGTTTTTCATTATATCTTGACTCAGGAGTCTGCAGGCAATAGAAGCATTTAAAAATGATGTCAATAAAAATCTAAATCCAAAGAGTTGTTGATTTATGCAGAAGGTGCCCCAGGGACAGGTTCACATGTGGGAAGCCTGTGCTCCTCTGTCCATGCAGAGGTGTCTTCCTGCTGGAAAGCAAGCAAAATTAAACCCTCTCTCCAGGGCTCTTGAAGCCATGAGGGGACGCGATTGCATCTCACTTCAAGTCTACATTATTAAGAGGTTTATTTATGATCAGCAAGATCTTGACTCAGAGGAACGACACCTTATGTAATTGAAATTGCTGGGGAAGAGCGGGGAGGAAAAATATAATTACCATGCTCAATAATTAGCTCTGTTGGCATAAAGGGGCATGGATCACAGAGTGAAGAATTGAAGGGTAAATCAGAAGCCCTGTTTTCCTCTTCTGGCTTTGTCCCTCATTCCCTGGTCACCTGGGGGGAGAGGGGGATGACCATTATTTCTCCTTCATCTCATGTATCTATCTATCTATCTATCTATCTATCTATCTATCTATCTATCTATATATTTATATGAATTTTTTTTAGCTTTTTGCTGTATACAGTATAGCAGCATGTTCTGGAACTAGAAGATCCTTGAGAGAAGGGATTCTTTTTTATCCCTATAAAGCAGCAGAATCCACTTTTTCTCTGGCATTTCCTTTTTACTCTGTAAAATGATAATTCTTTGGAAGGCAGGGTGAGAAGGGAGATACATTTTTTTGAACTTGGCCATATTAGTTTGTGTATCTCTTCCTCTTTCCTTTACTATTATTTTCTTCTGCATTTCTGATGCTCTTTGTCACTTTCTACTTATGCTGTTCCCTGGTTATAATTTATGTACTTTTTTCTTTATCTAAGCTGCTGATTGTTCCAACTACTTCCCCTTCTGGTGATGCATAGTGTAGGTTTACTCACAAGATGAGTTCAAGTGTTTGGCATATATTGTGTCTCAGAAAATAAACTAGCTGGAGATTTAATATGAGCTAATCTAGTTCCCAAATGAACTGGTATCTGTAACAATGAGGATTTTAGAGGTTTGTCATCAAAAGTGACCAAAGGATGAGACTCTGAATGGGCCAAGGGTAACCACTGCTGTCTGGTATGCTCTCAAGGTCAGTGGGCACCCTACTTTCCATATTTCTCCAGCACTGGGACATATACACTCACTTCCAGTTATTTCCTGATATCTCAAGACATCTAGAAACTCTCAGCTTGTCAAAGAAAAATTAAGCCAGAAGGAGTTAGGCAAGAAAGACTTCATTTGAGATTATTGCAATTTAGGAGAGAGACTTAAAATAAAAGAGAGAGAGACAGAAACCAACTTTATTTTGATAATGGGAGAGATTGTAAGCAAGGTGACAGGTGAGTAGAAAAAATAGGAGGACAGAAGTGGGAGGCTGGTCAGTGTGAGGAGGCCATCTGTGTTGGCTAACTGACACTTAGATTAGTTTGGTTCTGTAGGACTAGGGACCAGGAGACAGGCCCTACCTTTCTAGATGAACAAATTTCAAAGGATAGCTTCAGGTCTTCAAGAAAGACAGATATGAATTATAAAAATAACATGAGACAAGAGAAGATTTACATCTTGAAAAGGCAGAGAAAAGGATCTCACAATGACAAGTTTCCTGATGTACATGCTCTGAGAAGGGAGGTCTGGGACAAGTTGGGAGAAGGCTTGTTTAAAATTCAGTACAGCTGAGGGAACCCTTAAGGCTGTTTTGGTCAAGTTTAACAATTCCTATGAAAATGGGGTACATGAAAATAAACAAATTTTTTCTGCCAAATTTATGCAGATTTATCATTTGTCCCTGGCACAAAATACAAGGATGAACTAATCTTTGGTTAAGAAAATGAATTGGCTGTAGGCCAAAATGACAGACATTAAAATAAAAATAAGTAGAAATGACAGAGTCACTGGAAGTATGTAAGGGATGTTGAAGCTTGAATGAGCAACTAAAATTAACCCAATGCTCTCTTGGTAGGCTGCATTCTAACTTTATTTTTAACATTGCAAACTTTAATTTGCCTGATTTGGTAACTTCATCTATGTTTTGTTTCTCTTACTTTGTTCTCTGATTCTTTACTTGAGTTAGACAGACACTGTGGCATTGTAGGAAGATCAGGAACCTGAGTTCAGATATGGTTTCTATGACTTTTTTTAAGGTGACAAACCTCAGAGTCTCTCCACAAATGGACACCACAAACAACCTGGATCATTATCATTGGAGATTGTTGCAGATGCTCCATTGGTGGTGGTCATTATTATTATTGTCTTGAGACATGAGGAGTATCTTGAAAAAAACTGTTTCCTATAGGTCCCTCAATTTCCTGAAAGTCTGCAGCATTTAGTTGGCTTTATATAATGGTGGGTTCAACATCAAAAGATTCAACAAACCATGGAATGGAAATATTTGAAAAATAAAAGCATCTGCACCAAATACTACAGACATTTTTCTTTGTCATTATTCCCTGAACAGCTACTTACATCACAGTTACATTAAACATTAGGTATACAAGTGATTTAGAGATGATTTTAAGGAAGTAGAGGAAGATGTGTGAATGTTACAGGAAATATTACACCATTTTATAGAAGGAACATAGCATAGATTTTGATAACCACAAGAGATCCTGCAACCAACCCCTCATGGATACCAAGGGATGATTGTGTATAGAGATAAACTTATAGCAGGGTATGGGGTACATTCAGGAGGCAGAGGCAGAAGGATCACAAGTCCCAGGCTGGCCTGGGCTACACAACAAGACCCTGTCTCAGAAAAACAAAAATAAAAAGGCAAGTTGAACTTGGGGTGTAGTAAACGCTATGCCATTGGATGAACACTCCCACATCCTTGTTGCATAAAGACATCAATTCACACGTGCATTATAAGATTTATAGGTACTACCTACAACTCCTGAGTTTCTTTTAGTAAAATAAATATGTCAAGTAAGAACTACCTTCAGTTTCATTCAAATCTTACTCAAATCCACTATGAAATCCTAAAATCCCCAGATTTCAAATGGATACAAATTAATGAATCTCACCTCATTCCGAGCATCTTGAGAAATAAAGTTCTTTCGCAGACTTAGTCCTCCCGGGATGATGTTTGGAGATTTGCTTGGCTGAACTGAGCCCTCGCTAAGTTCTGCCATCCCCGGAGATTGAGAAACTCCTGACAGAACAGGGAATCTTTGTGGGCTTGCTCCCCAAAATGTGCAGGATGTGAGTTAATTCATGGTAACATTTTGGCCTTAGTATATATTTGAATTCCTATAGACTCCTGTAACCAAAGTTGTTGTAAGTTAATTTTTAGGATTTAGAAAAAGATGGTGACCTGAAAGTAGTAGAGGACACTAGGGGAGGGTAAGGAGGTCTGGGGAAAGAGGAGAGAAGTGGGGGTATAACAGAGGGTACATATATGGAAATGTCACAGTGAAACCCATAAGTACATATCATTACTATGCATCAATAATTACAACAAAAAGAAAAAAAATCAGAAATTCCACTTATACTCCCCTGAAAATTTGCAAGAATCTGTTATTCAGTTTCTGATCCCAGAAATTTGAGGTAATGAATGTTGTTATCTTAAGCCATTAAGTTTTGAGGTAGCTTGTTATGCAGCAATATGTAAATGATGTACCAACATAAGAGGAGTGGACCCTTGGAATAGGCGGTGCCCTTCTTGGTTTGGGCAGAGCAGAGCTGAGGGCCTCATTGCTGGGCAGAGAGTGGGCCTCACTCTTCTGGCTTCTTGGGTACAGGAAGTTGAGTGTTTTCTGTGCACCAAATATGGTTACTCCAAGGGCTCTGCCATAGGGCCACTAGTATATGCCATAGGGCCACCAGTATATGCCATAGGGCCACCAGTATATAAGGATAGAGGTGACCATGGGATGCTCTGGACATCGTGTCTGGAGATGATCAGAGGTAGATCTGGAACACCACGCAGAGGCTACAAGGGAAGGGCTCCCCAAGGGAATTTTCAGGAGGTTGTGAAACCCACCATGAGAACTGGGAAGCTTTTCCCTTCTGCTAGACCCAGGGATGCAAGACTCCATTTTCCAGGCCTAGAGCATGTGTGGTCTTTAGTTAGCTGTTCCTGAACCACCCTCAATCTTGATGGAAGCAAAACCACTGCTGGTGGTGGGCCAGGTCAGCAGTGCAGAGTGGGAGGACCTGGGAATGAGTTGAGTTTAGTCAACACATCATAGATCTGCCTAACTCCTTGGACTGTGCGGAAGAGCCACAGGAAGGGGAGGAGGTTCAATCTGGACCAGAAGAAAGTCTCCCTGCAAGTAAAGGTCAACAGCATTGTGGGAGACAGGAACAGAATGAAATGGTGCGTTTTAATGTCATGAATTGTGCTTGCTCAATTTCAGCTTTAGGTAATTAGAATTAGACTTTTTTTTGCTTATTAGTTTGTGTTTCTGTGTAATACTTATATAGTCTTAATTTAACAGTTAGAATTTACACAAAATCTGAACAGTTGTCTTTTATAAAAAATGTAAGTAGTCAGAGGTAAGAAATTGCATAAAATTTTATTAGTGTAGATTTTTAAATATTTTTTGAAAGACCAAAATTTTCATCAAACAGGAAATATTACATTGCTTACTTATGTAATAATATTATCTGTCTTCTAAAACTGTAATTTATTATCATTCTACCTCTGGTAAAATATTTATTCACACACAAACATATCCTTTTAGTTAAAAATATTATTTCAGTGTGTCTGGGAAATCATAAATTGGTGCCTGTTGACTCAGTCCATTGAGGTGTATATGTGTGTGTATGTGTATATATATGTATATACACACATATGTACATGTATACACTTTATGTGTATATACTTTATATATATATATACATTTCTATATCTTCATTTTTAATTTTTTTAAATTTGCATTTGAATTCCTTTAGGTAAGGGGTGAACTTTCTTGCCTGCCGTCACCCCTGGGAATTCCTTTGCCTTTCCCTAGCCTGGTTCATACTGTTAGGCAGCTTTCTGTCATTCTAGCAAATGCAGTGATAATCAACTATTAAAGAGAAAACTGCTCGTTTGGCTTCCAGTTTTGGAGGATCCACTCCCTGACAGGTTGGCTGCATTGCTTTGGGTGAGGTAACACATCGTGGCAGAAACACATTTTGGAGTAAATCCACTTACCCAAGGGAGAAAAGAGGAAGAGACCAGAGTCCAACTGTCCCCTCTGAGGGCATGGAAAATGTTCCACCATCTCTTAAAGGTGCTACTACTTCCCAACAACCCTGAGCTGGGGACCAAGCCTTTGACACATGGGCCTTGGGGGGATATTCGGTATCCCAAAAGTAGCAGTGCATTTGTTCTGATTTCCTGATCTCTATGTACATGCAATTTTGCTCATGCTGCAGTTATAATGATGTGCTTGATTTATATAAAGTTTTGAAAGATGGTTAAAATTTTCTGAATAGTTAAATATATAAGGAACCTAAGTATACCCATGGAACAAATCATAGCAATGATTCTTCCTTTGAAACCAATATGAAATATATTAAAAATGACTGATCAATCACCACTCTTCCAGATTGAAGATCCAGAAGCACAGAGTGTGATATTTAGTAATTCATAAATGTCTTTCATGGCAGAGTAATGTACATGAAGAAGACTATTTCAAAGCCTTGTATTAGTGGCTAGGAGAAACACTGAGGATTTCCTAGCACTTTTTTTTTTCTTTTTTTAGATTATTCTTATAAAGTCTTTTTTTTTCTTTTATTATTCATACGTGCATACAAGGCTTGGGTCATTTCTCCCACCTGCCCCCACCCCCTCCCTTACCACCCACTCCGCCCCCTCCCTCTCCCCCCACCCCCTCGATACCCAGCAGAATCTATTTTGCCCTTATTTCTAATTTTGTTGTAGAGAGAGTATAGGCAATAATAGGAAGGAACAAGGGTTTTTGCTGGTTGAGATAAGGATAGCTATACAGGGAGTTGACTCACATTAATTTCCTGTGCGTGTGTGTTACCTTCTAGGTTAATTCTTTCTAATCTAACCTTTTCTCTAGTTCCTGGTCCCCTTTTCCTATTGGCCTCAGTTGCTTTTAAGGTATCTGCTTTAGTTTCTCTGCGTTAAGGGCAACAAATGCTAGCTAGTTTTTTAGGTGTCTTACCTATCCTCACCCCTCCCTTGTGTGCTCTCGCTTTTATCATGTGCTCAAAGTCCAATCCCTTTGTTGTGTTTGCCCTTGATCTAATGTCCACATATGAGGGAGAACATATGATTTTTGGTCTTTTGGGCCAGGCTAACCTCACTCAGAATGATGTTCTCCAATTCCATCCATTTACCAGCTAATGATAACATTTCGTTCTTCTTCATGGATGCATAAAATTCCATTGTGTATAGATACTACATTTTCTTAATCCATTCGTCAGTGGTGGGGCATCTTGGCTGTTTCCATAACGTGGCTATTGTGAATAGTGCCACAATAAACATGGGTGTGCAGGTGCCTCTGGAGTAACCTGTGTCACAGTCTTTTGGGTATATCCCCAAGAGTGGTATTGCTGGATCAAATGGTAGATCAATGTCTAGCTTTTTAAGTAGCCTCCAAATTTTTTTCCAGAGTGGTTGTACTAGTTTACATTCCCACCAACAGTGTAAGAGGGTTTCTTTTTCCCCGCATCCTCACCAACACCTGTTGTTGTTGGTGTTGCTGATGATGGCTATTCTAACAGGGGTGAGGTGGAATCTTAGCATGGTTTTAATTTGCATTTCCTTTATGGCTAGAGATGGTGAGCATTTTTTCATGTGTTTTTTGGCCATTTGAATTTCTTCTTTTGAGAAAGTTCTGTTTAGTTTACTTGCCCATTTCTTTATTGGTTCATTAGTTTTGGGAGAATTTAGTTTTTTAAGTTCCCTATATATTCTGGTTACAGTCCTTGTCTGAAGTGGTGGCTGGCAAATATTTTCTCCCACTCTGTGGGTGTTGTCTTCAGTTTAGAGACCATTTCTTTTGATGAACAGAAGCTTTTTAGTTTTATGAGGTCCCATTTATCTATGCTATCTCTTAGTTACTGTGCTGCTGGGGTTTTGTTGAGAAAGTTCTTACCTATACCTACTAACTCCAGAGTATTTCCTACTCTTTCCTGTATCAACTTTAGAGTTTGGGGTCTGATATTAAGGTCCTTGATCCATTTTGAGTTAATCTTGGTATAGGGTGATATACATGGATCTAGTTTCAGTTTTTTGCAGACTGCTAACCAGTTTTCCCAGCAGTTTTTGTTGAAGAGGCTGCTATTTCTCCATAGTATATTTTTAGCTCCATTGTCGAAGGCAAGTTGGTTATAGTTTTGTGGCTTCATATCTGGGTCCTCTATTCTGTTCCACTGGTCTTCATGTCTGTTTTTGTGCCAGTACCATGCTGTTTTTATTGTTATTGCTTTGTAATATAGTTTGAAGTCTGTATTGTGATACCTCCAGTATTGTTCTTTTGACTGAGTATTGCCTTGGCTATTCGTGGCCTCTTGTTTTTCCATATAAATTTAACAGTAGATTTTTGATCTCTTTAATGAATGTCATTGGAATTTTGATGGGAATTGCATTAAACATGTAGATTACTTTTGGGAGTATAGACATTTTTACTCTGTTGATTCTACCAATCCATGAGCATGGGAGATCTCTCCACTTTCTATAGTCTTCCTCAATCTCTTTCTTCAGAAGTGTACAGTTTTCCTTGTAGAGGTCATTCACATCTTTTGTTAGGTTTACACCTAGGTAATTGATTTTTTTTGAGGCTATTGTAAATGGAATTATTTTCATGTATTCTTTTTCAGTTTGCTCATTATTAGTATATAGAAATGCTAATGATTTTTCTAGGTTGATTTTATATCCTGCTACCTTGCCATAGCTATTGATGATGTCTAGAAGCTTCTGAGAAGAGTTTTTTGGGTCTTTAAGGTATAGGATCATGTCGTCTGCAAATAGGGATATTTTGACAGTTTCTTTACCTATTTGTATTCCTTTTATTCCTTCTTCTTGCCTAATTGCTCTGGCTAGGAATTCCAGTACTATGTTGAATAGGAGTGGAGATAGTGGGCATCCTTGTCTGGTTCCCGATTTTAGAGGGAATGGTTTCAGTTTTTCTCCGTTAAGTATAATGCTGGCTGTAGGTTTGTCATATATAGCTTTTATAATGTTGAGGTACTTTCCTTCTATTCCTAGTTTTCTTAGAGCTTTTGTCATAAAATGGTGTTGGATGTTATCAAAGGCTTTTTCTGCATCTATTGAGATGATCAAGTGGTTTTTGTCTTTGCTTCTGTTAATGTGGTTTATTACGTTTATTGACTTTCGTATGTTGAACCACCCCTGCATCCCTGGGATGAAGCCTACTTGGTCGTGGTGAATAATCTTTTTGATGTGTTGTTGAATTCGGTTTGCCATTATTTTGTTGAGGATTTTTGCATCAATGTTCATTAAGGAGATTGGCCTATAGTTCTCCTTTTTGGAGGTGTCTTTGCCTGGTTTTGGGATAAGTGTAATACTGGCTTCATAAAATGTGTTTGGCAGTTTTCCTTCCCTTTTTATTTCATGGAACAGTTTAAGGAGGGTTGGTATCAGTTCTTCTTTAAAGGTCTGGTAGAATTCAGCAGAGAATCCATCAGGTCCTGGTCTTTTCTTTTTGGGGAGATTCTTGATTGCTTTTTCAATTTCATTTTGTGTTATAGGTCTATTCAGGTGATTAATTTCCTCTTGGTTCATTTTGGATATCATATGTATCTAGAAATCTGTTCATTTCTTTAAGATTTTCGAATTTATTTGAATATAGGTTCTCAATGTGGTCTCTGATGGTTTCCTGGACTTCCATGGAGTTTGTTGTTATCTCCCCTTTTGCATTCCTGATTCTACTAATTTGGGTTTTTTCTCTCCTCACTGTAGTCAGGTTTCCCAGGGGTCTATCGATCTTGTTTATTTTATCAAAGAACCAACTTTTTGTTTCATTAATTCTTTGTATGGTTTTTTGGTTTTTATTTCCTTGATTTCAGCTCTTATTTTTATTATTTCTCTCCTTCTCTTTGTTTTGGGGTTTGCTTGTTCTTGTTTTTCTAGGAGTTTGAGATGTATCATTAGGTCATTGATTTGGGATCTTTCAGTCTTTTTAATATATGCACTCATGGCTATAAACTTTCCTCTCAGGACTGCCTTAGCTGTGTCCCATAGGTTCCAGTAGGTTGTGTTTTCATTTTCATTGACTTCCAGGAACTTTTTAATTTCCCCTTTTATTTCATCGATGATCCATTCTTCATTAAATAATGAGTTATTAAGTTTCCAGCTGTTTGCATGTTTTTTGTGTTTACTTTTGTTGTTGAGTTCTACTTTTACTGCATTGTGATCAGATAATATGCACGGTATTATTTCTATTTTCTTATATTTGCTGAGACTTGTTTTGTGCCCAAGGATATGATCTATTTTGGAGAAGGTTCCATGGGCTGCTGAGAAGAATGTATATTGTGTAGAAGTTGGATGAAATGTTCTGTAGACATCAACTAGGTCCATTTGATCTATTGCATATTTTAGATCTTGGATTTCTTTATTAATTTTTTGTTTGGATGACCTATTGATGATAATGGGGTGTTAAAGTCTCCCACAACTACTGTGTTGGCGTTTATATATGCTTTTAGGTCTTTCAGGGTATGTTTGATGAAACTGGGTGCATTGACATTGGGTGCATACAGGTTGATAATTATTATTTCCTTTTGGTCTATTTCCCCTTTTATTAGTATGGAATGTCCTTCTTTATCTCATTTGATCAATGTAGGTTTGAAGTCTACTTTGTCAGAGCTAAGTATTGCTACTCCTGCCTGTTTTCAGGGGACATTAGCTTGCTAAATCTTCTTCCAGCCTTTCATCCTTAGCCTATGCTTATTTCTGTCGGTGAGATGGGTCTCCTATAAGCAACAAATTGTTGGATCTTCCTTTTTAATCCATTTCATCAAGTGGTGCCTTTTGAGGGTGAATTAAGTCCGTTAACTTTAAGTGTTAGTACTGATAGGTGTGTGGTGATTCCTGTCATTTAGTTGTCTTAGTTGTTTGAAGGTTTGATTGTGTGTACCTAAGTTGAAATTACTCTCTAATTTCTTGCTTTTTCTTTTCCTGTGGTTTGGTGCTGCCCATCTTTTCATGGTTAAGTTGGGTTTCACTTTCTATGTGCAGAATCCCTTGCAGAATCTTTTGTAGTGGTGGCTTTGTGGTCACATATTGTTTTAGTTTCTGCTTATCATGGAAGACTTTTATTGCTCCATCTATTTTGAATGATAGTTTTGCTGGGTAGAGTATCCTGGGGTTGAAGTTATTTTCATTCAGTGCCTGGAAGATCTCACCCCATGCTCTTTTTGCTTTTAATGTTTCTGTTGAGAAGTCTGCTGTGATTTTTCTGGGTTTACCTTTGTATGTTACTTGTTTTTTCTCTCTTACAGCCTTCAATATTCTTTCCCTAGTTTCTGAGCTTGTTGTTTTAATGATGATATATCATGGGGTAGTTCTATTTTGATCTGGTCTGTTTGGTGTCTTGGAGGCCTCTTGCATCTGTATGGGAATATCTTTCTCTAGATTTGGGAAATTTTCCGTTATTATTTTGTTGAATATATTACGCATTCCCTTCGCTTGCACCTCTTCTCCTTCTTCGATGCCCATGATTCTCAAGTTTGGTCTTTTGATGGAGTCAGTGAGTTCTTGCATTTTCTTTTCACAGGTCTTAAGTTGTTTAATTAATAGTTCTTCGGTTTTTCCTTTAATTACCATTTCATCTTTGAGTTCTGAGATTCTGTCTTCTGTTTGTTCTATTCTGCTGGATTGGCCTTCCGTTTTGTTTTGCAGTTCTGTTTCGTTCTTTTTTCTGAGGTTTTTGCATATCCTGGCTGTTTTCCTCTTTAATGTTGTCTATTTTTGTCCTGAGTTCATTTATCTGTTTATTCATCATGTTCTCTCTTTCCCTTTGGTATTTATACAGTGCTTCTATGGTTTCCTTTATTTCTTTTGTTTTTTCAAATTCTCTTTTTGTTGTCTTGGAATTTCTTGAGTGTCTCCTATACATTTTGGTTGACCCTATCCAGTATGATCTCTATAAAATTGTCATTGAGTACCTGTAGTATGTCTTCTTTTAAATTATTCTTGTAGGCTTCATTGGGTCCTTTGGCATAGTTTATCTTCATTTTGTTAGAGTCTGGATCTGAGTACCTGTTTTCTTCATTCCCCTCTGGTTCCTTTACTAATTTTTTGCTGTGGGGAAACTGGTTTCCCTGTTTTTTTCTGTCTTCCCGTCATTGTCCTTGGTGTTGTTCCTGTCCCTGTACTGTGTGCACTTAAGTATTTTCTAGCTTGTAATAATAACAATGGTAATATTTAGAATGGAAGGGTGAGAGGAGATGGAAAGCAAGAATTTAAAGAAATGGGAAAAACAAATACACATACTGGAAGGAGAAAACAGAACAAGGTGTCAGACAAGAAGATTTCAAAGGTATAAACAGGGAGCTTTAGTGTACTAATCGACAGTAAGCTGAACAGACATTAGAGAGAGAGAGAGAGAGAGGATTGAAAATCAAAAATAAAAAACGTAAGAATAAAAATAAAAAATAAGTAAATGAAAGAAAAATCTATTTATAAAAATGTATTAAAATAAAATGAAAAAATAGAAAATTAAAAAAAAACCAAAAAACCAAAAAACCAAAAAACCTCCAAGTTCAAATGCAGTGAAGTCTCAGTCTCCAGTCCTGGAGATGGTGCCTCAGATGTTGTTCTGTAGTTGTCTCATCAAAGGGGACGCATAAAGAAGAACAAAATTACACACACACGCACAAAAAAAACCCCACCAAGTGTCCCAAGTTCAAATGCAATACAGTTTCAGTAAGTTTTTCAGCTTGCAGGTGTAATTCGGTTGTTCTCTCATCAAAGGTAGGGAGAAAAAGAAAAAAAAAAGAGTCTGGAGACAGTTCTGAGAATGGTTTTTGCAACTGTGGCTTGCCTGCCCGCTGCTGTCAGCCTGCTTTTGCTGGAGGTGTTATTTATGCAGATCTCTGGGGTGAGCTTAGCACTCACCTGGCTCCACAGGCTTTGTTTGCTCAGATTTCTCCTGTGCGGGAGCCTCTGCTACAGGCTTTCCCCTTTCCAAGCACACTGGGAAAGGTGACACTGCACCCGCGTTGTCAGGCCTGCATGATTATTTACAGTTCATGTGGGAGGTGGGTCTTCCCCCATCTCCTGTGGAGTTTTCCTCCCACCACCACTTTCACAAGTTTTCCTGCTCCTGATTACTGGGTGGTGCTGCTGCTCCTGCCGGCCGCCATGTTTATTAAAAGTTCCCGTGGGAGGTGGGTCTTCCCTCCTCTCCTGTGGAGTTTTTCTCCCTCTTCCACTCTCACCAGCTTTCCTGCTCCTGGTTGCTGGGCATGCGCCCCTGCTCCCACCAGAGGCTCTCCTGCCCACCCGGCTTGTTTATTTACAGTCCTGGGAAGGATTTCCTTCCCCCAATCTTTGGCGCTCAGTGCACCCCACTCTCTTTCCCACGTGTCTTTATTGTTCTTATTGCTTATTACTCAGTTTCTCTTTTTTTCCCCCGGTGGAGGTCAATCTGTCTAGGGGGCTATGCTGCTCTGGCCCAGGCTTGTCTGTGGGAGTACTGCGGTACCACGAAGCTCAACTGGTCTATGTCTTCCCAAGCTGTCTGGGCGCCGGCAACTGGAGGCCCAGTGGCCCTCCTTGTTCCTCTGTTTAATGTGAAGTGGAGATTCTCTGCACTGGCTGAAGATGTGGAGGGGTCAAAGTTATGCCTTTTCTCGGTAATTATGCCTGCAAAGTGTCTCCGGCATCTCTCCAAGATTTCACTATAGGAGGCTCACTTTCTGCTTCCTCCCTCTAGCCGCCATCTTGGAATTCTTCCTAGCACTTTAAAAAAACATATTTTCTTTATTTTTTTGCTTCATATGTTCTTGAGTGATTAATAGTTTTACCTCAGTGTCTTGTAATCATAGGAAACATAACAAAGTAGTAATTATTAGTGTTCCCAATGTGATTCTCATTTTCAAATCATGTGAAAAGTGTATTTTGACTGATTTTCAGTGCTCACTGATGTGGTTTTGATATTTGCCTTCTCTTCCCCCTTTCAGGGTGATGACAAGATTCCTGTAGCATTTTAGAAGAGGCTAACCATGATCCCTCTCCCTTCCTCTGGGTAAGATTATTTCTTATCACAAACCGGCCTCTGTGAAAGAGGAGTATCTTTTTCAAAGTTTTCAGTATTGCTATAATTCCATAATTGGCAGGGAGACTGAGGTCAAAGGACTGGCTGAAGATTGAGAGATCATGCTACATCTGTAAAATTGCCACAATCAGGACAAAAGACACCCCATCTTCTTCATGGAGGGCTGGGGTGTCCCTGGGTCACTGACACAGGGTTAGTGTGGGAAGGAGCCACAGCTGTAGTTCAAATTCATGGCTTAGTCACAAAGATACACTTAACTGATTTCCTGCTGGGTGCAGTTCCCTGAGGGCAATCCGTGTGTGGCCACAGTCTCCGAGCTGACTGAACCCTTCCTTGTTTTGCTGGTGTGGTTATTGCTTGGGTGTCATTGTGACTGGACACATTATACGGATTCATATACATCACTGGTAATAATAAATATCAGCTCTTCAGAAGACAATCAAATAAATGCAATGTCAGCTGAGTGCACTGGTGTCCTAAAACAGTCCACCTGAGCTGGATGAGGAAGTCTCTGTCAGAAAATCAGGGAGTGTTCCCTTCCCACCCATGCTCTCTCCAACTCATTGTCATTTGTGTTCAACCTTTCAATATAAAACTGAATTCAGTTACGTTTTGTGTGATATTTTTTCTCCCTTGACCCAGAAGGGAGGTATTTAACGCGTTCACAATGCCTATGATTAGTTTTCAGTTTTCCAGCTGGACAGAAAAGTGGCAGAAGAAAAGTGGGAAAACACTGAGGAGAAAGTTTACTACCTGTACACATGCACACCTCAGCCACTAAGATAGTAACTTCCACTTCTCTGGGTGCAAAAGGTGGTGACTTCCCAGTTAGCTCATTCTGCTAGGCAAGCTTGTCATATGCAGTATCTGTGGAAGAAGTCTTGGGAAGAGCTTCCTGTTCAGAGGAGAGAGAGAGAGACAGTCATAAAGGAGAGCCACATGCCCTTTGGGCACCAGGATGCAGAGAAGAGAAAGGGAGGTCACAGCCAAGTAAGGTATCTATAGGGTCCATGAGGTTTTTGTTCTGACTGTGGCCTTAGTTCTGGGCAGAGGAGTCACACAGGTTGTCTCACATTCTAAGTGATTGTAGAATATTTTGTGTCTGGGTTAGACTGTAGAGCACAGGCAAAGAAGGGGGACAGGTCAGAGTACACATCCACAGGTCTGTGTACATGCTGGGGTGTGGCCATGAGGGTAGGGGGGATGGTCAGAAGATGCTGGGTATGTTTTTCACACAGAGCTGTAGGAGGTCCTAATAGATTGTTCACACACTGTGAGAACATGTAAGGAGTTGGGGATGGCTCCAGGTTTCACTTTGTGTGCTTGATTGGTTTTGAGAAACTCTAGTAAATGAAATTATTATTTTCTAAATGCGGAAGACCATGGGAGAAGCATAATTTAAGAAAAGAGTAAAGGAAATGAATTTCAGCTTCCACACATGAAGTCTGAGATGCTGATTAGGTGATTAGTTATCTACAGAGGTGTTGGGCAATTCATTGGATAAAGGGACCTTCTTTAGGGGAGAGATCCAGAGTCATCTGTAGGAAGGAGTGGAGGTCCATCAAGAACAGAGAGCTTGCTAACCTCATGAGGAGTGTCCTGCAGGGGACCTGGCTGTGGCTCTGGGGAGGAGAGCAGGGTAGGTGGGGTCCTGAAAGCCAGGGTCAGAGGTGGCTCAAGACATCAGCTGTGGCCAAGTGGCTGAAACCCCAGGAAGGAAGAAGCACTGACAATTCCCACTTGAGTGTAGGCAATGAGGATGGTGTAGTGGGGACCACAGTAAGTCTGATGAAAAGGGCTTAAGAGGGACTTGGAGAAATTGAACACAGGGAGCAAAACTGACTCAACAGTTCTACCACAAAGGAGAAAAGAGAGGGGCAAAAGCTAGAAAGGAAAAGGTTATGAGCTTTGTCTACTTTTAAGATGAAATAAAACACAGCTTCATTTAGACTGATGGGAATAACCTATGACAGAGGAAACATTAAGGTCAAGCGAGGAAGACAGATCAGACAGTTCTTGGAGGAGTCTTCTTAGGTCCATGCTAAGAATGAGATCCAGGTGTAAGGGAAGGGTCGTCTGAAGATGGAAGAGTTTGGTGGTGAGTGTCAGTAATCTCCTGTGGGGCTGGAGGACTCAGGAATGAGTGTGTGTGCATGCGCTCACAGTGCATGTGAGTGGGAACTAGGCAGGTCTTAGAATCTTGAAAATAAAAGAGGTTAGAGAACTCATTGTGAGAGTTCAAGATGAGACATATTTTCATATACAGTTGGCCCTCCATATGTGTGGGTTCTACCTACATCTATGGATTCAATCAACTGTGGATTGAACATATCCAGAAAAAAATTGCATCTGTGCTGAACATGTACCAGCTTATTTTCCTTGTCATTATTTCCCAAGCAATATAGCATAACAGCTGTGTACACAGCATTCACTTTGCATCAGGTGGTATAAGTCATCTGGACACTAAAGAACAGGAGGGTTGAGTATGTTATATGCAAGTCCTTTCCCAGTTTAGTTAGGACCTTGAGTAGCTGCAGTATTTGTATCTGCAGGGCTCCTGGAACCAGTGTCCCATATGTACCAGGGGACAGCTATTTATCCAAACTCAGAGTTGGCTTTTTATCCAAACTTTGGTTGGCTAATGGCTTAGGTGAAGTGGAGCACAGCTCACACATGGGATCGTACTGGATCAGCACAGTACACATGGTCACTGGAAAAACTCAATCTCTGCCAGGGACCCAAAGGAATCCCTATGATAGTTTATATATATTTATAACTATATACAATAATATAATATACCTTATATATATAAACATTACAATATATTTTCTGATTTTGATGTTTGTACCATGGTTATGTAGGTGGTGTTCTTGTCTGAGAAAATATACAGAAATGTATTTTCAGGGATAGAGTACTTGATGTAGCTAACTTACTCTTTTATTTTTTTGTGGTGCTATGAACCGAATCCAGGGCCTTGCAAATGGTAGGCAAGTGCTCTACCACCCAACTTACCTTTACATAGTATGGGAGAAAATAGAGGAAGGTAGGTAGACATAGATACACTGATGAAGCAAATGGGACAAAATGTGGCAACTTATGACTTAGAGAATCAGGATAAAGTGCATGTGGGTTATTTTGGTGATACTTTTATGAATTTTCTCCTCAAAATATTGACATCTCTAATAGTGACCAAGACAGGCAGCCTTCATTTCTGTGGCTGAGCATGGCCCCAGGTGCCTTTGGAAACTCTTCTTCTAGTGGCAGGTAGAAGAGCAGTTGGTGGGGAAGGTGCTAGTTAGCTATCTCCATCAGCCCTGCCCTTGAATTGTCTCAATATCAAGCGAAGATATATGTGCAAGCAGCAGAGAGAGGTCTTGCAGCCCAGACCTTCTTCAGATGAGACTGAGGCTCCTAAATCCCTCCTGTGCTGAATCTCCACTCCAGCATGCTTTATTTAATTTCTTCAAGTGTATACAATTAAACAGCCCTCTGTGTGGACTCCGCACGGGTTCTTACTTGGATGAAGAAGCATCTCTCGTCTCCTCATTTCTCCTTCCCTCCCTCCCTCCCTCCTTCCTCCCTTTCTCCCTCTTTCTCCATTTTTATTTTCAGGTAGTGTGGTTGAAACACATTGGCCTTGACCTGGATATCCTCCTGCCTCAGTTTTCTGAGTGCTGTGATTCCACCATGCTTGGACACAGCTTTCAAGTGATCTTCTCACTAAAGTTGAATGAAATTTAGCAGAGTAGAAAATGGTGGTGATTTTTAAGTTCTTAAGAAGTTATAAGACAGTGCTCATGTCTTCAATTTGTTTGGAAATTTGGTCGCTGTAGAATTACTATTCATAATCTAAAAAAATGAACTGTGATATTTAGCTATTTATATAAAGTACACATTTGGCTTGTCTACATATTCTTTAGGCCACATGAATATTTTGTCATGCAATTCTCAATTTATTCTTAAAATTCTACCTCTTATACTTTGGATCTGCACTTGCATATTAGGTTTGCATAGAAATGAATGGGATTCTATTATGCTGTCTGAATTCTTCTCACTTCACATAATTGGAAGTTAGAAATATTTAAATACACCAAGGAAATGTGTGCACATTTACATGAAATATCTTATTTCCAGAGAGCTTTATTATAAAACCACATGGTTAGCACACAGTGGGTACTAAAATGTTTGTGTTATTATCTGAGGGCTACACCTAATTTTCTAGAGAACTGGCCAGAAGAACACCACCTATATTTTTACATTAAGAATAAGCTTCTGGGGGCTTAATTAATTTAAGCATATAAACAACATTAAGCTGAGCTAACCTGGTAGCAGGAATAGTAACAATATAGCACTTGACTTATATGGCACTTGACTTATATGGCACTTAACGCAAGGTAAGATGTTTGGGTGTAAGTGTTTCTATCCATTTATTCCTTAAAGCAGCACTGTGACAGCCATATCCTGCAGGGTTTGGTGCTAATGTTTCTTTACAGAATGGAAGGTGGAGCCTTTTGTTCAGATGCATGCTGGCCAGTAGGGTAGTGGGGCTCACACTCAGGTACTTTCCTCCCACGTTCTGTGATCTATTTCTAACCACAGTTGCTAGCCTGTATTTTCTGAGTGCAACTGGCAACTGTACATCCTCATGGGCAGACAGGTGGTCCCAGGAGATGGGGTGGCTGGTCCAAGCCGCAGGAATCAGGCATCTTTTCAGGTTGGCAGTCCTGTTCAGAAGAGTGTGAGATACTTAAAATAGACAAGTGCCCAGCTGGACAGGTGAAGCCAGTGGAAATCTGGGGATCACTACTCAGTGGGCATCAGTACTCAGTGGACGTCTGTGTGGTTATAGTGCTGGCTGTCAAATACGGCAGTTCTCCTCCCTGCTCTTGATAGCATTGTGATCTCTTCTACTTGCCCAATTTTGAAAGAAGATGTGGCATTGGACTGGCCATGGCTGGTGAAGTTAAGTTTGCTTTGAGAGGAAGAGTGTTCCTTTCCTCTGATTCAGGAACGGGTGACATTCCAAAGGTGTGTGCTCTCTCAGCTTGGGTCTGGGTATAAGGATCAAGGGGGTAAGTGTCCCCTGGCACCTGTTCTTAGCCAAGATGTATATATAGTAGGAATAAAACAAAACTTCCTGTCTGAACCCACAGAGGGGTTGGAATTATTTGTTACTGGATCCCCAACCAGAGTGTCCAGTTTGTATGCAGTTTGTATACAGTGCTCTGAGAGGACTGTACCCAGTCAAACCTGACCTGAGGTGTAGGAAAATGCCATTGGGAGTTTTTATCTCTGATGCTGAAATGCTTGCACTAATCCCAAGGTCTTTATGTGAAAACCAGGATTAGTGGCTACTGATTCTGATGAATCTATTCCAAACTCTGTCAGTTGTGGAACCATCTGGAGTCTTGGGAGGTCAGGAATCAGAATGAGGATAAACACCTTCCTGCCTAGGGAGTGTAGTAGGAATGATCTTGTAAGATGATCCAAAAACTTTTCTTTTGGCTTTTCATTTTGGAGTGGTTTAAACTTCTCACAAGATGATATTGGAGATTTGCTGGATTTCCCTAATCCTAAAGGGAGTTGACATCATTTTGTGGTGCATGGAAGAGCAGGCCATACTGCTCTTCCCATACTGATGGAATCTCTAGGTATCTATAAATCCTCCAGAAAACAAGCCTGTCAGGCCAACATGTGGGATCCACTTGAAACACATGCTGGAGGACCAGGTGGTCAGGCTGAGTGTGAATTTAGAGAGTGGGTTTCAGGGTCTATTGTGCAGATCCTGCTGTCAAGCCATCAAATGGATCAGTCTCCAACTGACTATGTTAGACTACCTTGGCTGCTCTGAGTGGACTAGGTTAATTTAGAGAATGCTAGGATTTTTGCACCATGCCCCGGTCCTCCAGGTATAAAATGGCTTTCTTTCACCCAACAGGAGGAGGAGAGTCAAAGATTTATCTGGAACCGTGTGCAAGAGATAGTGGGAGAGCAGGGTCAGTTTACCTCAAGATTTTATGGTCGTTCCCCCATTTGACAATGTGACATGAAGGTGGTTGAGGGAGGTAAGAAGCGGGAAGGCAGACAGGAACTACTGCACTGATCAGTGAAAGGTGAGGAAGGAGTCTTCTGGGGAAAGCTACTTGACCTTTGTCCACTGCTGGCCATAGGAGGAGGGGAAGAAGCTGATGTCCATAGCAAATCTCCTGCCTGTGTGACCAAAATGATGAAAGCATCATAGACAGATGGGTCAGAAAGGGAATGTGTGCAGTCCGGTTCCAGAAATCACCGGACAGACCATGCTCCATCCATCCACTCTTTCTCTGTGCCTCTTGGCAATGCCTGGCAAAGGTTTGGCACTGACTGTTTGTGAACTATTTTAAAAACAAATGCATGAGCAAATGCATGAGTGAGTGATGTTGGGGTGGCTCTATGAGGCCGACTCTTTGCAGCCCAGGAGTGAGGTCCTTTCTGGAGAAAGAGCTGGAATTTACTACAAGGAGTCAAGTGCTGGGGGCAGGTAATAGCTTTGAGGGCAGGCTGCAAGCAGAACCATGCATGGCAATGCATTCTGGTTTGAAAACGGGAGCTGGTACTTCCAGCAGAGTGCACTGGTCGTTCTTCTCTATGGCTGATGAAGGCACTCAAGGGTTTGATTTTAAAACATAACTTAGTTTTTGATTTGTTTCCTGATCACCCTCTGAGGTATAAACTTGAAATTGTAAATATAGATTCAACCCTTGATTTTTACCTAGTTTTCAGGCAAGAAGAATAATGAACACTTAAGGAGTATAACCATGATTGCCGAGAATTGGAGTGGCTGTTTATTTTCAGAAGCCCATCATTTCATCAGGCAGTTTTTACTTTCCTTGTAATGCCTGTTTTTCTCCTGTAGAGAGTTTGAGGGAGTAATGCATCTTAGGAGTACAATGCATTTGTTTTTCTCTCATTGAAAGCTTTTGATGCTCATATTTGAAAATCAGCTCAGACAGACACTGCAATTTGCTAAAATCAATATAATTAGAGAAAAAATTGATGTACTGAGAAGACAATGCAAGGAACTATTGAATGTGATTGAAATGCTTAATGCAGTATACATCTTGAAAGACTAGATTTGGACCTTAGTGGAACCTGGACTTTTGTAATGGAAATTTTACTTTAAAAGCTCAGTTTTTTAAAGTAAAATAGTAGTTACAGGAATGTTGAGGAGAGTATGCAGGGAAGGATGGAGAGAGGTTTATCGATAGCACGAAGCCGCAGATAGAGGAGACACATAAGTTCTGGTGTGCTACTATTGCACAGGAGGGTGATTCAGACAGCAACAAGTATTTCAAAAAAGCAAAAAGAAAGGAGTTCATTTTCACCTTTAAAAAGTGTTTAATATTTGACAAGATAGATATGCTCACCCTGATTTAAAAAAACCCCTCTTTGTTTTAGCAAAACTTGGGTTTGAACTCAGGGCTTCACACTTGCTAGGCAAGTACCCGACCACTATAGTCACTCTGCCAGTCCTGTTGGATATTTTTGAGATGGGGTCTCATGAATTATTTGCCTGGGCTGGCTTTGAACCACGATCCTCCTGATATCTGCCTCCTGAGTATCTAGGATTACAGGAGTGACCACGGGCACCCAGCCTGTTTACCCAGGTTTTAACACTGTTCTATGAATACAGGTAATGAAATATCACATGGTACCCACTAAGTATTTTAAAAAATGTGAAAAACACCAGCTCATTTCTTCCAAACTTCTGCATGTCACTTTACTGACAAGGAGATATGTCAGAAAACCTGGATCGGGGGGATGTCCCTTCTGCAGCATGATTCATGCGGAGCCCTGTGACACCAAATGTCACAGGCACACCTGATTTCTTCACACATCATTTCACACTATTAATGCCACCTCTGTGACTAAGGCAGGATAAAGTTGTTCAATTTTTTTGGATGGCCAATTAGTTCTTTTAGCAGTTGAATTCTCCTGGGTGTTCTTGTAAGTTTCTGTAATATTAACTGCTTTCTCTCTCAGACGGGAACTGGACCACAGTTCAAGGGGCAGTATTTATGCAGAGTTTGCTTTCCTTGTCTGGGAAAGCAAATTCTGTAATTAAGACTGGAATATTGTGTACCAGTGGATAACTGGGCTCAGCTTGCAGAGCCCTGAGTCTGGCTGGGGCCCAGGATTTGGGCTTGAGGGGTCCACGGAGGCCCCTCATTCACAGAGCCTTTTATCAGCAGAGAGGAGCAGAAAAGGAGAAGCCATGAGCACTGATGTCTCACAAGGAGATGAGTGGATGAGATTAGCAGTGTGTGCTCCTCATGATCCTGCAAGCTGAAGAGATTCCCTGATTTGAAGCAGGACTCCTACTGAATCTAGTTGCCTTGCTGAGGAAACAACAGGTATAGAAGCGACAAGAATCAGAAGAGAAGAGGTCATGCATCAGGCAGCCAGGACACTCACCTGGTTGGGTGCAGCTGACAATGGTAAGTGCAACTTGACCTCCTATGTCTTTGCTTGTGGGAGAAAGCACAAGGCTGTCCAATGTGCACTTGCTTCCCTCTCCCTGCTCTTGGCCACAGGAGGACATGAGGAGTCGGGGCTGTCTACAGCCATACATGTCTATAGCCCACACCTTGATGTTGGACTTCCCAGTTTTCTCATCACAGAAAACTGGCCCAGTATATGAGGTTCTGTGACAGCAGCCTGAGCTGAATAAGGCCATGGAGACAGTGGACAGAGTGGCCATTCAACACTGTCCTCATGGATAACAATGTCTAACACAGTGTCCAGTACATAGTCAGTTCTCTATAACTCCCAGCCCAGTGAACAAATGGACAGGTGTAGGAAGACCAAGGTCACATCATTCACAGACTTCTTGGCATCTAAATGTGTCAGGTTGGTACCTCAGTCTCTTATGTCAGGTTTATTAAGTGGGGTCACTGTGATTGCCCTCTAGATTCCGTGGTGGAAAGTTCCTTGTATAGTTGCCTGCTCTTAGCACCGTCAGGGGTCAGTGCAGCTGCAGAGAACCACTTGACTCTGCTCTGAGGGGGCCATGAGCCTTTGCTGATGGAGACAGGAGAAGTCCTGGGCCTCCCAGTCACTCTGCCCAAAGCTGCACTGCCAAGCAACAAGCAAGGCTGCCTGGCACCTGCCTCAGTTCTGTTTGAGCTCTCTCCACTCCTGCTTCCTTTCCCTCTCCCTCTCTTCATAAACACGCCATGTGCTGGGGACCCCAAGGTCATGCACAGTCTACCAAGTGTTGTATGTTTTTTCTCCCCATTCCCCACCCCAGGCTTTATGTTGATCCAAAGCTGCTCTCAGTTGACCTGCTTAAGGAGCAGTAATGAAAAGGCACAATTTAGGACACTCTCCACGGTCTAGACCAGAATGTGCTTAACAGAATGAGGAATGTTACTGATTAAATGTGGCTAATTTGCATTTGCTTACAAACATAAAGCCAAACTTCTACAAGAAATAGATTAGATAGAAATGTTCATGCCTGGGAACCCAGGCTGCCTTTCTTCAGGTAGACCTGGAATCAACTGGGCACACTTGTTTATGTGTCCATTTACTGAGGCATGGAGTTTCCTAATCACACTATTTTTAGTACAATTTTCATTAGAACCCAGAGTTGATGCTTTGAGGATTTGATGTGTGATTCTGTGTTTTGTCCTATGACATTAGATTCTTAGCTTCATCTAGTTGTACATTCAAACCCTAATGAAATGAAAAATGATGGTGTCCTGCATTCAATGTAACTCTAGTTGTCTTTTCAGTGGAAACGATTAGTTCTGTCTCCTTCTAGAGCTTATTCTGCTTATAAACAAAATATCCTCACTTGTACTTTTGCTCTCTGCTTTTTTATTCTCTCTTCAGGCTGTGCCAATGGAAGCCACAGGGACTGTATAATGTGTGTCCTTCAAATAGTCTGATTGAGTGGAGGACCATGTCCTGTTCTTATCTTCCAGTCAGTGGACACATGTAACTAGTGGTCAGGGTGCCTTCATGAGGGAAAGCACCAGGACTGTCACTGAGGCACATGCTGGACCATTTGCCCTGCTCATAGATTGCTTTTAATCCTGTTCTGCCCACCACAATGGGAAGAGGAGAGACAGATTTTTGAAACTACAGTGTTAGACACAACTACATTGTGAATTAGGTGAACCCTATTTTTGAAAAGATCAGTGAGAGCAGTCACAGAGATAGAAGGAGAAAATGAAAGAGAGAGGAAAGGAGAGAAAGAGAGAGAGGGAGAGGGAGAGAGAGAGAAACAGAGAGTGAGAGAGGACTGAGATAGCAGACAGGGCAGTTAGTCCTGGGTTCCACAAGGCTTTTTGTGACTTAGACCAATGTTCTCCTCTGGGAGCTGTGTCTCTCAGGTTCCACAGCTTCCCAATGGCTGCACCTTGATATGAACTACAATACCATTCCTTTATCTTGTAGACTCTCAACCTCAGCACTGTGGGGAGCAATCTCATCTCTGTGAGAACACTGACATGTGCAAGGGTGAAGGTTTGGAGAAGAATCACTGGGTGGTTGGCCAGTTCTCCCTGCCTGCTCGAGTTGCCCCCTTGGCAATGGCCAGATGCATTGGTGTACAGCCTCCACATCTGCACATACAGCCTCACGGGCTCCCACGCATTCCTATGCCCTGGCTGAATCTCTTCCAGTGGCTCCTCTCAAATGTCTTTCCATCCTCACAACACACGTGCCCTTTGTGCTCGGCCCAGCTGGTTTCCTTTTATTTGTAACCCAGCAGGTGCTCTATTCTTGTCCCTCCACTTCTCTGGTTCATTGCACATTTACAAAGTTCTTTCCTGTTTATGCAAGCACGAGGGACTGCTTTCTTCCCCCTTGCACTTCTGAGAGTGCTTGGTTTGGAAGGTGTCACCTCTCGCCAGTCCTCACAAATTTCTTCTTAAAAGGACTTATTCTTTTCTCTCTGACCTTTCATGTTTGGACAAAATGCATCTTAGACACCATAGAACACATTGACTTCCTTACACGAGTTTGACAGTGTCGCCTTTACTGGTGCCGTTTGATCTTGGACAAGTGATAAAGATGTGACATGAAACAAATCATTTCTCATACCATGAAGAGAATCAAATTAGCATGGATGAGAAAAACAGGAGAACATAAAAAGGGTATTTGCTAATTAATTGTGTTTATGTTTTGAATGGTGCTTCTCAAATTATCAGCATTGGTGGTTGGTGAACTAAAAAAAAAAATCAGCACTAACTTAAGGTTAAAAATAAAGCAATATTTCAAGCCATGATAATTCTAATTGTTACACAGTACTTAGAGGGTGATGATCAGGATTGAAGTCATCCTATGATGTCTGAATTCAGGCTCCCAGGCAAATAGTCTGGGATCCACAAGCAACCAGTCTTTTTCTTTATCTTTTACATAATGAAAAATCTTTACTCACAATTACAGGCTGTCAGGAGCAGCAGCAGCTGTTTGGTGGCTCTGTGAAGTAGTTTTGGATATTTTATCAAACATGGCCCTAGAAATTACACAACATTTTCCTAGTGGAGAAAGTTTTCAGACCCTAAGACACTAAATCACTGGCACACATTGTGTGCAGGAGTCACCGACCATTTCAGCTCTTGACGTTGTGGGGACATTTTTGGGATAACTCAGGCCTAAAAAGTACTTTTTTTTTCAAGTTCAATTGTAGGGTTGGCATATGGTTTCAAAATATGCTTCATGCTATTTAGTCACATGTGCTCCAATGGAAGAAGAAAGTGAAAAAACAAAGGCTCTTTCTTATCTCCATATTGGCTTCCTTTCTGGACCAAACATTCTAGGTTCTTCTCGTTCCAATGTTTGTGTTCTGCCTCTTTAATCTTTAGGTCTCTCCTCACATGGCATCTTTCCAGAGAAGTCTTGACTACAGTGACTTTGCTCAACAAATAATCATTCTGATGATTTGCATTATAACACTTGGTGCAGTCCAACATGAATTTGTTTTTTGCTTGTTCATTGAGTTTTCCTACAAAGAACAAGAAATTCATGAGCTCAGAGATGGATTGATTGTACAGCTGTATTTCCGGTGCCTGGGACATAGTAGGTATCCAGTAAGTGGGATTTGCTTCCTAAATGAATTTTTCTTTCCAGCAGAAGATGTATTTTTAATCCAATAAATGTATTTAGTGTTTGGTCTTTTCTAAGCTTTTTTTTTTAGATGAAAAACTAATTTTAATTGGAGAACATTATTTTTTATTTCTTCCTGGAAAAAAAATCAACTGGTCTAGAAGAGTTTACTTAGAAAATGATGTGAGAATTTTAGTGACTTCATTCCACTCTTTTAAAAAAAGGTCACAACTTTTAGTCCACTGGGAGTTGGGACAATGGATCATTGGTGCATCGAAGTGTAATTTTCAGATAATTGCTACTGATTGGCTTTTTTTGCACTTCTTTTATCCTTCTTTTTCACTTGTTGAAAATAATCACATTTTGGGTGACGTGATCTCAACACATTTGACTTCAAATTCTGTGTTTCCATGGAAGTTCTGTTCACAATTGGTATGGACTAATTTGTGCCCCCAATTTCATATGCTGAAATCTTCTTAACCCTGAAGTATCTGGAGGCTACACAGGGCCTATCAGGAAAAAAAGTGGTTTGAATGTGTCTCCAAAGTACACTTGTTTGAAACTTACTACCCTGGGCAACAGTATTGAGAGGGCCCCTTTAAGAGGTAATTAGGTCATGAGGTCTCCATGTTCATGAATGGATCACAGCATCATAATTTATTATAAAAGCAAGTTCAGTTCTCTCTCCTCTCTCCCTTATGTAAACTCTGTTCTTTTTCCTTATGCCAAAGCATGACATATGAGGAGGCCCTTGTTAGATCTGAGCCACTTGTCTTAGGACTTCCTAGCCTCCAGAACTCCAAGAACTCCAAGAAACAAATCCCTGCTTGTTATAAATTATCCAGTTTGTGCCATTCTCTTATAGCAACACAAAATGGACAGGCCATATGTAAGATGTTTCTACTTCTATGTAAGTTATATGTAAGCCAAGGAGAGGCCTCATAGTAAACAGCCTAAATAGCACCTGACCTTGGATTTGTAGCATCCAGAACTATGAGAAACATATTCGTGTTATCTAAGCTATGTAACTTGGATGGACTCCTGAGTAGACCAATACAATATGGTTATGCAATTTTGAATTTTAGAATTCAGCTTACTTCCCAATTCTGTAATGAATGAACTTTGAAGCATTCATTTAATTTTAATCGGGAGATAATACTTACAAAATACTAAACATCAAACCTCAGCTTCACAAATACAGACCATGACACTCACTGAATCTGAAAATACTTTGGACAAAATGCATTGCAAGCTGTCAACAAAAATTAAGCTGATTCAAACTAAGCACATGTGTAATCCTGGGAATATAATGGTTATAAAGATGATATGAGACATCTGTGAAATTAATGTTACCCTCCAAATTTTCTGAAAAGTATTCAAGAAATTATTTTATTGCTTTGTCACTGATACTGAATTGAATCAAAAGCCTCTTGAGGGGCCAATGTTGTGAAACACAGAGACCCTCTTTGCTTTTGAACTTTGTGTTTTAAAGGTGGAAACTTTCTGTGGATTCTTTGTCCACTAGGGTGGTAAAAGCGATCACCTTTCACTTGTGCTGAACCTGCTACATTGCGACTGCAAGCGAATAGCAAAATCTCTAGCTTTCTGTTGGAAGGCATGGAAAAAAGTCAATATGTGGAAGATTTCCTCATGCCCATTGTGCCTGAGGTGGCTGACACCTACAGACTCCAGCAAGAGCCTCCTCTGATCTCTGTCCTTGGTTGGGCTTAGGGATCATGAGAATCAACAGGATATCAGAGAATGGTGGGCTGAACAGTGACCACATCCCAATTCCCAGAACCCACAGAGACGTCCCCTTGTATGGAATATGTGATCCAGCAGAGGATCTTGAGATAGGAGATTGCATTGGGTCAGCTGCATCCAGTGTCATTGCCAGGCCCTGCTAAGACCTGGGGAGGAGGGTCAGAGCCAGAGAAGGACATGTGACAAGGGAAGTAGAAGTTGGAGGATACAGCTACAGGTCCAGGATGGCTGGCTGTCTGGACAAACTGGAAGGGGCAAAAACACATTCTCCCCTACAGCTGTCAGAAGGACCTGACTGTCCACAACTTGATCTTATCCTGTGAGACTCATTCAGATTTCTGACATCCAGAACTTCAAGACAGCAAATTTCTCTTATGTCAAACCATTCAGTTATTTTATTTTTTGTAATTACTTGTGGAAGTAAATGGAAAGTAATGAGGAAGAGCAAGGAAAATGAGATTGGGGAATTTATTGCCCCTCCCCCAAGCTCCCTCAGGCTGACACAGCCTCTGTTGTGTGCCTCTGTCTTGTCTCTTTGGATTACTTCTTCTTTTGGAGCCAGGGTTGGGAAGCTGGCCACCTGAACCCTGCCGTACCCTTGCAGACAGTCTTCAGCTCCTTCCTGGAGGACTTGCCACCTCTCTTGCCACCAGCTGAGGTGAACCCTGGTGCAATGATGAGGGGCAGGAAGTTGACAGGCATCTAGTGGAAGAGGCTTGTACTGCTGTCATGTTCTCTGGCCAGCACTGCCTGCTCCACCAAGTCTCCTTTGGGCCCAGATGCAGACAGAACACATCCATCGAATATGTTGTCTTCATCCTCACACACCAGGACTGTGGTCTTTTTTCAGAGCATCACGTGTGGGGCATTTTTCTTTGGCTTTAAATGCTAAGGGGGGGTCATATATGAGAGGGGGAGGGTAAAAGAAGGAAGTTAAGAAGGTGAATATGGGTGATGCACTCTCTATACAAGAATGAAAATAGAGTTTTTAAATCTGTTGAAGTCGCCATAAGAAGGAGACTAAGGTAGAAAGGAGACAAATAAAGGAGATGAACCAATTCGGGTTATAACACAGATATACATGGAAATGTTGCAAGAAAACCAATGTGTAGCTATCTTAAATAAACAAAAATGTTATTACTATTATTATTATTATTTAAAAAAAACAGAGAACAGATGGGCAGAACAAGTCCTGTCTGGGATGTTGGTACCAGTGGGAGCGGGAAGGATGTGAGGAAAGAGAGTAGAAGGTGAATATGGTGTAAACACTGTGTACACATGTATGAAAATGGAAAAATAAGACATGTTGAAACCATTCCAGGAATGGGAGGAGGGGGGATAAGGAGAATGATGGAGGGAGTGAATTCAACTATGATATATTTGATATATTGCAAGAACTTTTGTAAATCTCAAAACATACCCACAACAAAGCAATAACAAAAACTAGAACAAATAAATAAATAAACAAACAAAAAACAAATGTTAAAACTGGGAAGTTAGAAAGAGACAGGAAGTTAGGTGAGTAGACAGGGTGTCTGACTTTTTGACACTGTTGTTAGAAAATCAAGGTGTTACTTACTAAATGCATGAGGGCACTTGCTAAGAAAATGATTTTTTTCCTGCAGTTTTACAAAACTAGGTCTTGAAGCAAGGTTAAGAACTCTTATCTTAAGTATCACCCTTTTCTCTTTTTCTTTAGCTTTGGAAACAGTGCCAGCAACTCTTTGGGGAGTTAGAACACCAGGCCTGCCAACTGTGCCCGGTGGACAGTCTTTCCTAGTCCACTGCCCTGATAAAGCCTCACGTGGGAATCCTCAGCTATGATTTAATGGTGATTTAAAGTTTTATGCTAGATTTTCTGGTAGTATTTGAAAAATATATTACTGGTCTTTGGAGCATTTTTTAAGTAGCAAAACCGTACCATTTTATTTTCTTTTAATCTTTTAACCTTGGGAAGAAATCTCTCCACTCGATTTGAAAGGGAATTGTTTTAGTTTTCTTCAACATGGGAACTGAGGAAAGCATCTCTGAGGACTTGGCATGGGCTCTGATGGGATTCCTGTTGATAAGAGAAAGCTGTTCTCGCTAGAAAACAGAGTGTGACCGAGGTCCGGGGGAACTTGGATGAAGTTCCACGCTGGGAGTGTGTGTGTGTGACAGTGTATGCAGGCTGGAAGCTCATTCCACCCAGGCTCTGCTATACCAGTCCACAGCCTCTGAGCGCTCACTTCATCATTTAACACACATGTGGGGACAGTCCTTGCCATGGTTGCTTTTCAATGCACTGTTTTATTAGTATTTTATGACTTGTAAGAGGAACAAAACCACTCAAGTGTGAGAAGACACCAACAGAAGGGAGGAGAGCTGTGTGCTGTGTGAACGGAACAGAGTTGCTTTGTCCTTTCTTTCCCCAACAGTGAAAGGGGGCACAGACACAAAATTGTCCCGGAGTAGGAAGGAGCTTGGAGAGCAGTGCACAGGGGTCGTGCACTTTGCACGAGTGGAGTGAGTCGAGTCAAACTGGTCTTGGGGTGGTACACATCAGGGTTTGCAGCCTAGCTCTGAACCTTGCTGGCAAGATGGAGTTTCACTCCTACCCATCTGCTGTTCCAGGTGGGTGTGCGACCTCTGGGGGTCATAGCATCTCTGAATCATTTCCACTCCCTAGGTCCCTGTCACCACGGTGTCTGTGACCACTGCAGGTGAGCGGGAGGCAGGCTGGGTTTCTGACAGGCTCTGAACAACTTCAAAGGGCTGGCTGCTATCTGAAGTTACCCCATTGCACTCACATGGTCAAGTTTTCTTAGTCATTTCTGCAAAGGAAAATCTGTCTGTCAAAATAAGGGTCTGATGCCTGAAGACGGACCTCTTCCTCTTTTCTCCTTAGGCCTCTGTCTCATTAATTCTTTGTATTATTGAGGATGAGCCCTATGTTTACCTCCTAAAGTTGGAATTTGGTAATTTTTAGTTCCACTGTCTCTTTGATATGCCGCATACCGATTTGTTACTTCCTCTTACACATTTTCCAAAATTGTTTTATTCTCTGAATAAACACAGATAGTTCCTTGCCAGAGGGAGGTAATGTTTGCAAAAGGGTTGTGTATTGTATTTAGCAAAGCATGTGGGTAATTCTTAAGTTGTTTGTCGTGGTATGACCAAGGGGTTGATAGTCTTAGGTAAATACTGGTCACATGACCTCACCAAATGAGCTCTCTCCTCTCCATTTTCTTTGCTGCCTCATGCTCGGGCTCTTGGGCTATGTCTCCTTTCTTGTGTCTGCCTTTTACATTGGAATGCTGCTTTTGAAATACATTTTTAGGCCCCTCAAACTTTCCATATTAAATGTACCGTAAAGCCTCTGTCTTAGAGACGGCACATCACTATTTCCTGAGCTGGATCCAGCTCATATGTTCTTTTTGTGTGCTACTCCAGAGTTTGCTCTGTAAGACACTTCTGGTTCCAAGGCTCCATGCCAATGGCTTTGAAATCATTTCTGAAAACTTATCATTCTGCTGGAAATGTATTTCTCTAGTGAAGTCTCCAGTGACAGATGGTCCATTTCAAGTTTCTTTCTGCCTACAGAAAGTCCCAATAGTCACGGTAAAGCAAGGTACACCTTTGTAAGGGGCATTTTCGTGGCGGTTTGGGGTTAGCATCTTCCCTTGCAGGTGCTTCTGAAGAGGGCTGTGTCCCATATAACCACGGCTGGCTCAGTGTTTCATGATGAGGCGTTTAAAGCTGCAGGTTACTCACAGTGTGTGAAATCCCTCTCACCTGTGTCAACATACAATTCAAATTCACCAGGCAGGTACTTGTGTATGTCACTTTCAATGTTCTGAGGAAAGTGACAATTTTACTGGAGATGGATGTTGTGATTACGTGTGTTCTCTTTAAAATCTCTTGCTCAATTGTGTTGGAAATCTCAGAAGGGAGATTTTCAATAGGGAATCTTGGTACTTACGATGGGTGACATTGGAGAAAAGGCAGCCCTGGGTGCATTTCCACATTTCCAGCAGCTTCAAATTCACTTACACGATTTGTTGGAAAAGTGCAGAAAGTCTTTGGGATTTGTTTCTAAAAGAAGTGAGAACTAGAGGGAGCAGGAGAAAATAAATTTACTTATTTTGAGGTTATACTATTAACAGTATCATGGCTGGAAGTGAAAAGGACAGATTGAAAAAAAATACATAATTTGCTTGTTCTCAGAATTGATGTTTTCTCCACCTGCAAAACCTTTTCATTATTCTTAACAGCACATAAAGTCTGATTGCTTGAGTCTAGAAAGCTCTGTAAATATTTCCAGGGTACATGGGCTTCCTTGACAATCTTT
Organism: Castor canadensis; assembly: GCF_047511655.1. Classification (NCBI taxonomy): domain Eukaryota; kingdom Metazoa; phylum Chordata; class Mammalia; order Rodentia; family Castoridae; genus Castor; species Castor canadensis. The sequence goes on from NC_133399.1 coordinate 111,025,729, forward strand.
GTGAGGACTAATACAAGTTGTATAACTGTGTTGTGCAGTTCTTATTTTCTATAGACATTGTAAATGAGTTCTAAGTGATGTGGGGCCATGTGTAAGAAGAGACAGGTACTTGTTACCTGGGGTCATGGCCATGGCCTCTTTCTCCTACCTCTTCCTTGGGCAAAGTCTCCTTGAGGTTCATCCACCTGCAGTCCCAGCCTCTTTGCTATTCTCAGCTCTTCAGTTGCTAGGTTATGGAAGTTCTAAGTTGGGTTTTTAAAATTGTATTTAGAGGTCAGGTGAACACTTCTGAGACTGACACAAGAGTGTGTGAGTGCATGTGTGTGAGTGTGGGTGTGTGCACATATGCACAGTTTCCTGGAGAGAGGCTCTGCCATTTCCAAAGGATTCTGGGATCCAAGGAAGGTTAATAATTCTTTTCTTGTGTTGTGTTCTTTTGCAGGAAAACTAGGTGAATACTTCAGATGGCCTGCTAACTTGAATATGAATTGCACTGTGGTTTGAATGTGTCCCCCTGAAAGGTGTGTGTGAGAACATAGTCCCCAATGCAGCAGTGTTGGGAGGAAGTGCCAAATGGGAGTCCTGAGAAGCCCACTCTCAGGAGTGGGTTGGTGCCCTTTTCATCACCACACATCACTGCAGACTCAAGGCTACAATAGCCCTGCAGGTTAAATGAATAGCTGACACAGGTGATGTATAAAACACTGGGGAGTGGGGGCTGCAGGCAACTTTGAGAGGTGGCCTGTTTAAAGTCAAACAATTTATACTATGCACAACAACACAACTTGGCTAAATACGGTCCATTGGTACTGGGTTGCCAGTTTTGATACTTCTCGTTGAGAACAACAGAGAAAGTTTGCTTCCTTTTGTCTTCATTTTCTACATATCTGTTAGAACTGCAGTATGGTGGGTGGATGGGCTAGGATTTGGAGATGGCCAATCCCAAATAAATAATACCTTGACATGTCTTACAATGATGAAGTCCCCTCAAGTGTTCCATTGAGTCTAGGCCAAAACATGGAATTGCCAATGTGGCCTCTTCACCTCACTGACTTGGCTTTTGCCTGCTTCTCCAGCTTCCCCTGGGCCTCCTCTTCTCCTCTCCTCTCTTCTCCTCTCTTTTTCTCCCCTCCCCTTTCCTCCCCTCCCTTTCCCTCTTCTCTCTTATCTTCTCTTCTTTTCTCTCACTATGCTGTAGGCTTCAGACTCTTTTCTCCATCAGGCAAAACTTTATCCTCACTTCTCTGGTTACCTCTTGGTCAATCCTTTAGGTTTAAGTTACTATTTGAAAAAAAGTATGGTTGGCCTCACTAGACTCAAAGCTTCATGGGAACAAAGGTCACACAGTTTTTTGTTTTGTTTTGTTTTTGTGTGGTTCTTCCCATCGCTGTGCACAACACACAGAGATGCTCAGTAGATATATGAAACCAGGTGTAAATGAGACCATCAACAGAGATGGATGATGTCATACCATTGGGATCACAATAATCACTGCAGTTGGACTGTTCAGCAAGCCAGTGGAGGTAGCCTTCTTTTCAGTGGTATTGGAAACTACCTGAATAGTTATTGGTCTTTTGTAGACTCCAGGCTAACTTTTGCCTAATAGTTTGAGTTGTCATCCCTTTGAAAAAACAGAAAAGGACATTGGGATTCCATATAAACTAAGTAGTCATTCACATTGTTGAGTCTTCATCAGACAACTAGTCCTGTCCTCTAAACTTTTGACCTTGTAGATGTAGTGTCTTGTAAAGGGATTTTTGCAGATGGCTAATCTTATCTAATGTGAATTGAGTTCAATGTAATTTCAGAGGGTGACTCATCTTAATTTTTTTACTTATCTTGGGTACTGAATCACATTAGTAATAAATAGTAAATGATTATTGATAGAATGTACACTGTTTGAAAAGTATATGTGTCCTAGTTTCTTTGGACTACTGTAACAAATTACCTTAGACTTGGAAGTTTATAAAGAACAGAATTTTCTTTCTTACAGTTCTGAAGACTGGGAAGTTTAAGACCAAAGTGCCAGCTATTTTGACGTCTTATGAGGACCTGCTTCTTGGTTTATAGGCAATGCCTTTTTTCTGTTTTATTTGCAGCACTGGGTTTTGACTCCATCACTTGAGTCACACCCCCATCCTGGGATTTTGCTTTCTTGTCTCACAGTATTCTGTTTTATTTGCAGCACTGGGTTTTGACTCCATCACTTGAGTCACACCCCCATCCTGGGATTTTGCTTTCTTGTCTCACAGTATGAAAGGGGCACGGGAGTTCCCTGGATCTCTTTCATAAGGACACTAATCCTCTTTATGAGTGATCCAGCCTTATGACTTAATCATCTCCCCGAGACCCTCCTCCTAACACCATCACCTTAGAGGTGAGGATTTCAACATAGGAATTTTGGGAGACACAAACATTCAGTGCACAGCATTGTGCTGTTATGACTTGCTATGAGCAATGTTACTTGATGAATGGTGATGGGATGACAGGGGCTGCAATGTTATTTAATTTGGGGTAATTCAAGTTAAGGTACATTTTCTACTAGATATGACAGCATATGTGAACAAATTACAATTTGTAGTGGAAGACATACAGGAACAATGAGAGTTCAAAAAGCAAGCCTATGTTCTTTTAAAATTAACACAGTACTAACTTTTCACATTTCATGTAGCTGCTGGATAAAGAAGAAGCTGTTATCTTTTCACTCACATTAAGACACTATTAAGACACTCTGGAATGGATTTTCCTAGGATTGATGTCACTTAAAGTAGCATCACTGATTCTCTGAGTGTGGCCCCATTAAGTATCCAAGATATTAGCATGTTCACATGCTGCTGAGAGCAGAAGAGTTACTCATGTTTAGAGTTTTGGAGAAACATGAAGTGTGATTTTTTTCTTCCTAAACTCTGGCTTAAACACAAGAGTACCGTCCTCAAAGTGGTCTTGTGACCTTATTATGCTATTTGTCTGCATGGCAAGGCTCTTCAATGATGTCAAGAGTCTTGCTGCAAGGACGGTAGCCCCACAAGTGCTGTAGAGTCTGCAGTGCCACGTCTCGGTGCGCAGCACAGCAGAAAGTAAAGCCGTTGATTTTACGCGATGCTTTTTGTTGTCACGCACACACACACACACAATATCAAGTAGGCAGATCCGTGAGTGTTTGCTTTAGTTCTCTTTGTACAGTTCATGAGATTTTAGATTTCTCCCAGTATATCCATGTCCAGTAGATTTTTTGTGTTTAGCATATGGCTAAATATCTCATTCATTTAATTAGTGATCAGCAGAAAAATCCCCTCTCCTTCCAAGATATCAGGTCCTACTTCCTGCTACCTGTAAGTGCTTCCTGATTTGGAAAAACATCTCTGTAGATATGTTTATGTCAAGATGCAATGGATGGATGCCTTCCCATGTGAAACCTTGAACATCTAGAAGGTGGGAGATTTTGGCTCTGTTTTCTGCCCTGCTACCACCAACAGCAAGATTACTTCTCACCTCTAATTCCTGTTTCTCACTCAAGAGAGCAGAGAGCCAGCCAACTTAAACCCCTTGCCAGAAAGATTTTCCATGGTCACATTCCCTCCCTCCCTCCCTCTCTTCCAAGTTTTCTTTTTTTGAAAAGAAAAAGAGAAATTTGGTATTTTTCACTAGATGTTCTCCTGTGGGCATTTTTCCTTGAGATGTTATATTCTTGGCTCTATTCTAACCCCATGGTGACTTACTGGTTCCACAGCCTTTGCAATAATATTCATTTCCACCTTTGGTTCTGAGAGGACCACTTGGTTTAAAGAGATCTGGAAAAGTAGCCCCTGGAATTAAGTTACCACACATAATATCGTAATTATAAGTTACTCTGATAACTTGAACAAAGGCCTGTGATGAACATGCTTTCTGAGTCGTTTGGAGCACCCGTCGTGGAGACAAACATTCTCACTGTATCCACAAGGGACACTACCCCTTTCACAGCTTAAAACACAACATGAGTTTTAGCTTTCAAAGGGAAAATTTGGGTTTCTTAGAAAGTAAGAGGCTGAATGTGCAGCTCAGTGGTAGGGCACTTGCCTAGCACATACAGGACCTGGATTTCATCCTTAGTACTGCAGCAAACAAACAGGTAAGTAAACACCTTTAAGAAATCTGTGTATTTAATACAGACAGAAGATGAGTCAAGTTGTCTTTAATTCTTTAAATCTTTAAATTCTGCGAGGATTCCTCAGAATTGTCTGAAATAATAGTTCTGGAGAGGCTATAAAACCAAAATTCCGCTCTAGTAACACAGAATCATTATATTCATATGACTCTAGAGTTGACAATTAGGGGAGAGATGATAGCTGGGTGCTGGTTGCTTATACTTGTAATCCTGGGTACTTAGGAGGCTGAGATCAGGAGGATCACAGTTTCAGGCCAACCCCAGGAAAGGGTTCTCAAGACGCCATCTCAACTAATACCTGGCGCAGTGGCTAGCATCTGAAGATGTGCAGGAGGCTGGGATCGGGGGGGGATCATAATTCCAGGCCAGCCTGGGGTAAAAAGTTCTCAGCAGAGAAAAGTTCGGCAAGGTGGCTTTTCCCAGCTAATGTAGAAAGCATAAAATGGGAGAATCTTAGTCCAATCCAGCAAGACCCCGTCTCCAACATAACCAGAGCAAAAAGGGCTGGGGACATGGCTCAAGGAGTGCCTGCCTTGCAAGTGTGAATCGCTTAGTTAGAACCTCAGTACCCACCAAAAAAATGTAAAGAAAGGGGAGAAATGATAATCATTTAAAAACTATAGCTTGATTTGGAGACACCTAGGAGGGATGGTGTAGTTCATATTGGAAACAGTCTTTATGGAACTTATGTGATATATAAAATACAACTTTAAGTTGACTAGGTATGAATTATCTTTCAAATGAAATATTACAGGTTTTCAGATTAAAGTTCTCATTTACTACTTGACCTGATTGCTGCAATTTTTTGTTGCATTTTTAGGTATCATGAAAATGAATATGATATTACCCTTTAATATTGATTTAATATTCACTTCTGGATAATTTTAAACATTCTCTTGAGAACATGTGGAAGAAAATCATCAAAATATGGTAACATATGCCTTTGTTAACAAATGAAATCTGCCCTTGTGAGAAATGTCTCCAGCAGGGATATCTCTATTATTCATATTTTATGCTTACAAGTGATTCACCATTACTGTCTGGAAAAAATATAATTCTTCTATCATACCTCAATTTTATATCCAAATACAATTATATTTAATGACATTTATTTAAGTCTCATTTCTGAAAAGATGCTATAATGTTTAGTTTTGATTTGGGGCCTACCTTTATGAGTTTAATTGGTTTGAATTTGTGGAAATGGTCAAGCTCTCAAGGTTTAAAAAGCTTATATAATTTTTTCTAATACTTTAACATGGATAGGTCACTATATCTTTCTAAATATTTACACTTTCCAGTCACTAAATTAATTACTACTTAAATATTAACTGACTTTGAATGGCTTTCTTCACATTACTCATTTAGTCAGCTGAGGCTGTTTATTCTGAATTTTGGGTGACTTTACATTCTGCTGTTTTCTTGTCGAATTTGTTTACTATTCCTTGTCTTCATTAAATTTCTTATATCTGAAAATAACAGCAAAAGGCTTATATAACAATAGAAGACATTAAATACTGGTCATAGTTTCTGAAATCACTGCTCATATTTCTGCTTGACTACTTTATGAAGATTTTTTTCCTAACTCAAGAGAAATCTACCTCCTAAAAATTCTTCATCTTGAAGTTATACATATATGCATGAGCTCCTCATCAAATGGTCTCCAGCCTCAGATGTTAGGCCAGTGTTCAGACTTCCATTTCATATGTTGATGGATACCATATGCTCTTACTGCAATATTACCCCATCTATCAACAAGAATGCTGCTGGTGACAGAGAATTATTTGTTAGTTAATCAAGCTGTAGTATAAAATAAAGTTTTCTCTAACAACATCCCTCTCTTAAAACTAGTACAAAAATTGCCCAGGTAAACATTTCACTGGAAATGACATGGGATGGCTGTCAAAATTACACATGAAAGTTAAAAATTAAATTCTTTGAAAATATAATGAAGAAGAAATTTTTCTTCTGGGAATTGCAAGGCAAAATAATCTCAAATCTTAAAAATAAATTACTCTTCTCAGAGGCAGAGAAATGATAAGTTCTTAGAAAAGAAGAAACAGGAAGTAGTCAGAATACATAAATTTGGAAGACTTTAAATATGGATCTAAATGAGACTTTGACACCATCATTAAATAAGTGCATCAGTAACTGCCTCCAAATGTAGTTTGAATTGCTTACTTTTTATGAGACAATTAGAGTAGATTTTTTTCAAAGTTTCACAGTTAACCGGAAGGAATTAACCAGGGGCCTAATATATCTTGGGGTTTTGCTGTTATTGGATCTTTGGATAGAGAATGTGATGTATTAAATTAGTTTCATTGCTTTACTGATTCTGATGGATATGTGGCTATAGAGTCTCATTAATGTATGTGGCTAACAGATGTGATTCAAGCTGTCTATGGCATAAGCACAGATGGGCTGGATCTGTGGCCTGACAACAAGGCAATAGATGGTTTTGATCTCAAAAACTCTGTTCTCGTTGACCAGAGGAGTGCAACTGGCCAACAAATGCCTGCAAGTATTTAACAAAGAAGATTGAAGTTCACATGGAAAGAAGTAGATTCAGCAAATGTTGCTGAGCATGTGTGAAGGGTCACACACCATGTGCAGTAAGTGTGTTTTTAAACTCTGTATGATTTATGGTTATATGTGTAAGTAGCTGTCACACAACTCAGAATAGAAAGCCCATCATAAGGAGGAGGTCCAAATGCAGCTGGAAAAATGAAGTCTAACCTTAAGGGTGGAATTTATAGAAGAGGATGAATCAGAATGGTACTTGAGTTGTTCAGGGATGTAGGCAACCAACCCAGTGAGTCCATGCTGAGTGAAAGGAATTGGTCAATGAAACAACTTGGGCAAGGAAGATCAGGCTTGGTCAAATTGTTGTCTGTATGAGAAAGCTTCAGAATGAAGTAGAGTGAGAAACCACAAAAATATGTTAGGCTCATGTAATATAAGGTATCTAATATTATTAGCATGTGTCTAATGCTAGGCTAGGGTTTTGTTCTATAGGAAAAGAGAATCCATCAACACTATTTGAGAAGGGAATAATCAAATTAGCTTGATGTTTCAGGAAGATGCTTGGGTGGAAAGGTGGAAGGGGGTATGAAAATACGCACATGGAGGTAACAATAGCACATGTAAAACCAAGAAGTTGTTGTTCCAGCTTAGGTCAGTTTGGACAGTGATCTTGGGAAATTTTAATGAAAAGGTGGGGTAGTAATAAGTGAAAGCCATTTTACTGCTTCAGTAGTCAAAAATGTTGATTAACTCAAGAGATACTGGAGACACTGGAACAATGTGGAAAATGACTACCTTTTTTGCATAGTCAATATTTTATTAAGAAAATCTCAGCTGAACTTGATGTATTTCTAGGGCAGGCAAGTGCTGTGGGGAGAAAGAGTTGTTTATGTGATGACAATATTCGAGCTTTTCATTTTGAAATGTAATGAAATATATTATTGAAGTCATACATTGCAATTTTGGCACAAGTATTAGGATTTCCGAGTTCTAGACCCCTGTGGTACTCACTGAAGCAAGCAAAGCATAATCACAGAAAAGTCAGATAGGCAGTCTTCTTATTGATGGAATAGCCAACTTAAGGAGCTATTTTCTTGGGTGGTAATGTTCTCTCCTCTTTCTCTCCTCCAGGGCTGAGAATGAGGGAGCTGTCTAAGTAGGGGGCTTTTCTGTGCACAGGGAATCAGGAGACAAAGGACCCTGCTGAGAGAATGTGGTAGACATTTAGAATCCTGAAGGAACAAGAAGCTTGCGGTGGCCTCTGTGAACATGGGACAAAAGAAGGAAAGGGAATCAGAGCAATGAGACGGATGGTGGTGGGGAATAGGTGGTGGTGGAGGGGAATAAGGGGAGATTGATTAAGATTTCAGTACTAGAGCTAGAGTCCTAGGACCATTCTTCTTAATGCTCTTGAGCTTTTTGAGGACTGTTTGCCCAGCGTGTAGGAGAAGTTCATATTTCGTCTTTGGTTAGGAATATGAGGATCTTAAATGCAAGAACATGGACTCCTGCTGTGTTTCTCTAGAAATTCAAAATCTATCAGGATCCTGCTTAAATGTGTCTCTCTGGGACTTCTTCCTGTGCATGGTAAGTTGTCTTCTGTAGCAACCACTTATCCTCTCTCAGGACCCACACTGGTGGTTTTTATGCAGTTTGCTTCCCAAGTGGTCTGGAACAAGTTACTTAAAGTTGTGGTTCAGCTTATTTTCTGTAAAATAGAGATAAAAGTGTTACCTACTTCACAGTGTCATTAGAGCATTAAATCAGACAATCCATTCAATGCGTGTAACTTGGTGCCTCTCACTAAGTAACCTCTAATTAAGTGTGCTGTGCTGGTGTCATTATCACCTTTGTTTTTTGTGAGATCAGGATGAAATCAAATTCATATTTTGGCATATTTCGTTAAGCCTCAGAGTTAAAAAACGAATGTTTTTTAATACTCAACTGCACAACTCCAGATAATTATCATTAACATTTTTGTAGCCAGATACCTTGATAATTACGTTCTTAGGAGATTGCTTAGCAAATGTAACCATCTACTGTTTTAGAGTAATCTCACAGTGAGGCATTTTCTATGAAAATTTCCATGGACTTTGGAACTGAATGATTCTGCTAAGTTGTAATGTGAGGGATCCTCTGATTATGTGAATTGGAAGAATGATGCAGAGCGAGTAGAAATAATCTAAGTTGTGTTTGAAGAATGTCTCTAACATGCATGTTACCGTAGGTTTATAATTTGAACTTCAAATCAGAGCTCGATGTGCCTGTCTGCATTTTATTCAATTTTGGAGGAAGAAAACACTATTCTCAAATGTATCATGAAATGACATTCAATTTCCCACACACCAGCTTGTGTTGATTGAATAGTCAGGACTGTTCAGGTGCAAACTCTTGAAAGTAAAGCTGGAATGAAGATATAAATACACTGGGATTATTGTTGGTGGATAAATTGGAGAAAAATAAACTCATCTTTCAGATAACATCTAACTTAGAGAATTTCCAATGTCATTTTAAGAATGTCACACATGTTAAACTTATAGGCAAGATTAAGAACTATAAGAACCATCTTGCACTTTTGTTTTGGCCAGCCAAGCAAAACAAGAAGACAAATTGTCTCTCATCCATGGCAGAATGAATTCAGAACTGCCTGTTGCAATCTTCCCAAACCTGAGTGGCAACAGTATTTCCTGTCCCATGCTTATTTCATTGCAGGTTAGTGGATTTGTTCTCTTTTTATGCTTGCTTTGGCTCTCCAAGGCTTGGACTCCCCACTAAGAATGCATTGTGTGTATCTTCAGGGTGATATGGTTAAACTACAATGTGTATCCTGCTATGCTCCTGCTTTGAAATTCTTTATCACTGCCTTTCCTTCCTCCATCATCCTCATCCAACCTCTAATCCTTTCTCACATTTTCAGGTTTTGTCTCTAACCTCACTCTATGTAACTTGACCTTGCAAACACTATGCTCAGTCTGTGCCATGTGCATGCTTTTCAGAATTGATGACTCCATTTCTTTCCTTCCTTCCTTCCTTTCTTTTCCTTTCCTACCTTCCTTCCTTCCTTTCTTCCTTTCCTTTCCTTTCCCTTCCTTCCTTCCTTCCTTCCTTCCTCCTTCCCTCCCTCTGTTCTTTCCTTCCTTCCTTCCTTTCATTGTCTCCTGCTCCCTGAATCTGTCATGATCTGCTCATACTCAAGGGCACATAGTGATCTAACGTTTTCTCCTCTTGAAGCAGGGGCTGTGAAGTCCCTGCCTCTATAGCAAGTATAGGGACTCCACTGGCTGTGATTGAGTGTTCATGACTAGCTCAGGACTTTGAGGATATCAGGGTGGGCTACCTGGTTTTTATCTGCGGGTGTGCCTTGGGACATAGAGCAATAAATGATTGAGGAGTGACACTGGGGCATGAGATTTATGGGTTAAAATGGATAGGTAAGAGGTAAGAAAAATAGCCAGGGAACAGGTCTGGGCATTGCGGCAAGAACATTTAAGAACCCCTTCCAGATCATTTCTGAAGACTTGTCAGGTTCCTTCAAAGAAGACTCTGTGAAATGAAAATAAAAGTCAGACTGCCCTGGGGCCTGAAAGAAGGATGCCCTTAAGTGGAGAGAACACTCACCTCCATCTTAGTCACCATAAGGCACACGGGCGTGAATCTCAGCAGGTAGCTGGGAGGAGGGAGGAGAGAAGGGCCTGAAATCAGTGCTGGGAGGAGAGGTGATAGCAGACACCCAGAAAAACACCTCAGCAAAGGAAGGGGCAGTTTCCAAGGATCAGGGGCCTTGGGTCACAAAGGATGGGGAGGGAACTGAGAAGTGTGTGTGTGTGTGTGTGTGTGAGAGAGAGAGAGAGAGAGAGAGAGAGAGAGAGAAGTGGTAGGGTATCCGGGAACTGTTGCCAGCTTTGGTGCTGAGAATTTACCCCCTCATCCCTGAAGGCCGCGGGGCTGAGCCAGCAGGTGCAATGCCGAGGTTATGAAGACTGCAGTCTTATCTAACAAAATGAAAATACACAATATAAATCCCTTTTGATTCTTGCCTCATATACAACCTTACATAATCAATTTATGCTTCAGAAGCAACAAATAAATTGCCCATTCCATAGTCATTATGAGATCCTAGATCACCAGCCTTCAGAATCTCTATGGGCCCTGCCAGGAAACCATTCCTTCCTGGGACATTTTGCTTTCCTTCCTGAATGAGGATTTGCCTCATGGGTATCTCAAAAATGTCTAAATGCATCTTGGCTTTTCAACAATGAAATGAAAAGTACATATTTGTGTCTCTTAGTAATGAAAGCTTGCAGTCAATTCTGGGACTTTTTTTATATCAAAGATCATACATTTCTAGCTTTGTTATAGACTCTTGAAAAATAATTCACTATCTGTGAAGGAAGTTTCCAAATAGGTCCAGAAGTGGTTTGAGAAACAGAAACTGAATGTGTGACACTGCATCATCCACTAACCACAGCTCAGGGTGGAGGGTCACTGGTGTACACTCCTCATGTGTTTCTGTGGGTTCTTTTGAGAAACAAGACAATGGAGCTAGTGGATGCAGAATTAGTTGCAGTGTATCCTCGAAATATAGGGGTGGATGTAATTATTCACTTTTTAAGGTAATTGCAGGTAGGCTGGATGAACCTAACATGTTTATTCAAATAACGTGAAGACAGAGTAATTGGGCTTCACGTGGGGTGCAAACTAAAAATGCCAGAAGACTTATGGCTTGGAAAGATTATGGTATTTTAAATAGGAAAGTGTTACATTTTATAAGAATCTTAGATAAATCTTTAGTTACATATAGGTACGTAGAAAAACCTGGCTGAAGTGATGGTGTGTGTTCTGGGAAAGACACAAGTTGGTATCAGCTTCACCGGAACACAATAGTGGGGCAAATGCTCTCTGCCAAGTAGATTATGGTGTGGTAAAATTCTTCAAAGGGAAATCTCAAAACTGAAAGATCACCAACCCTAACACCCCCCACACACTTTTAAAAAATATAGATCAGCTCTTTTAGCATGAAGCAATTGTGTCCTCATCTTTGTCCCCAAGTCCTCCAAACTTTATTTGCTCCCAGCCCTGCTGAAGATGCTGTGCCTCCCTCTTTTAAGTGTCAAGAAGTCAAAGAACTGGGATTTCCTACTGGAGAGCATGTGAGGGGCATGTTATATGTAAAAGGAAAGGGGGCGAGCAGGAGTTCTTTTCTGTGGTCACTCCACTAACAGCCAATATCAGGCTTTCTACTTCACTAATCACATTAAAGTTACTCAACTCTTTTGACTTCAGCGTTTCCTAAAATTCCTTTCCTTTGGCATGAGACTGCTGAATAAGATTCTCTTTCTGCAAGACTTTGACTTCTCTCTGAACAGTCTTCCTTTGGAAGTTTGGTTCAGTCCCATTCCAAAGTTTTTATTGCATTAACCCACACTAAGCCCTTCCACAGGTTTCTTTTTCTGAGTTTGCGTTTTCTTTCTTATATCCTAAAAAGATACTCTTGTTTTAGTTTTTTTAAAAAAAAGATCCTTGTCAGCGGGTCTGTTTGGATAAACTGGTGTGACAGGTGTAAGTATTTCGTGTTGCCTCCTCTCTGTCCCAGAGTGCTTTTGGTCCAGTATCTCCTACAGGCTTGGATTCAAGCCAATGTCAGAAGCAGTATAAAAATGAACAGAAGTAGACCTTGGAATGGCCACATGGCACTCATTGTTTTGGGGGGTGGCATCAAGATGAGATCAGGGATCCCTGTCGAGTATGTACCAGGCAGCATGTGGAAGTAGTCTTTCCTCCTAGATTGCCAGGAGTGTGACACGGCACACACACAGCCCAGTTCAAGGTTGAGAGCATGACAACATCAATGTATCCCATGCTAGTGCAGATGAATCGGGGGTCAGTACAAGTGTGCATTTTGTTTGGGATAAACATTTTTAAAACAAGTCGCACAAAAAAAGAAATAAACAGTCACATATAAAATGACAGTTATTTCTCTGAGAGAGGTTGGTAGCATTGGGATGACAAGTCACATTGGGACCTAGAACACAGGTGACCAGCAAGTCACATGATCCTTGTTGTATTTGTGGTAATTACTTATTGGCAAAGTTCCCCATGGACTTTCTAAATTGAAAGAGACTTCAAAGACTAATCATTTTACAGTTGTGCAAACCGAGTTAGGAGGTTTTGTGAAGCACAGGTGGGCTCTTTGTCCTGTCACTGCAATCTAGCCATCAATGGGGAGGGTTGGGCAACTCCCTGGTGAGAGGCCACCTGAGGCTCCCTCTTGTATAGCCCTGAGTGAAAATACTCACTGTGTTCCAGGCCATTAGCTCTGGCTCCTGTTTATGGTACACCATCAAATGACCATCTGATATTTTATTCATAACCATCATTCAGTTTTCTCCCAGAATTAGCCAAGTTTTGAGCTAATTGAAAGAGTGCCTTTGGTTTGTCATGTTGAGTTCTGGTTGGTCCCTCCATTTGTGGGTTTAATTTATTCTATATCTGTTTCAAATAGTGTTATCCACTTACCTTGTCTTTTTGTCTTTTAATCCAGGGAATGTTGGATGGAAAGGATTCACAGAATGGCAAACAATTTCTTTAGATTACTTGAAAGTATCTCAGCATAGAGAAAATACAATTTCGTGTAGTGTTTTCTCCCTTTCTGTTTCATTTTGCTTAAATCAATGTGATTATGATGATTATAGTTTATCTTATAAAATACATTTCTCTTTAATTTTAGTGTTGCTGAAATTTTCCTTTATAATTGTGGTTTTACTTCAGTGTCTAGCTCAAGCATCCCACTCTTACCTTGGTGTCACGAGTACGTTTTCCTTTTTTGTCATTCTAGGTTTGTATTCAAAGTTTTCACCTTTAAAATCTTAAACAACACAGGAGTGATGTTGTGTTTGGTATGAAGAGAAACTATGGATTACAAAAGATGGTGCAAGCTGATTTAATGAATAAACATCCCAATCTTGGAGGTCTAATTTAGTGAAAGTTTCTGATTGGCAAGTACCTATCCTCTAAAACGTGACTCAGAGACTTAGCCTCCTTCCACATTGAAGCTCTGACACTTCCATGGCCTGGAAGAGTCACCACGCCTGTGCAGAGAGTCCTCAGTGAGTCAAGTCCAGAACTGGGCACATTAATTCTGTCCCTCCACCAGCCAGATCTTGTGCAGAAGGGACCAAGGGAGGTAGGTGGGTCATGTGCCCATGAAGATGAGAATAGTGATCTGGTGAACACTAACCTATCCTTCATCTGGGTGTAATTAAATTTTTTACCCATAAGGATAGAAAGTGTTCCACACCTTTTTTTTTAAACAAAAACAAAACTAAAACTCTGAATTGCCTGTCACATACCAAGTTCCCATCCATATGTGGGTTTAATTTTTGACCCCATGCTTGACTCCATTTGTCTGTTTGTCTTAAATTCACTGCTTTTTAAAAAAAAATATAACTTTATGGTTTGCTTTTAGTATCTGGAAAGGTAAATCACAGCTCACTCTTAGTCTAAGTACAGACTTTATATATCTAGAGAATCACAAGGATATGAATTCTAAAGCAGCATAACATACTTGTGAAAGTTTTTAATTTTGAGCGCTTGTCTGATCCATGCACGTTCTTTGCTCAATTTGCTCAATCTGCTTCTACATATCTTTGTCCCAGACAAGAAGTATTTAATCTCAAGGATGAACATCATGTCATGACTAGCAACTATGCTACAGTTTCTTCAATTTCCAGCATTGCCTCTAAGAGCACTTTGTTATCTTTAAATGTGGACATAATGTCTTCAAACTAGAGGAAAGCAAAATTCTTAGGAAGTTTAGGGTTTTTTCTCCTTAGATTCCTTAATAAGTGGGATACATACCAAGAGGAGGTTAAATTATTATATGATGCTTTATGTATGATGATTGACACAATCATGGGTATCCATAGATTCAGATAATTTAACTACAAAAATAGGCAGGGATAAATAATTTTTCTAAGAAAAGATTTTTGGTTATAAATGGTCTAAGATATATTAACCATGGAGGAGCCAGAGATTCCATGGGTAGGGTGCAGGTGAACTTAACATTTATGAGGATAAGGGGAGGTGGGAGTGAAGGGAACCAGAGCAAGTATGAGAAGATGTTAGAGCTGTGGGAATGCCTCACAGCCCACATCTTTCAGAATTTAGTTTTCTTGTCTCCTTACTTTTCTACAGAAGTACAACTAGCTAAATCTGGGATAAAACAAGCTAAATCTTCCCTCAGCACATTTATGTTTCTCCTGAGTATCAGATGGCCTGGCTTCCGGCCTGATTCCAACTCCCCTGAGCATCCAGATGCCCTGTTTTTCTGCTCTTCAACCTCCCCATGGAGCTGCATTTAGGATTCTGCTGGATTTCTTGGTAAACCAAGCTAGGAAGCTGCATAGAGTATGATAGCTAGTTCATGTATGGGGCTGAAGGGCTGCACTGGGGAAACCAGAGCTCTGTGGGTGGTAGAGAAACCCCACATCCAGGCAATGGGCCAGGTAACCTTTCATGAGCTATGAAGACCAGCTATATGCTCTCTAGTTGGTAAACTTGGTAAACCTTTGTATATAAAGCGTTTGTGCAATGGATTTTTTTCATTGTCATTATTCTTTAAACATTGCAGTATATAATAGCTATTTCTATAACAGTTACACAGTCTTAAGTATTATCAGTACTCTAGAGCTAATTTAAATCATATGGGAGAATGTGCCTGGGTTATGTGCAAACACTTTGCCATTTTATACAAGGGATTTTAAATAAAGGATTTGGGTACCAGTGCTACGAGGTGTTGGGAACTCTACCCTTGAGTTATTCACACATTTGTGAGGTAACACTGATGTTTGTTTTTGAAAACTCAACAAATATTTATTAAGTACCTTCTAAGACAATAGTTTGGTAAGTACTGGAGATTCAATGTTACATGTTCAGATCTGAATAAAACAGATATGGTTCCTGCTTTGGTAAAGCTTATGATTTAGTGATGAAGAAAGACCAATATATCTACACATGCATAAGCACATGTTCTGATAAGATTGTGCAGGAAAGAACAAGGGGCCATCAATGAGGTCATCTATCAGGGAGAAGATTCTATGTGGCATGGAAGACAGAGTGCTGGTAAAGGGATAGGTTTGGGGAAAGGATAAAGAAGCACAGATGTTTAGAGTCACTGAACAAATAGATCATATTCAGGGGGTAGAGACTGAGAGGAAGCTGGACCTCAAGAGAAGCTGTGATGTGGCAAGAATCAGGGCTTTAAAGAATGCTAAGACCTTAAGATTTCTTGTCTTCTAGAGAAGGAGTAGTAACAGATTACAAGGGTGCAATAGTGTATGTACCATCGTGGCACATGTTGGATGGTGGCTTGGTTTGAGGAGGTCAAGGCTAGGACAGAGCAGAGGGATAGGTATGAGTAGACAGGGATCCTTGGCATCTTATCAGATAAGACTGAGTTGGCTATGGCAGTTGAGGTAGGGATATGTCAGGGATGACTCAGGAAAGAAATATTCCTGTCCAATAATGGAGCAGAGGGAAAATACAGCTAAGTCAGTCAAGCTTTAAAAATGAAATCCATTTGCTGCAAAAGTACCCAATAAAACAATAATGACCTCCTTCTTGAAGTCAAGGAATGGAAAGCAATTCTCTTTTTTATTGAGAATTTGTGAAGCAAGAAATGGTTGCATTGACTGTAAGGAAATATCAAAAAACTTCCAATCAATTCTGACGCTTTCAACAACAAAATTCTACTCTCTGCTGCCATTTCTATTTTGGGATATAATTAATTATAAACATGGATACTAGGTTGAACTTACATGTAGGCAGCTTATGAAATAAAATGTGACAGGCAGAATAGGATGTTGCAATTACAATCTACCTCTCAAAGCACTTTGAGGATGAAAGTAAAGTCAAGTGATTTTCGTTCTAAGAACATATGAGAAATTATGCTGAAGAGGGTCATTTAGAACTTTCCACCTGAAATAATCCTGAGATAAAGATACATTCAGAACATTCATTTACGTAATTCACAATATTTAAAACGGTATTATATAAGGACATAGGTACATAAAGAATTTGTAAAGTAATACCTAAAAGCATGTGTAAATACCAAATTGGGGTTAAAAGTCAGCGCTTGGCAGCTAAGAACCCAAAGAGTTAGGTATGTGGGACTGATTGGTTCCACATTCACTTATTTATTAAAATATTAAGAAGATCAGAAATGTGTATCCAAATGGTAGCCATTAGCAAATTCAAGAATGTAAGAATGTCAGATGGCACCTGTTATATTATTTTTTATTTTTTCTGCACATCTGATATATTTTGTAGTTAAACGTTTAAAAACTTCAGGATAGAATTTGTCCATTATAGAATGAGGATGAAAAATATCTCATGGCTTGAAAAGGCAAGAATTTTTTTCAAATCCTGCTTTTTAACTTGTTATTGACATGTTCTTTCATTTTTTTTTATTCATTTATTCATATGTGCATACATTGTTTGGGCCATTTCTCCCTCTTGTTCCCTGCCTTGTCCCTATCCTCCCCACCCCCACCTCACTTCCAGACAGAACCTGTTCTGCCCTTATTTCTAATTTTGTTGAAGAGTAGACATAGGCAATAATAAGAAAGACAAAGCGTTTTTGCTAGTTGAGATAAGGATAGCTATACAGAGAGATTCCTAGCATTGCTTCTATGTACAAGTGTGTTACAACCTGAATTGATTCATCTCTGCCGGACCTTTTCACCAGTTCCTAATCACCTTCCCTTATTGACCTCTGTCACTTTAAGGTTACTGTATTAGCTCCTCTGCAGTGGGGAACATCAAACACTTTCAAGTTTTGGGTTTCCTATCTTTCCCTATTCCTCCTGTATGTGCTCTCCCCTTAGCCTGTGACCCAAGTCCAACAACATTACTGCCTTGGCCCTAGATCTAAAGTCCGCATATGAGGGAGAACATACGATTTTTGGTCTTCTGAGCCTGGATAACCTCGCTCAGGATGATGGTCTCCAGTTCCATCCATTTACTTGAGAATGATAAGATTTCATTCTTCTTCATGGCTGAGTAAAACTCCATTGTGTATAAAAACCACATATTCTTAATCTATTCATCAGTAGTGGGGCATCTTGGCTGTTTCCATAACTTGGCTATTGTGAATAGCACTGAAATCAACATGGGTGTGCAGGTGCCTATGGAGTAACCTGTGTCAGAGTCTTTTGGGTATATCCCCAAGAGTGGGATTGCTGGATCACATGGCAGGTCTATGTTTAGATTTTTAAGAAGTCTCCAAATTTTTTTCCAGAGTTGTTTCACTAGCTTGCATTCTCACCAGCAGTGTAAGAGGGTTCCTTTTTCCCCACATCCTCACCAACACATGTAGTTGGTGGTGTTTTTGATGATGGCTATTCTTTTTTTTTTTATTCGTATGTGCATACAAGGCTTGGGTCATTTCTCCCCCCTGCACCCACCCCCTCCCTTACCACCCACTCCACCCCCTCCCGCTCCCCCTCACCCCCTCAATACCCAGCAGAAACTATTTTGCCCTTATCTTTAATTTTGTTGAAGAGAGAGTATAAGCAATAATAGGAAGGAACAAGGGTTTTTGCTGGTTGAGATAAGGATAGCTATACAGGGAGTTGACTCACATTGATTTCCTGTGCGTGGGTGTTACCTTCTAGGTTAATTCTTTTTGATCTAACCTTTTCTCTAGTTCCTGGTCCCCTTTTCCTATTGGCCTCAGTTGCTTTTAAGGTATCTGCTTTAGTTTCTCTGCGTTAAGGGCAACAAATGCTAGCTAATTTTTTAGTTGTCTTAAGGGGTGAGGTAGAATCTTAGTGTGGTTTTGATTTGCATTTCCTTTATAATGGTGAGCATTTTTTATGTGCTTTTTGGTCTTTTGAATTTCTTCTTTTGAGAAAGTTCTGTTTAGTTCAGTTGCCCATTTCTTTATTGGTTCATTGGTTTGGGGAGAGTTTAGTTTTTTGAGTTCCCTGTGTATTCTGGTTATCAGTCCTTTGTCTGATGTGTAGCTGGCAAATATTTTCTCCCACTCTGTGGGTGGTCTCCTCAGTTTAGAGACCATTTCTTTTGCTGTGCAGAAGGTTTTTAATTTTATGAAGTCCTATTTGTCCATCCTTTCTCTTAGTTGCTGAGCTGCTAGGGTTCTATTGAGGAAGTCATTGCCTATACCTATTACTTCCAGAGTATTCCCTCCTCTTTCCTGTACTAATTTTAGAGTTTGGGGTCTGATATTAAGGTCCTTGATCCATTTTAAGTTGATACTAGTAGGGTGATAAACATGGATCTGTTTCAGTTTTCTTTACAGACAGATAACCACTTTTCCCAGCAACATTTGTTGAAGAGGCTATCTTTTCTCCATCGTATATTTTTGGCACCTTTGTCAAAAATAAGGTGGGCATAGCTGTGTGGATTCATATCTGGGTCCTCTATTCTGTTCCACTGGTCTTCATGTCTGTTTTTGTGCCAGTACCATGCTGTTTTTATTGCTATTGCTTTGTAATATAGTTTGAAGTCGGGTATCGTGATACCTCCAGCATTGCTCTTTTCTGCTGAGTATTGCCTTGGCTATTTGTGGTCTCTTGTGTTTCCAATGAACTTTAGGGTAGGCTTTTCAGTTTCTTTGATGAATGTCATTGGGATTTTGATGGGAATTGCATTAAACATGTAGATTGCTTTTGGTAGTATAGACATTTTTACTATGTTGATTCTACCAATCCATGAGCATGGGAGATCTTTCCACCTTCTGTAGTCTTCCTTAATCTCTTTCTTCAGGGGTTTGTAGTTTTCCTTATAGAGGTCGTTCACATCCTTTGTTAAGTTTACTCCTAGGTATTTGATTTTTTTTGAAGCTATTGTAAATGGAATTGTTTCCATATATGCTTTCTCAATTTGTTTGTTATTGGTGTATAGAAAAGCTAATAATTTTTGTAAGTTGATTTTGTATCCTGCCACCTTGCTGTAGCTGTTTATGGTGTAAAGGAGTTTTTGGGTAGTGTTTTTGGGTCTTTAAGGTATAGGATCATGCTGTCTGCAAATAGGGATATTTTGACAATTTCTTTACCTATTTGTATTCCTTTTATTTCTTCTTCTTGCCTAATTGCTCTGGCTAGGAATTCCAGTACTATGCTGAATAGGAGTGGGGATAGTGGGCATCCTTGTCTCATTCCTTATTTTAGGGGAAATGTTTTCAGTTTTTCTCCATTAAGTGTGATGTTGGCTGTAGGTTTGTCATATATAGCCTTTACACTGTTGAGGTACATTCCTTCTATTTCTAGTTTTCTTAGATCTTTTATCATGAAGTGGTGTTGGATCTTATCAAAGGTTTTTTCTGCATCTATTGAGATGATCAAGCGGTTTTTGTCTTTGTTTCTACTAATATGCTGTATTACATTTATAGATTTGCGTATGTTGAACCACCCCTGCATCCCTGGGATGAAGCCTATGTGGTTGTGGTGAATGAGCTTTCTGATGTGTTGTTGGATTCAGGTTTGCCATTATTTTACTTAGGATTTTTGCCCTGATGTTCATTAAGGAGATTGTTTTATAGTTCTCCTTTTTGGAGGTGTCTTTGTCTGGTTTTGGGATGAGTGTAATACTGGCTTCATAAAATGAGCTAGGCAGTGTTCCTTCCTTTTCTATTTCATAGAAAAGTTTAAGGAGAGTTGGTATTAGTTCTTCTTTAAAGGTCTGATAGAATTCAGCAGAGAATCCATCAGGTCCTGGACTTTTCTTTTTTGGGAGACTTTTTATTGCTGCTTCAATTTCATTTTGTGTTATAGGTCTATTCAGGTGATAAATATCCTCTTGGTTCAATTTTGGATGGTCATAAGTATCTAGAAATTTGTCTGTTTCTTCAAGATTTTCAAATTTATTAGAATGTAGGTTCTCAAAGTAGTCTCTGATGATTTCCTGTATTTCCATGTTGTTTGTTGTTATCTCCCCTTTTGCATTTCTGATTTTACTGATTTGGGGTTTTTCTCTCCTCATTTTAGTCAGGTTTGCCAGGGGTCTGTCAATCTTGTTTATTTTTTTAAAGAACCAGCATTTTGTTTCAATTGATTCTTTGCATGTTTTTTTTTTCTATTTCATTAATTTTGGCCCTTATTTTTATTATTTCTCTCCTTCTGGTTGTTTTGGGATTTGCTTGTTCTTGTTTTTCTAGGAGTTTGAGATGTAGCATTAGGTCCTTGATTTGAGATCTTTCTGACCTTTTAATATATGCACTCATGGCAATAACCTTTCCTCTTAGGACTGCCTTAGCTGTGTCCCATAGGTTCTGGTAGGTCATGTTTTCATTTTCATTAACTTCCAGGAATCTTTTTTTAAAAATTTAATTTAATATTTATTTATTTATTTTTAAATTATTCATATGTGCATATAATGCTTGGGTCATTTCTCCCCCCTGCCCCCACCCCCTCCCTTACCACCCACCCTACCCCTTCCCTCTCCCCCCCACCCCTTCGATACCCAGCAGAAACTATTTTGCCCTTATCTCTAATTTTGTTGAAGAGAGAGTATAAGCAATAATAGGAAGGAACAAGGGTTTTTGCTGGTTGAGATAAGGATAGCTATACAGGGAGTTGACTCACATTAATTTCCTGTGCATATGTGTTACCTTCTAGGTTAATTCTTCTTGATCTAACCTTTTCTCTAGTTCCTGGTCCCCTTCTATTGGCCTCAGTTGCTTTTAAGGTATCTGCTTTAGTTTCTCTGCATTGAGGGCAACAAATGCTAGCTAGTTTTTTAGGTGTCTTACCTATCCTCATACCTCTCTTGTGTGCTCTCCTTGTTGTGTTTGCCCTTGATCTAATGTCCACATAGGAAGGAGAACATAGGATTTTTGGTCTTTTGAACCAGGCTAACCTCACTCATAATGATGTTCTCCAATTCCATCCATTTACCAGTGAATGATAACATTTCATTCTTCTTCATGGCTGCATAAAATTCCATTATTTCTTCAATGAGCCATTGATCATTGAGCAATGTGTTGTTCAGCTTCCAATTGTTTGCATGTTTTCTACTGTTGTTTTTGTTGTTGACTTCCAGTTTTAATATATTGTGATCAGATAGTATGCACGATATTATTTCTTTTGTCTTATATTTGCTGAGGCTTGCTTTGTGCCCTAAGATATGATCAGTTTTGGAGAAGTTTCCATGGGCTGCTGAGAAGAACGTATATTGTGCTGATGTTGGATGAAATATTCTGTAGACATCAGTTAGGTGCATGTGATTTAGTTCCAGAATTTCTTTATTGATTTTTTGTTTGGATGACCTATCTATTGGTGATAGGGAGGTATTAAAGTCTCCCACTACCACTGTGTTGGAGTCTATATATATGCTTTTAGGTCCTTCAGAGTATGTTTGATGAAATTGGGTGCACTGACGTTTGGTGCATATAGGCTGATAATTGTTATTTCCTTTTGGTTTATTTCCCTTTTTATTTGTATGGAGTGTCCTTCTTTATCTTGTTTGATCAATGTAAGCTTGAAGTCTATATTTTCTGAGATCTGTATTGCTATTTCTGCCTGTTTTTTGGGGGTCATTGGCTTGGTAAATCTTCTTCCAGCCTTTCACACTATGCCAGTGCTTGTTTCTGTCAATGAGAAGGGCCTCCTATAAGCAACAGATTTTTAATCTAGTTTGCCAAACAGTGTCTTTTGATGGGGGAGTTAAGTCCATTAACATTCAGTATTAGTATTTATAGGTACGTGGTGATCACTGTCGTCTACTTTTTTTTTTGTTGTTTAAGGGTTTGATTGTGTGCAGTTGAATTAATGTTACTCTCTGATTCCTTGCTTTATCTTCTCCTGTGGTTTGGTACTGTCTGTCCTTTCATAGGTCTGTTTGCTTTCATTTACTGCGTGCAGAATTACTTGAAGAATCATTTGTAGTTATGTTTGGTGGTCATATATTGTTTTAGTTTCTTCTTATCATGGAAAACTTTTATTGCTCCATCTATTTTGAATGATAGTTTTGCTGGGTAGAGTATCCTAGGGTTGAAGTTATTTTCATTCAGTGCCTGAATACCTCACTCCATGCCCTTCTTGCTTTTAAGGTTTCCATTGAGAAATCTGCTGTGATTTTGATGGGTTTACTTTTGTACATTATTTGTTTTTTCTCTCTTAACACCTTCAATATTTTTCCTCTATTCTCTGTGCTTGTTGTTTTAATGATAATATGTCATGGGGTAGTTCTATTTTGGTCAAGTCTTTTTGGTGTCCTGGAGGCTTCCTGTACCTGAATGGGCATAGTTTTCTCTAGATTTGGGAAATTTTTGGTTATTATTTTGTTGAATATATTTTGAATTCATTTTGGTTGCACCTCTTCTCCTTCTTCAATACCCATGATTCTTAGGTTTGGTCTTTTGATGGAGTCAGTGAGTTCTTGCATATTCCTTTCACAGGTCTTGGGTTGTTTGACTAATAGCTCTTCAGTTTTTCCTTTAATTTCCATTTCATCTTCAAGTTCTGAGATTCTGTCTTCCACTTGTTCTAGTGTGCTGGAGTGGCCTTCCATTGTGTTTTGTAATTCTGTTTCATTCGTTTTTCTGGGTCACTTCCTCTTTAATATTGTCAATTTTCATCTTTAATTCATTTATCTATCTATTTATAGTGTTTGCGGTTTCATTTTGGTGTTTATTTAGGGCTCCTATGAGTTCATTTATTTGTTTCTGTGTCTTCTCATATTTTTTATTTTTGGTATCTTGGAACGTTTTGCGCACCTTTTGTACATTTTGGTTGACCATGTATAGTAACATCTCCATGAAATTCTTGGTGTTTACTTATAGGATTACTTCTTTCAGGGTGTTCTTGTGGGCTTTGTTGGGTTTCTTGGTGTAGTTTATCTTTGTTTTGTTGAAAATAGAACTGGTTATCCATTTTCTTCATTTCCCTCTGAATCATGTATTAAATTATTTTTGGGGGGAGAATGGTTTCCATCCCTTTTTCATCTTCCCATCACTCCATTTGTTACAGTGTAACTATGTTCTTGATAGGCTATTGGTAGTTTCAGTCACCTATTTTCTTTCCCTTGGTTTAATTTTGTTTGTGTGTGTGTGTTGGGTTCTAGGATAGTGTATGTATGCTATTTCTGTCCCTGGTCTGTGTGTAATTTAGTATTATCTAACTCACATTAGTAAAACTAACAAAACAAAAAGCAAAGAAATTAACAGGGGGAGATGGACAAACACACACAGACAAACAAACAGGAAACAAAACAAACAAACACACAAAAAAAATTCCAGGTTCAGAACAATACAATTTCAGTCTTAGTAGTTCTGGTGTTACTCCTTCAGAATCCAGTTGTGGTGTTGGTATTTAAGCAGAGGCTCGGTCTTAGTCTCACCAGGTGGCTGGGGAGTCTCACCAGTTTTTTTTCCTGTCTTTCAGCAGAAGCTGCTTAGTCAGCTCCTCCCTCGGTGAATTATGGCAACTTGAATTTGTATATTGTCCTTGGTTTCTGGAGAACAGCTCTGTAGCCCACCAGCCATCTGCTTTGGAGCTGGGTTTTCTCTGTGTTAGTTTATTGGGGGCTTGTTTCTTTGTCTTGCCCCCTTTCTCTGAGGCAAGGTCAGTGATCCGTCAGCCAGCGCCCTTCTGTCAGTGTGTTGTGATAGTTTGATGATTATTTTTCAATTTTGTGGAGCCGTTTGACTTTGGATGTTGCTCACTGGCTCAGATGAGCTCTGTGTACTGCTATCTGCCCTATTTCAGGCAGCAGCTTATCACCCAGTGTCTGTTGACCCTTCTGCCTTTCCAGTCTTTGTTTACTGAAAATTCATGTGAAGATCAGCTCCTTGCCCTCTGTGCTTCTCTGGTGCACTCAGAGCACCCTGTCCCCTCTGTTACATGTTTGTTTTCAGTTCCTTGTTTATTATTCTGTTTTAAATTTATTTTTTATTTATTTATTTTTGTCAGGCAGGGGTCAGTCTGCCCAGGGGACTATGCTGGTTTATCCTAGGGGTGACTGTGGGAATATTGTGCAACACTTGGTGCTCACCTGTTGGTCTGCTGGATGTCTTCCAAGCAGGTTTGGAGCTGGCATCTGGCAATGTGGGAGCCCTCTTGTTTTCTCAGTGTAACATGGCTGGGGGTTCAGGGTGTTGAAGTTTTGATTGTTCTTGGTGCTTTTTTTCTGACAAGTGTGGCTCCAGCATCTCAGCAAGATTGTTGATTTACAGAGCTCATGCTGTCTGCTTCTGCACTCTAGTTGCCATCTTGGATCTTCCCGAGCATCTTGATCATATCTATCAAGTCTTTGTCTTCTCTGATGGCACTTGCATACCCATGAAGGCCAGTCAGGTTGCTGAAGAGGTTCAGTGTGGGTTTAGATAATCTCTTTCTGTAGCTGAGATAGGCACAGCCATCCACCACAGAATAGGGGAAGGCAGAGCAGCTGCATCTCTGATGTGTTCTTTAATCATAATGTTTTAATCTTTATTTCTATATCCCTATTTAAAAATTATGTATCAAGGCTAAAGAAATAATGTTTTGGAATATTTGCTGCTTGAAAGTAAATGTTAAATTTATGGAGATGATAACTGGTTAGAACAAATCACAGAACTTCACACGTATAATTATCTTATTTTTCTGTACTGATTGGAGTGAATAGTAGGGTTTTGTGAGGTAGGAAAAAGACCAGGCTTTTAAGACAGAGTTCTGGCTCTAATTTACCCTTTTACACAAAATAGTTTTATTAATATGGGCAAATTGTAAACTTATTTTCTTACTAAGAAGGAAAAAGAGGATTAGTAATGTTCTCTATGTTATGGTCTGATTTTTCCTTTTCAGAATTATTTTGCTTATGACATTGCTTTTTCTGTTTATAGCAACATAATAGCAACTCAACAGTACCTTAATAATTTTTACATTAATGTAGTTAAAATAATTACTTCTCATTGACATGGAATATACATGGAAAAGTACACAAGCCATAAGTGTATAATTTGATCACATTTATGAAGAGTGCCCAGTAATGTAACCAGTGTTTAGGTCAAGAATTGAAACCTTATCAGAATCTAAGGATCCTCCCTAGTCACACACCTGCCACTTATGAGTGGTGCTATCCTGACTTCTGTTATCATGGATTAATTTTGCCTTTATTAGAACTTTATGAAAATAACATAGTTTAGAGTATGTCTGACTTCTGTTGCTCACCAATATTTTGGAAGCACCATCCACATATTTTTGGGATTGTAATTAGCACTTACTTATTACAGTGTGACAAAGATTGGCATACTTCTGGAAAGCACAAGATTGTGAATATTTTCAGCTTTGCAGGGCATCTGGCTGCATCTTAATTGCTCAACTCAGCTGTTGCAGTGTGAGGACAACTGACAATGTCACATAAAATATGAGTTTATGGATCCTTAAGAGACTCCATTTGCAAAGCAGACAGTGGTAGGATTTGCCCAGGGGCCATTATTTGCTAACATCTATTTAAGAATCCATTGATAGTATGCCACAATTTATTCATCCACTGTATTGTTGATGAAGACTGAGTTGTTTCCAGCTTTGAATTATAGGGCACAGTACTGATGAGAACATTTTTGTACCTGTCATAGACACTATCAGACAATTTATCAAGTTATCCTCTCATAAATAAAGGTATGGGATTTTTATTTGACTTTCATCCTTAAAAATTCTTGGTTTTGTCAATTGTTTTTGTCACTTAGGTATGTATGTAGTGATTATCACATAGTGTTTTGAATTTACACTTTCCTGATAACTAATAAAATTAAGTTTCTTTTCTTGTTTATTGGGCACTTATATTTTATTTTACAAAGCGCTATTCAAATATTTCACCCATGTTTCTATTGGGTTGTTAGCCCTTTTTTATTTTAGGAACTCTTTACATATCATGCACATACATCCTTTGACAAATGTAGATATTTCAAACATCTTCTCCCATCTGGCTTACCGTTTCATTCTCCTGATGCTGTCCTTTGCTAGAAAGAACTTGATTTCAATATGGCCTATGATATCCTTCATGGTCAGTACATTTTGCATGCTATTTAGGAATCTTTGCTTATCTTAAGATTGTGATGAAAATGTACTTTATTTAACCATCAATTAATTGTACTTGTGGCTCTTCTTAATATTGTTATTTAACAAGTTGGCAAAGCATTACCATGATCTATGAGATCCAGCACATCTTTGAAAAAAACAAAGGAGGAAGGTAACTTGCCAGGAAACCACTGACTATGTAAAAGGTATGAAGAGGTCATAATGCAATTTGTTTGTGTTTTTTCTTTCAGTATTTTTTCTGGAGGTGAGAAAAGAATGGTAGGGAGACAGTTAATACTTCTTTGCATGAAGTAGAATGCCAGAAAAATCATTTACCTTTGATTTCCTCATTGATTACAAAAGTCCAACTTGTATAAATAGACATTATACTTTCAAAGGAGAGAACTTGTTAGAAGTTGTGGAAAGCTTGGTGGGATTCAGGGTATATACGTAGGGGCAAATATCAAACTTGAATGCTTAAAAACTTTGAGAATGATGTGCTGGAATTGTGTTAAAAGACATAAACAAGAGTGTTTATGTATTCCTCTTCTTTAAATAAATTAATATTTTATAAATTTAAGCATCAACACTTAACAATGGGACGGGAGTTAGACTCAGAATCTGGAATATGTAAAGCAGAGGGGAAGGAATTAAGAGCAAAAGACAACCCAACTGAGGAGTCCAGAACACATATTTGCAAGAGAGACCACCCCCATAAATGAAGGTTCTCAAAGAGCCTCAGAGTATCCCCAATACCAGGGACAATATTTGTAGAGCCGCAAGAAGCCAGTCAGAAAATTAGGGGACAAGAAATGACTAAGACTCATCTTCCAGCCTTGCTTTCCTTTCTATAGGGACATTAGATGTGCTATTAATTTTTCTACTATTGACAAAAACATTTCATTGTCTTTGATTCAACAAGGTTGCTAGATATAAATTTATAAAAATTCAATTGCATTTGTTTTCTAACAACACTTAGGAAATGTATAAAATAAAACTTACCATGTAAACATCATAGACATATGGAAAATTGTAAAGCTATAAACAATCTTGGAAAGTTAATCTAATGATTACTCATAATAGAAATATACACATTGGAAAGACTCTGTAGTAAATATGTCATTTCTCCTCATATTATTCCAAAAATTGAATGCCCTGCCAATAAAAATTGTAGGAAGTCTTTTTAAATGGAACTTGACAAGGAGACTTAAAATGAAAAAACAAAAAGAGTAAGAATAGCTAAGAAAATTTAGAAGAAAAAGAAAAAAAACAGGGAGTCTTTCTTTTGTCATATGTCAAGACTCATGGTAAAATTACAGTTAATTAAGACAATATGAAGTAGATATGGAGATAAGTAAGCCAATGGAAAAGACTAGAAAACCAGTTTGTCTAGAATCACACACATATATTGCCATCTTGCTCATAAATGGCTGGGAATACTTCATTAACCTCATGAAAAAAAACCTTAATATGTCCAAGCAAAACTTGTAAGAAAATACTGAAGAATAATTTTTTCATCAACATTTCTTAAGTAAGAAACAAAAACACAAAACATGAGTGAAAAATATTGATACTCTCAATTGCAGAATAATAAATACTAACTTAGTCATCAAGAAACAGGACAGAGTGAAAAGAGAAGCATCAGCTAGGAAGGAGACTTTTAGTATATATGCCTGACAAACACATGTAGCAAAAGCAAAGAACTGCATATCAAGTCAGAAAAAGTTATTTTTCATAAAAATAGGCAACAATCTAAACAATCCACAGAGGAAGAAAATCAAATGGCTCACAAACATGGATGGATTGTCAAGGTCACAGACAATGACAGACATACACATGACATAATTTAACACTAGAAATTGGCAAATATTTAAAAGTCTGATAATAGCACATGTTGCAAGACTTGAAGCAACAGAAACATCTAAATTTAACTAGTGGGAGTATGATTTGATGCAATCACTTTATTTTTCAACTAGTAAATCTGAATTTGCAAATATATGACTTGAAATAATTCAGCTCATGAAAAGTTATGAATGGAAGCATATTCAAAGCCACGCCATAATGCAGAAAAGTGGAAACAGTTAAAAATACATCAAGAGCAAAATAGATAAAGAAATTATGGGAGAGTTATAGGATGAATGAAGGTGGCAAAGAAAATAAATGTTTTGTGGCCACATATATTAAAACAGTGCTGAATGAAAATTAAGAAATTGGCAGGACAGCACTTATGGTTTAATTCTTGGAGCCAATAGTAGATCGATTAGTGAGGATGGAGCCCCATTTGTTGTAAATATTGAAGTTTCTCTCTATAGCTGTGCTGAGCTCTCACATTCCTATCTCACTGGTTACTCTCCTGGTGGGGCCTTGATTTGCAAATGCTCTGGCAGCTACAGAAATTGTGCTTGGAATTCCAAAAGTTTGCCTATATCAAATTGCCTGCCAAATGTTTAGAGTATTATCCCAATAATACTCTTAAATTTAAAAATACTCAAACATATATACATACATGTTATATATATGCATACATAACATGTAGGGACACTGTAAAAATGAGTGAGAACCATAAACATTAATTTCAGGACATTGAGGATGGAGAGGTCAAGGACAAGGGGTGAGAGAGCAGTGAAGCTTGGATGATGGGAACAGGGCATTAGCTACATTGTGTGGCTGTAACTTTCTCTATGTTTGAATTACTTATCATTTATGTTTATATATATGTTATTTATATGTAATATGACAGAATTAGAGTATTAAAAGTTCCAAAAATTATATTCTGCTCAGATTCTAAGTAAAATATCTTTTGATGTCAAAGACCTTAAGAAATAGCAAAACAACATCTATCTATCTATGTGTCAATCATATATTTGTCTATCTTCTATGTATCTGTCCTCTATCTCTTTCTCTATTTTCTCTCAGTAGCTATCATCTAACTCTCTTTCATCTGTCTAATAAAAACAAAGATTAATGCTTCAAGTAATCTATTGAGATGCAGAAAGTCTATCAGAAATTTACTAATATTTATTTTAACCCTATACACATATTTATATGATAAAAAATTCATTAAAAGTTATAAATCCTAAAATTCTTACTTTTAGAAGATGAAAGCATCAGGACATATTGCATACATTGCTCAGGAAATGCTAAAGTCATATCAATATTGAAGACTATAAATATATCTGTCTCAAAAATAGGTCAAGTAGAATGTCAACGAACAAAAATAAAGAGAACATTTGCAAAAGTGAGGGAAAAATCTAAATAAATTTTAAAATTTCCTATAATGTAGATGAAATTCTCAAGTCAAAGTTTTGTTGAATTAAACAAATGGATGTGAAGAACTCTGGTGACTGGGTCACCAGATACCACTGGAATCAGAGAGGAGGGGTGTTGGCAATAATGGCACCGATAGGTTTCGGTTCTTACTGCACCCTTAAGCCTCCGCTTTCCAGGGTCACGGTCCTGCCTCAAGTCTAGCTTGAAACCTCCTTCTGCCCCAACCTCCAATCAGCATGAACCATAAGATCCTAACCAAATTATAGATAAGGGCAAAATAGTCTATGCTGGGTATTGAGGCGGTGGGGGGGAGAGGGAGGGGGCGGAGTGGGTGGTAAGGGAGGGGGTGGGGGCAGGGGGGAGAAATGACCCAAGCCTTGTATGCACATATGAATAATAAAACAATTAAAAAAAAAAGATCCTAACCAATCAGATCATGGTGAGTCTCACTGAGGGGTATTTAAGCACCTGCCCTTCTCTCTCTCTCTCTCTCTCTCTCTCTCTTGGCTCTCTTGACTCTCTCCCTCTCCCATCGGGCAATGAAGCATCTCTTGGCCAGATCACTCCTCTCCATGTGGTCAGTCTTGGGGTCCACATTTCCAACAAGGAGGGTGTGTTGCATACGTTCGATGTGCCCTGAGTGACTGACCGTACCATGCATCCCAAGTGGAGAACAGCTGCAGGTTTTCCCTTGGGGCTTTCCCCATATATTTTAGTTACTGTTTATGTGTTAGAGATCAGGGACATAAGGCCTGTGGTATTCACAGTTGACTTGTTTTCCTTTGCTATTTAGAAAAATAGTTAATGTTAGTGAGAAAAATTGGTATTTTTTCTTATAGTGATTCCTGTAAAAGAATTAAACATCCAGCATTCACGTAGAAAACATTTAAGGAAACCAACACAAGGAAAGAATTGGATAGAAGGGATCAATAAAAATAAAAGGAACATTTAGTAAATTTAAAAATTCAATAATATTTGACTTAATGCCATAAAACAAAACACAACCGAAAAAACCCCTGCACACCTTACCAGGGATAACCAAAGAGGTGAATATTGAGAAATACAAAGTCTTTCTCACATCTGTTCAAAAAAGAGAAGGCACAAACTTTACAAAGGAAAGAAAATATGGCTATAGACTTGCAGATTTGAAAAATATTAAGAACATATTACAAGTGACTTTTCTAGTGCAATGGGGGTGACAATATTAAGATCTGCATTAGCCCCTGACATCTGTTGATTAGTGGCTAACTGTGCTTTTGTGTAGTTTCCAGTACAAGTCCCTTTTCAACCTTAGAGAGTTGCTGTGACTTACCCAAGCTGACCAAGTAGAAAAATCTGTAATCAAGTTCATGCTAATTCCAGGTTCTTAGTCGCTTTGAAACACTGCCTCCTAAGGTGAATAAATGGTAAACTGATACTGCAGAAAGACTCTCTGTAGCCCTCCCCCATTTCACCTTGGAGACTCAGTCCTGTGACCTGAAGAGCTTGTGAATCTGGTCAACAGGTTCTGGGTATTACCCACCTCCACGGGACATGACTGTTTTTTTTTTCCTGTAAATGCTCTGAAGTATATGAGGAAGATTTAATTGGTTGTTTCTCTTTCTGAGTTTAAAGGTCAAACTAATATTGAATATGAGTTTCCTTAAGGAGAAAGAAAGACTGGCCCAAATAAAATTTTATTGACTCATATTTTCCTTTACTTAGTAATATACTAAAGTGAATTGAAACCAAAGTAATACTTCAATGCTATTCTACTTTTTTATACATAAAAGCAGTTAACATTAAATGATCCTGAATGAGATGAAATTTTATTGTTTTGTTTTTTCATTTAAGGTCTTCCTATATCAAAATGGAAAAAGGACACCATTGACAGTAGTATAAAGTCCTATTTCAATTTATTTTCACTTTTTAAAGGACTTCTTAGTTTTTTTCCTTCTCTTTTTCTTCCTCTTCCTCCTTGTACTTTTTTAATAAAGAAAAGATGGTGTCAAGTACAAGTGTAACCATAGGTTATTCCACTGATTTTTGAATGTGGTCAGAGAAAATGGTCTTATTTCCTTACAGGTTCATGTATATTAACTGCAGTGGTGTCTATAATAACCAAGAAGTTATTTGGATGGCTGTGCATTACCTGACTCTGGAAGAGAAGGGAGTGATCTCAGCCATTGCTTAAGAACAGTTTGAGGATGGAAAAACAATGGTGATTTCACTGTCGTCAAAGGACTGCTTTTCTGTTTCAGCCGGAGAGAGCCATTCATTTTCTATTTAACACAGCAACATGGTTCTTATTTTTCCTATTGACTTCATGTCATGGGCTCTTAGGAATTCCAACAGGGGCTGGGGTTGTTTGGGAATTATACTACCCCATCACAGCATCACACAAAGCTCCCTGGTAAGGTGAGGTTTTCTGGTAAGGGTTTAGGCATCTATGTGGATTTGTTTTGGGATTAAGTTGTAGGGTAATTCTGGCATAGGGAGATTCAGAATCTTCATGCCTTGAGAAAAGGGGGAGCATGACAGACTGTGAGCTTGTGTGGTCTTACCA
The DNA here is from genome assembly GCF_047511655.1 of Castor canadensis. Taxonomy (NCBI): domain Eukaryota; kingdom Metazoa; phylum Chordata; class Mammalia; order Rodentia; family Castoridae; genus Castor; species Castor canadensis. Next base: position 111,058,229 of record NC_133399.1, read on the forward strand.
AAGGCAAGATTTGCTTTTAACTTTATCTTTGTACTTTAAGTATTTGTCAAGAGCCAGCAATTAGCAGGCGCTCAAAAGATATTTATTGAACAAAAGTTCATGGAAAGATAATCACATCATTATATTGAGGACTTTAATATACAGTTGTTATTTGGTGAAATTTAAAAGCTGGGATTTGCTAGACATAATTTGTGTCTTGGGTTGCTTGTTGGTTTCACAGGCAATTATTTCTCAGAAATCCCAAGGTGCGCTTTATGAGATCCAAGAGGAAAAATTCTCAATTCTCAGCTGCTGTGTGAATGCACACATTTCAGATCACATATATTAAAATTCCTTGCAGCTTTTCAACGTAAATAAAAATTACATAATGAAAGTTCTTCGGGAATGAACATTTACTTTGATATTTTAAAATGGGAATCATTATAAAACTATTTCATGACTTTAAATATGCCACTTCTTATTTTTATTATGCTTATATATTGACATTTTTTGAATTTTGTAGTCTTAAAATCTTAGAAACCAGCAAAGTCCTTCCTTCGTCCCCAGCTGGATGATGGGTCTCAGTTTTTTTTTTAGTTAAACACTATTTTCTTCCACTTAAAAAATCCATTTAGGTAATAATTAATTAATTAATGCTTTCCTTCTATGATAAAGACTTAACTTTCATAGGGTCTCCTCCCTCACAATTTTTTCTTCTCATGTTTATGACTGAATTTCATTTTAAAAAAAGTAATAGCCAATATTTTATTAATGTCCAGGACTGAGTAGAGCAATGGGTTCATGCCTTTTTAATTTTCCTCCAGTAAACATATACATCAATTTGGTATAGATTTTTATGTTCTCATTGTTTAAAGCAAATAAAAATGGGGCCACTGTTTGGACACACCCAAGACCAATTGCCCATAGTCATATAGGCAAAACTTTTCATCTTTAATTTCTTGGAAACTCTAACAGTAAACATAAATAAAACAAAAATGTAAGCTTTTGGTCCTTGTCAGCATGATTCAATGTAATTAAACCAATTAGTGTCAGACAAATCAGTTTAGACAGCTCTATTTGCCTTAGAAGAGAATATGGTAGCCAACCGGAAGAGAGGTGAACACACTTCCTTTCATGCTGGAAAGACTGTGCCATAACTGCAGAAAGTGCAGACTTCCAGTCAGGTTTCAGCTCCAAGGACTCTTGCTTTGTGGGCTGTTAATTTGTTGGCACAATAAACTTTTAAAATTCTAACTTAATTTGATTTTATTGTTGTCACATATTTGTGACTTGGAGTGTTCCAATAAGTCTATTCTCTATCAAGAGTGTTTTCTAGATTGAAATGTCCCAGAGGTCCTGTCTGCCCTCCCCTAGAAGACCTCTCTTGTAAAGGGGCTTCTGCCCTCACCTGGGGAGAATGGTTTGGAAGATGTGGCAGTGCTTGGCCTGGCTCATCCTCACTTGCCTCTTTGTTGCATCCCTTCTTGTTCTTTTCCTAGGTGCTTCTCCTTGGGTCACTACCACATTTTCTGAAGCAAAGGCGTTGGTGACTTCTGAAAGGAAAACTTCACGGGAGGTAAAATTGCACATCAACTTTTTAAAAATGACACCAGACAATTGATGGATGGTCTGAGTATGTATATAACTTAGTCATTTGAAGCATTTGCCCATTGTGTTCCTGCTCCTTAGATGTCTTTGAAAATTTCGATCCCTGCTCTTTTGTGGTCCTACGTTTTCTTCTGGAAGTGTTGAATATTTGTTGTTTTTTAATCCCTGCATTTTAAAGTTTCACAATAATATTTCTTATTCCGAGTCCTTTTTTCTTGTTACTTGAGGTAGGCACAAAGAAATCTCAATACTAAAAGTCATATCATTCAAATTGAGAGACATTTTTGAATGTAATTCTCAGATACTTTCATGACTCATGTTTTTTCTGTTCTCTGTTTTTGGAACTCCTATTTTTATGCTCAAATTTTCCTGTGATTCTCTTTTATTTTCATGTGTTGTTTGTTTTTTATAGTTTTTATTTTTAAGTTTCTTAGTACTACTTCTTTTGTGTGCCTATTTGTCTCCCCACTGAGTTATAGCTTTAAATATTATAATTTTCACTCATGAATGTATTGATTCTTTGTTTCATGGGTTGCAATTCATCAAAACCATCTTTTCATTTTTTTCTGTATTTTTCTATATTTTAAATATGCAACTTATGATATTTTAAAGTCTTTAATATTTCTAATATTTGTATTCCCCTGGGTTGACTTTATTTTCTATTTTCTTGATTATGTTTCTCTTGATTACTGTTCATAGAGTTGTGCTCATTACATGTACAGATTTTGTTTGAATGTTAGACATCATACAGAGCTGAGATAAATATGACTCCACCCCCTTTCTTCTGCTGGACAGAGACAGCGAGGGGCAATTTCTACAACCCGTCAGGGACACAGCTGGTTGTGTTTTGCTGAGAGTTTTCATTCTTTCCTCCTAGGACATGGATCTTGGTCCTTGGACCTTTTCCTCTTTCTTTTTTTAGTTTTTATTTATTTACTTTTTGGAGGTGCTAGAGTTTGATCTCAGGGCCTTGCATTTCCTAGATAGGCACTCTACCACTTGCTCCAAGTCCCAGCCCTTTTTGGCTAGTTATTTTTCAAGTAGGGTCTTACATTTATGCCCAGCCTGGTCTGGGATCCTCCTATTTATGTTTCCGTGGAATTGGGATGACAGATATGTACTATGATGCTTAGCTTTTTATTAGTTGAGATCAGGGGGAGGTCTCACGGACTTTTTGTCTGGATTGATCTTGAATCTTGATCCTGATTATTTAGGATTATAGGAATCAGTCACCACAAGTGACTTTTAATTTTTTAATTTTTTAAAAATTTTTAATTGATGTAAGATATGTGTATGATATTTATGTGGTGTGGTAATGTGTACTCATATACAGTGATCAAATCCGATTCATCATTTCCATCTTCTCAAACATTTGTCATTTCTTTTTTCTTGAGACAGGTTCTGGCTATGTAGCTCAGGTTGTCCTTTAGCTCATTATAGCCTAGGCTGGCCTGGAACTTACAGTCCTCCTACCTCAGCCTCCCAAGTGCCTGGACTACAGGAATATATCACCATGCCTGGCTCCATATGTGTTTTTGTTTCTTTTTGGTTTTGGGGATTCAACCAGAACTACTTTAAAAAAGAGATTGTGAAAATTTCCTCTACTACTTTACAGTTCCTTTGTTTGTTTGTTTGTTTAGCTTTGTAGCCTCATAGCCTCTTCGTTGTGTAGCTCCACAGGTTGGCAAACATGTTGAAGAATACCTGGCCGTGCACATACACAAGTCTTCAGTTTTAACACTCCTGCCCCATGTGAACATCACAATATCCACTCTATGACTAACTTCAACACATTCCTCCTGAACTACCCTAAATTCTCAATGGTCTGGCCCATACTCTCAAGAAAAGGCAGGTGCAAATTCTCAGCTTGTCTTTGAACATTTCTTCCCTCTCTGGACACGGTGTCCTTTCAGTTCTTATTTATCCTGAAGCTCTCAGATAACTCTAATGTTTGGTTTTCTGCTGAAATTCACCTGATTCTTGTTCTAAACCAGAGCTTTCACTTGCTGTACACTTGCTATACAACTGGAAATGGAATTCCCATGCACTGGGTAGGGTTTTAGGTAAATAAGACTATCTTGAGGGTGGGAGGAGAATAGCACCGGGGTTTGAATGCAGGGCTTGCTAGTCAGGCTTTCTACCATTTGAGCCATGGCTCCAGCCCCAAAGTAAGACTTCCTTGAATGATTGCATTTTATCTTTCTTAATCTCAATTTCTCTCAATTTTCTGAAAGGTCAAGTATGAGGAATTTCCCATGATAGGCTTGGTTTTTGCTCTGACACACACTGTCTTTGGTAATTTTTGTACAATCTTCTGACCTGTTAAACTAAACAGAACAATGATGCTTGGGAGTGAAAGGATTTGGTTCACATTTTTAAATTTTAGTTTCATGCCAGATCAACTTCTAAGCTTTCTCTTAGACACACTCTGGTTTCTTTACTTCCTCATAGCTCCAAAGAATTATAACTCAGTGCCTGTACCCAGTGTGATCCCTTCAAAAGACCCTAAAATATTCTTCTAATTTTCTTTAACTTCCATCATTGGTCTCTTCAGTGACCAGCCCTGAAATTTCCCAAGTGTAGCTTTTACAGTACTCTGAGTCAGCCTCTCTCACTGAAGATGAAACAAAATAATTAAGCACCCAGCACAGGACCTGGAACTTAGGAGGCTCTCAATAAATGTCTGTAATTTTGCTGTCACAGTCCCATGGGGCAAGAGGGAGGTGAGAGTAGATGAAGAAGCATGTGGGATGGCGACCTTGGGCCATATCTTCAGCTTCCAGCCCAGGGCTCTGCTGGGCATTTTTCTGGTGCCCTTGACATCTTTCCCAGACCAAAATGGAGGATGTGGGTAGCAGAGCAGCACTTTCATAACCTATGACAAAGTGGGTTTGGATGATTGCCTTTGCCTAAGTAGTGTACTATTGATAAGTACTCCTCTCTTGAGTGCTTTGAGGAAACCCAGCTTGGAAGCAGTAAAGGAGACCTGAGGACTTCCAGAAATTTCTTTCCTTTTGATTTGCAGTCTGTGAACATATGGCCAGAGGCAGTCTGTGCAGTTGGCTAGATCACTGCGCTAATGAAGCAGAGCTCCCTGAATGAGTTGTTTAGCTCCTAGAAGGAAAAACTCTGTTTTCGTTCAACAGATGACACTGGTAAAGTTGGAAGCACTGTCTGCCTCCTGGGTGACAGGGCTGGCGGGCCCAAGGCGAGACCGGTGTCAGCAGCAACAGACAAGGAGAAGTGTGGCTAAGGAGATCAAGTGGTGCTGTGAACAATGATTCACTGATACCTACAGGGAGTGTTTCACCTGAATCCAGATAGGCACCACAGCAATATCTGAGCGGAGGCTGGCCACCGGTCCCAGGCAGGCGGCTTGCGTCCACTGGTGCTGACAGAGCTGGTCTTACAGTGTGCTCACAATGTGGGCTGTGTCCTAGACAGCTTATCTTTGTGACTGCTGCTTCTAGAAGGATAGTATCTCCTACATCTGATACTTGCAAATACTTTTGAGTTTTAGGTACGGAATAGAGCCATATCGTTTCTTTTGTAACTTACACAGTTTGTTTCCGATTAAACTCTCTGCGCAGCTACAGTAGCACAAATAAAGGAAAATCTTTATTGGATCATATTCTCTGCACGAAGCCCATCACACATTTCCTCATTTCCAAACCTCATCACTGCCTACAACAGCCTTGAAAAAACTGGTTTCCATGTAACATTCTCAATCCTTTAGAGCGATTCTGCTGTGTCTGTCCTCTCTTTCACAGAGTGTAAGCCCCAGTGTCTTGGCTGGGAAATTTGGGTTGGTTATGCAGGGTGCTGTGTTACCTGCTGTTGGAGAAGGCCATAGATTTTGTTGTGGTTCCCAGGTGGGATAACTCGGGCAGCTCCCCTGGGCTCAGTTGGCTTTGTTGGAGAGGTAGATGGTGCTAATTTTCCTGACTGCTGTCAGTGCCTTTGCAGATATTAATATAGTAAATGAATATACCCTGAGTATGCTTACCAGTGAGTAATTATTATGGTTTTAGTCAATAACAAGTGGAAAATTTATCCATGGTGATAAGAAAAGTATTCAGGGTTATACAAATAAACTCTGTTAGTCCTGTGTATCTGAATAGCATTCTCCATAGCCTCGGCCTCAGGTCTCCATGGTCTGGTCTTTTCAACCTCACTTGTCATCTTTACAGAAAACCAGCATGGTCTTCCTACCATGTTGTGTGACTCAGGGGCCCAGAGATTTGCTGTTGATTTCCTGCTCTTCCTGGCCATACTTCAGTGCCATCCCAAATGCTGCTTCTCTGTCGGTCCTTCCAGGACTCTCCTTTCTCCTCATGCAGATGTGAGAGTGATGGCGCCAACCAAACTCACATTGAGAACTGTCTGTCATGCCTTGCCACTTTCTGCTTTGTATAGGAGTTATTTAAACTTTTGCTTTTCTCTTAGATCACTGGATTCTTAAGTGCATAAAACAAATAAGTTGAATGGTAACAGGAAGCATTTACTAGGGTTAACACTGTACCAGGAGCTGTGCTAAATTTTATACGTGGATAATCTTGTTTGAGCCTCTCAGTAATCCTATATACAGACTGTTATTATTATTTCTATTTTACAGATGAAGAAATTGAGGGCAATGTATCATAAATAATTCATTCAACCTCACAAAATGAATATATGGTAAACTCAAACCTAGGCTCTCTGTCTTCTCTGTCTGTTTTAGTCCAGTTAGGTTGCCATAGCAAAATACTGTAGACCCCTGGGTAGTTCAGAAATCTGTTTTCCACAGTTCTGGAGGTGGGAAGTCCAAGATCAAGGCATTAAAAGAGTCAGTCCCAGTGAGGAACCACTTCCTGATTCATAGAGAGAGACATCTCCCTCTGTCTTTGTGGTCTCTGGATCTCTTTTATGATGCATTAGTTCCATCCATGAGGTCTTTGCCATCATGACCTACTCATTTTCCAAAGACCACATCTCCTAATACTGTCACATTAAGGATTATGTCACTACATATGAATTTTGGGAAAGCACAGACATGCAGTTTATAGCACAGTCTTAAATTTTATACTCCATGGCTTTCACATGTATAATGTCCTCTAGAGGAAATTTGGGCTGACCCTAATGTCTGTAATAATTTAATAAAAGATTTGCCCTTTATGTAGGAAAATTTCCTGACTTCTTAGCTAGTTATGTAATAGAACTTTACACCACACCTTCAGAACAGATTAAAATCATTTTTCTACTTACTTTAAACCATCTTGAATTGTTCTTCAATTGTTTTTTTCCATAAAAGCACACGAGGAAGTTCAGATGTTCAAGGGAGCGAATGGGAGGAGATAGTTATATGACTCTCTTTGAGGGACTCCTTAAAAGTCTTCCCATCCAGATTCAAACGGAGTGGAGGAGGTCCTGAAAACACACCCTGTCTCTTCATTCCTCTTGTACATGCTACAGCAAATGCGTAAGCTATTCTTGCCATTATGGGGTCAGATTACCTTGGGGCTCATGGCAGCAGCTGCCAGGTCATCTGCAAATTCACCCATGGCCTTGCCTCCTACCCACAACATCTTCCTCACTAGAACTCTCTGTTGACTTTATAGGACCTGGTCAAGGGCCTGAGTGGGGGTTCCCTCCCCCCACACCAGCAAATTTTCATTCTTTGCTACCACTCGGTGTCTAGAAATTCAATTCCATTCTGACACTGACTACCTGAAGTTAGCATGCACCTTTCAGGTGAAGGGCTCAGCTCCTCAATACTCCCCCTGAAGCAGACTGCAAGCACAAGGCTTTGACTTCCCTTCCTCCTAACTGACTAGCTACAAAGCAGGAGGTTTCTATATGCCCCCCCTGTGTTTGATAATTTGCTTGAAAAACTCACAGACGTCAGAAAGAGCATCCCTTACGTTTATCACAACTCAGGAGCAGTCAATGGATGAGCTCCCATGACCTCTACACGTGCCCCACTCTTCCATCACCATGTTGCATTCACAGGTCCAGAGGCACCCTCAAGCCTGCTGTTCAGAGCTTTCAGGGAAGATTCATTGTGCAGGTGTGCTGGATTACATTACTGATCATTGGCCACTGACTTGGTTTCCAGCCCCTCTCCCTTCCCAAGAGGTTGAAGTTTCCAAGCTCGCAGTCAGAGGCTTTATCTTTTTGGCAACCAGTCCCCATCCTGATGCTATCAAGGGGCCACCCAAAATTGCCTCATTAGAATAAAAGATGCTCCAATCTCCCTCATCACTCAGGAAAGTCCAAGGGGGTTAACGAGTTTACTTTGTTTTCAGTGAGCAAATCTGAGAAATGGAGCCTGCTGGGTGAATAATGACCTACTGGGGACAGGAACTGGGGCAGAGGATCTTTATTTCCTCTTCTTAGATGTCTGGCACAGTAACAGGGTAGTTTCTTTGCTCTCTTTGAAAGTGCCCAGGGATGCTAAGTAGTCAGTTTGTGTGAAAACAGTTGTCACCTCGGCTGTGCCTGCCCTTGTTCCTGGCTCTGTGCTCTCCAGTGAATGGCGAATACATCCTCTCTTTCCTCAAGGAATTGCAGTGACAATTTTAGTGACTTGCCTTTTCCATAGGGAATGATAAAGTGTGTAGTGAAAAAAGCCTACTTGTTTATTCTCTGAGGTGAGCTCTGAAAATACGACATAGTGAGCTAGAATTGTATCATTTCCTGCTTCACACTTGCCAAGTTACATCCTTAAAATTGTTATTTTGGTTATGTATGTATGTAAATGTTTCATTTAAATAAAATGTATATTAAATTTCAAATATATGTTTGTATATGTTGCCTATGTTTGCATATGTGTGTATCTATATGCTTGTGTGTATATATTATACACAAATATTTCATATATATAAATATATATATATATATGGCACTCTTTGGGTGAACTGCATAAAAGGCTGCCCATATAGAAGATGTGTATATACATCTATACATATATATAAATATATGTACGTAAGTATGTATATATCATGTATGCATAATATATCAACTATATATATGTGTGCATGTATATGTGCATAGATACATGTGTATGTATGTACGTATATGTATGCATGTATATCTTTAAGTTTGAAAGAGAGAGAGGGGACAAATATCTGTTGAACTGTGTAGTGAACTGCACCCTAGCTTGATGTGCAAGTAAGTTGTAACCAAACATGAGATATTTTTGTAGCCAAACATGAGATATTTTTGTAGCCAGGCAGCTGACCCCTCAGCCAATCCCTGGTTGAAGACTTCCAGATGATTCTCAAATAAGGCAGTGGTCAGACACTGAGTTGCTGTCTTTCCAGTTACAAAAACATTTCACCACCCTGTAGGGGGTGTTTTCTGAAGCATCTTTGGTGTGTAATGCTGCCTGGTTCTAAAAGCTTTGTTTTTGCAAGTAAACTTTGTTAAATTGAGCTGGTTGGTTTTCCTTCTAAGACTAGAGAGGAGGATCTCAGCTTGAAGCATAAGCACCTGATTGGTACCTCAGAATCCTAGGTGTGGAGCCAGTGCAGACTGTGGGGATTCTGAGGTGTCAGCCAGGTGCTTATGCATGGGGCTCAAGAGCTGAGGAACTGCAGCAAGTTAAGGCTAAGCCCTCTGTGTGAAAGCTGAGACCCCTGAAATGAGGCCTTTCCATGTAAAATAATTGCAGAAATTCTATCTACTGCCATAAAAAAGCATCAAGAAACTATAATAAATACCTGAAGCACTGGGTTTAAAAATATCCTCTTTGCAAAAAACCCAAAATCCTGTAACACTAGGACTGTGCTGTGCACGGCTTTGAGTCCATGTTTACATTACAAGCATTGTATGGGAATTCCAAGCTGGTAAATTAATGCAGGGACTGAAGCTAGATCCATAAATCCACTGAGTCCCTGACACAGGAAATGGAAATCACCTCCCCACGCACAGCCAAGGAACTTTCACAGGAACAAACAAAACCGGAGAAAAATGTCAAAGCACAACAGAAATAATTCATCAGGAGATGGAGTTGGCAGAGAACAGGAAAATTAATCCAAGAAATGAGATGGTCAGACAATTTATGAAGATTATAAAGTAACTTGCTTTTAAAAAAGAAAGAATTAAATTGATAAAAAAATTAAAAAATAAAGTGCTAAGAACATTAAAAAACAGACTTACTCGGAAAAGTAAATGTCTGTTTAAAAATAGGAAAACATGGATATTAAAATATTTTCAAATATATAAGTCAAAGAAGTTAAATTTAGTTAAAGAGAGAATTGATTAAGTAGAAGATATATCTGGGAATATTACCCAGAATGCAGGGAGGGAGAGAAAGAAGGAAGAAGGGAGGGACCAAGTGAGAGAGGAAAGGAGAGACAGACAGAAGAGAGAGATGATGAAAGAGATCCATTGAGGAAGATTCCCCAAAATAAACAGTGGTGTGAATGGGACTAAGGGAAGAGTTTATTTGACTCTGCAAAATGATCAGTTTTGATATTATAACACGGCCACAATCCTCAGCTCTTAGTGAGATAAAAGAATAGGAATCCACCTCCAGACACATTATAAATCTGTGGACTTGCAAACAAACAGAAGAAAGTCTTTGGAAAGGAAAAAAGAAATGGAGCATGGTGGTCTGTACCTGTAATCCCAGCACTGAGGGGAGGCTGAGGCAGGAGGTTCAAGTGTTCAAGGCCAGCCTGGGTAACAGTAAAACCTTGTCTCTAAAAATATAGCAAAAGCAAATACGAAGAAAGAAAAAAAGATGACTCAAATCTACAAAAGAGCCTGATTACATGCTTTTTATCAACTAGGCCATATGAATTAGCTTCCATTTTGAGCATATAGATCTGATGATAGTTTCTTTTTTAAGTTCTAGAAGGAAAGTAAAATATAAATATTATTCAACAATGAGACTGAAACAAATGTTTTTCTAAGACAGAGAGAATTCACTATTCAGAACTCTCAACGTCAACCCCAGAAGGAGAAAACGAAATTCAATCATTAGCAATTAGCAGTGAAGTTGGTGATTTTGTAAGTCAAAATTAGTCAATGAGAATAAAAACATCACACCAGTTGTGGGTTTTGTGAACAATTACTATACGAATAACAATTTCAGAACACAAGGAACGTTTATAAAGATCGATTGTCTCCTAAGCCTAAATGAATACCCAACGTTCAAAGACCATGTTCTGGAACCAAAATGGATTAGAGAAAACAAATTACAAACAGATAGTCCCCAAAGCTCCCACAGTTTGGTGACATACATAAGCAAAGCCATCTCACTTCTCATTCACTTATGGGGGCTGCCATGTATGTAATTAAATATGGGTAACTGGATTATAACAAAAGCTATACACATCCAACCTTATGGCATAGAAGCACTGAATTGGCATTTGTTTGCAATGTAAATTTTCAAATGTTTGGAACAGAAATGAAGACTGCAAAAGCAGTGGAGTCTTATGTTTTCCACTTTTCATAAATAGAATGAGAAACACCCAGAAAGAAGAATTAGGAAGCAAAGTGTGCATTTAAGATGAGCTGGAACATTAATCCTGCTGTCAAAAATCTGCCACCTGTAAGAATGCACAGGAAGGATAAAGCTGCTTTTGACTTTATAGTTCCTTAAATACTGTCAATTAATCGGTGGCTCGAGGAAGGGAAGTGTTCTCTTGTCGCATAGTGATAGGAAGATTTCAGAGCTGGACAAGGAGTCAAAACACCTGTTAGTGAACAGTGAAAGAAGTCTTGGGACAGCAGGTGGTTTTCCCCAGGGCAGAGGACCCAGTGCTTGGAGCCCTGCCATGGCCACAGACAGCTGGGTTCAGCTTCTGACAAAGGGCCTGAAGGAGAGGGAGCCAGGTGCCAGCGAACTTGCAGGCCACTTCCTAATTGTCTCAAGACAGTGGGCACAACTGGCGCATCCAGGAGAAATCAGATACCAGGACAAAGGGTGCAGGGGAGCCGGCAGCATTTACCTTTTATATCTCTAATCGAGGGCTGGGACTTGGGAAGTACGGCATTCAGATTGATTTTTATATATTTAATATGGCTAGAGTTAATGGCTTATAGATTTTTGCAACATTAGGCACTGTTAGAGGTGTTGGCTTTGAGCCACAATTTCAAAGGACTTGGGAAGAATGCCTTTTATTTTTTTTTTCAGTCTGCCTGATAAATCTCTCCGAAGGCTATTTCAGTTTGCATGTGCACTCCTTAGGTCTTGAGAGACAAGGCTGTCAGGTGACCATTATGAATGTTTTGTGTTTTATGCACAATGGTGGACTGGAGTATGGGTGGTAGGAATGTTAATGACCCCTGCTGTGCTTGTCCTGGTAAAGTTCCTTCTCTCTGCTCCCCCAACACCACCTCTGTTCAAAAGAGTTGACTAATTTATGATTACTTCATCTTTTCCTATGTCGGATCATTTGCATAACTGTCGTTCCTTTCTCATTGTTTTACTTTGGATTTCTGTATCTTGCTCTTAGAAGCACAAATTCTAGTACTCCAACTGCTTTGCATTCAAACTGCAGAACACTGGGAATTGAGATTTTATATCTTAGGTATGGTTTAGATTCTTGTAATGTTGATTTCTAATCGCAAAAAAATATTTATGGGGAGAGATGCATTTCGGTCAAAGAGTTTAAAACTGAAAATAGAGGGTGAGCACAGATAACCAAAACCATGAAGGCAGTGGTAAGGAGCGCACTGGATCCCGAAGGAAAGTGAAATAGAACATCAGGAACAATGGGAAGAATACCCAGGACCATTAACGAGAACAGGGATTGTCTGCACTTAAGACTGAAGATGTGTTGAAGTCAGCGTCCAGGCCTTTCCACATGCACACAAGGGCATACGTATGTTCATGTCAGCACACCCAGATTCCTATAGGAAACATTGCCAATCCATGGGAAGGCTCCTTCATGTCCCCATCCACATATTACCTGCCTTCCCATGACATTCTTGCATTTCTTATTTTTGTCACCATAGAATAGTTTCCTCTGTTCCAACACTCCAGTAAGTGGGATTTCACAGAATGTGTTCTTTTGTGCCTGATGGAAGCCACCGTAAATATTCCTCTTCGTATCTTTTGCATAAGCGCACAGCTTTCTAACCAGCATCCCTAGAAGTAGAATCGTCTAGGCCATTAGTTGGACATATGGGTAGCCTTATTAGATACTGCAAAAACAGTTTTCTAAAGTTCCTGAATCAATTTAAGCTCCTGCCAGCCATCTGTGAGCTACAGTCGCTCTGTTACATGCCAACACTTGCTATCTCTGGACCTTTTAGTCACTTGAATGAGTTTGCACCAGCATTTCACTCTGTTTTTCATTTCAGTTTACCCAGTGAGTACCTTTTCATGTGAGTTAATTATGTAGGTACATTTTTTTATGAAGCCTCTACTTGTATTGTAGGCCCATTTTCAACTTTCATTTGAACTGTGTCCTTACTTTTAAAACATGTCTCCAGTAAATGTATAATTGACACCTTAACTTTTTGTTCAGCTCAACCATCTGTGTTTCAATTCTATGCTTTACCTGTTCTCATTAAACAGATGACTTCCATGATCAGACTCAGTGTACCACTCCATTGTTTTCTTGTGAGTCACCTGATCTTTCGTTCCTTATTCTACATTTTTATTTTTATTTTGAACAATTTTTTCATTATTTAAGTTTATCTCATCTATTGACTACTTAGAATACATTCTGGAGATACTATTGTGTTCGTAGTCAACCAGGGTTGTATAACATGCAACTTTAACTTATGTTAAAACTACAACCAAAGGAAATTCTTAAAATACATCAATTCTTTTCCCTTCCAATTTTTGTATTGCTAAAGTTTCGTGCACAAATGTTACCTTAATTATAGTATATTTCTCATATTACAAACCCTAGACCACCTAAATGTTAATGTCTCTTTAACTCACCAGTGGCATTTCATGATTCTGAAGCTAGAAACCCACAGGGCTTCTGAAGTTCATTCTCTGCTCTTCTCCCCTCTCAGGAACCCTGCCCCCAAATCCTTGATGTTTTAATAAGCCTGACCTTAACCTGCTTCAACACGCTAAGACGACTACCTTTGTTTATGGCTGCCTTTCTAAATGATGGTCCAGGAAGTGTGCTCACAGGGATGGTACAAGTAAGTGTGGGCCAGCCATGTGCCTGCCCTTCTCTTAGATCCACAACTTTGCTTGGCTGCTGAACGTTTCTGGAGATAGTTACTTTGTCCTTCAACTCCACATACGAAGATGCCTGCCACTAGCTAACCTGTCATGGCTGGCATTGCTCCCTTTTTAGTTACGAACACTTTTATCTTGTATGTTCCCTATTGCTTTTCCTTCTGTTGGTGTATTGTATGCTGCAATGGAATAAGAGGAGCAGACAGTTCCAACATTGTGATCTTCAACTTCTTTCACATGGAAGACTAGTAAAGGATCCATTGGGACTATGTTTGAGCTGATGTGAGTAGTAATATCCAGGTATTATTTCAGTTTAGATAGCCTGCACTTGGAGAGATATGCTAGTACTTAATTTGAGAGTTACTTCTTGGAATCAGAGGACAAGGTGAGGGTGACTCATCCACCAACAGTCATCCTAAGGCAAGAGCGACTGAGTCCCAGGATGAAGCCTGTAGGTTGTTGTAGGTGCTCCATCCTCTCTGCTCTATGAACCTCGTGGATGTTGGAGCTGTGCTCTGATTATGGCAGGCTGATTGAAGGACACTTCCTTTGGAAAGGGTCCAGTGGTCTCTGGCATATTGGGGAGAATGGTGGGTAGACATGAGAATGTCCTGTCTGGATTGCCTAAGAATGAGTCTAGGGCTGCACTGTCAACTGAGCCGTGTGGCTGTAGGATTCACACTCTGAATTATTCCCAAGCTTTGAGTCCAGCCCTGGTATAAGATTCACGCTGATCTTTCCATTCTACATAAAATTAAGGGAATGCTTTCTCCTGTCCTTCCACAAAAGGGAGAAGATGCTGCCTGAGGGAAGGCATTTCAGAGAGGCAAGAAGCCATCATCAGTGAAATAACAGTGGTCTAAGAAGGATATTTGATGTAGAAACAAAACACAAAACGGCAATAGTGGATGCCATTTGATACTGTACTCTTAGATCATACCCTGAAGGTCTCACTCAAGTTCACAATACGGCAAAAATCCTTCTTGGCAATGTGCATAGCGATTATTTTTGTAACAGCAGAAGCAGTTGTCTGCATATCAAAAACAAAAGAGAAAGTAAATATAGGAAAAACAACAGAAAAATGAAAACCAATGAACAGAGTAAGAGGCAGATAACATTGTGGCATATTCCTAAATCTAACCCCAGGGCAACAAACATAAATGGAACAAAGTGACTGCTTAGAAAATGTGAAGCTAAATGAAAAAAAGTTGGTTGTAGGAAGTTTACGTTTGTACAATTAATATATAATAAGAAAGGAAAAAAGTTTATGTGTGCTAGGATTCTATGTACTGTTAGGGATACAGATAGGTACATAGATAATACACATATATACATGATATAAAATGATAAGGAAATGCAAATATATATATATATATATATAATAAATGCTAACTTAGAAAAACTCCCTTTTTTTGCTTCTGAGAAATAAAGAAAAGGAATGGGACTAAGGAAAACCTCCAAAAGGGGACATTAGGGGCACTTAGTAGATTGTAGTCCTTTAAAATGTTCCACAAATAAGTATAACAGTATGTCACCTCTTAGTACAGAATATATGGGCTTATTAAATTTTGGGGTGATTTTTCTGCATATTTTAACCATGTCACAATTGCAAATTATCTTTAATTGTGCTATGGCCTTATCAGTAGATAAGGTCAGAATGGGTTAGAGTATATTTCCAGACAGAAGAATAGTTTTGTTTCTTCTTCAGTCCTTTTTTACTGTGTTTATTGATGTGTGCATGTGTACGTATGCACATGTGTGTTCAAAGTCTTGATGGGAAATGCATCCTTTGTTGTTTTCAGGTATAATTCATATGCAGTCAGATGTGTAAATATAAGTGCTATACAAGAATGATTTATATTGTGTATATAATATGCATGTGTATATGTGTGTGTACACATATATATGCATACATTCATGCAGTCACCCAGATTAAGTTAGAGGAAATGTCCATTTTCACAAAAAGTTTCCTATCATATATTTATAATAAACTTACTAATCTTTAAATTTAGACCTTAGTTTTTATTTGCAAATTCTTCCTGCTTCTATTTTATCTCTGTTATCCATCAACCTCCATCTACTTACTTCAGTTTTGCTTTTTTATTCTAAAACAGTTGCAACATTACACCTGACATATTAACACCAGCTGAAGCTTTCATTTTAATTTAAAATTCCTACCTGCCATATAATTTAATCACTTAAAGTAGGCACTACAGTATCTTTAAAGTCTTAAAGCATTAAAAGAAATGGGACAATTGTACATATTTTGAGGTACAATTGAATACAATATGATGGGTTTTAGTTTGTTCACAAAGTTTTGCAATAAACGTCACTAATTCCAAAACATTAACCTCACCTCAGAAGGAAACTTCATTCTCAAAGTCATCACTCCACAGTCCTGGGTCACCAGCCGGTGGTAATTGTCAGTCCGCTTTTGTTTCTATGGATTCACCTGTCTTAGGCATTTCAAAGAAGTGAACTCATCTAATATGAGGCCTTTGTATCTGGCTTATTTCACATAGTCATAATATTTCTAAGTTTGATTCATGTTGTACCATTTATTTTTTATGGTTGAATGGTATTTCATTGTACAATGGAACTTTTTGTTTGTCTGTTCATCATTCAGTGGGCACTTGAGTTGTTTCTTCTTTTTGGCTCTTATAAAAAATGCTCCCATGAACACTTAGTATAAGATTATGTGTGAGCATTTGCTTTTAACTCTTCTGTTTTCTAGAGCTAATGTGAAATTGCTAGGTTGTATGATAACTGATTCTGAGTAACTGTCAAGCCATTTTCCAAAAGAATGGCACCATTTTGATTTACCTGGAGCCATGTTGGAGGGTTTCAATTTCTCTACATTTTCTTCATTCTTGTTGGTGTTCACGTTTTTGATTATAACCATGTCACTGGGCATGAAGTGTTGTCATCGTGGCTTTGCTTTACATTTTCTGAATGACAACGCTGAACATAATTTCACGTGCTTATGTCATTGATGCATCTTCTTTGGGGAGTTGTTGGTTCAGATTCTTCCAGCATTTTCAGAAGTGTTCTTTTTCCCTTTTTCAATGATTTCTAAGAATGTGAGGTATATGTATAAGCTTATATGTAGCTATACATATGTAATAATGCATACATAGTATTTACACACACGCAATGGTCCGCTGTAAGACATGCATTGTAAGCCCTGATGAGACATGATTTCTACATTTCTGAGAGTTCTATTTTTACTTTCCTGACTATGTGCTTTTAAGTATAAAAGTATTTAGGTTTGATGAAGCTCAATTCATCCATTTTCCCTTTGTTGCTTTTGCTTTTGGTATCTTATCTAAGAAATCATTTCTTAATGCAAGGATATGAAGATAGATGATACTGCTTTCTTACAAGAGTTTAAGGTGTTTGTTCCTACATTTAAGTCTTTGGTCTATTTCCAGTAATTTTTGCATGTGGTGTGAGGTAGGTAAGGGTCCAATTTCACTCTTTTTTTATTTGAATATTTTTATTTTTTTATTTTATTTTTATATTATATTTTATTTATTTTTATTTGAATATTTTTTTATTTGAATATCCAGTTGTTCAGTGTCATTCGTTGAAAAGATGATGGCTGTACTACTCAATTTTCATAGCACTGTTATTGATTAGCATACATTAATTGTACCCGAGAGTTTAATCTTGATAATTGCAAAGTTGCGTACAGTCTACTTTGAATAACTTCACTCCCTCTGTTATATTCCCTTAACATGCCTCCCTTCCCCCTTTTCAAACAGTGTTTGGAGGCTTTCATTATGTTATCGTTGCATGTGTAACATGCTTGAATCCTCCTCACCCTGGGTATGCTCTCCTTGCCCTCCATGACCTTCTACTGATGATCCCAGACAGTTCACCTTTTAAACTCATGTCTCATCACCATCATTTTAGGTCTAGATTCCACATGTGAACAACACCAGATATTTGGCTTGTTGAGCTTGGCTTATCTTGGTCAAAACAGTGATCTCTAGTGCCACTCATTTTCCTACAGATGACATATTTCATTCTTCTTTATGGCTGAATAATACTCCATTGTGTGCATATACCACATTTTCTTTGAAAATCAATTTGTCATAAATGTAAGGTTTTCTTTTGGAGCTCTCATCTCTTCTTGGGGATTCCTTTGATATTTATTGTAGGAAATCTGTTCCAGAAAAAAACTCTCAGTTTTTGTTTATCTGGGAAGTTTTATTTTTCCATTCCTGAAGGTTGGTTTTACTGGATATAGAATTCTAGGTTTGCAGCATTTTCCCCCACCCAGCACTTTGAATATGTCATTCCACAGTCTTTTTTTTTCTTTCTGGAGTTACTACAATTCTTGGGTTAGGTGTGTGGCTCAAGTGGTACAGCAGCTGTCTAGCAAGCTCAAAGCCTGGAGTTCAAAACCCAGAATCACCAAAAAAGAGAGAAATAAATAATTCTTAACTTCTTTGATGATCTCTTGCATATTATGAGTCACTTTTGTTATTCTCTTCAAAATCATTCCAGTCTTTGCCTTTCAACAGTGTGGCTATTATGTGCCTAGGAGCTGGTCTTCAGGTCTTGGTTGTGTGGATAAACATTTTTCATAAGGTCGGAAGCACTCAGTGCTATTTCACTAAGTATTTCCTCGGCCCCTTTCTTTCTCTGCCTCCCTTCTGAAGCTCCCATCGTGCATATGTTGGCATGTCTGATGGTGACCAACAGTTTTCTGATACTTTCTGTGTTTCTTCATTCCTTGTTCATTTCTCTGTCCTCAGATAGCTGGTCTCATTTAACCTATCTTCTGCTTCACTGACTTTTCATTCTGCTCAAATCTGTTTTTGAGCTCCTCACACATGAATTTTTCTTTATAGTTATTGTATTTTCAGCTTCAGAGTGGACATCTGATTATTTTTAAATCATTTCTATCTGCTTGTTGATATCCTGTTTGGTGACACATCATTCTCATAAATTTCTGTAATTTTCCTTGCCTCCTTCCCCCTCTCTTTCTCTCTCCCTAGTGTACATTATTCGTACAATGGATTTTTTTGGTAATAGTTCCATTCATGCACATAATATGCTTGGATTAAACTCATTCTTTCTTATTCCCTTCTCCATTTAAAAATTTGTAACAGTTTTGTTTTTTTATTTTCATACATCCATGTGAAGTACTTCACTTTCTTCCTCCCCCTCTTCTTTAGGTTGTAGACATGACTTCATTAAGCTTTTTACATGTATTTATAATAGCTGACTTAAAGTTTTTGCTCTGTTAAGTCCAATATCCAGACCTCCTTGTGGACATTTTCTAATAGGACTTATTCATAGTTTCTATTTAGGGTTTTTTTACTCCCGTACATAGGACATGGTAGTTTCCTGACTTTTCTCACTACTTCTTTTTTTTTTTTTCTTTTATTATTCATGTGTGCATACAAGGCTTGGGTCATTTCTCCCCCCTGCCCCCGCCCCCTCCCTTACCACCCACTCCGCCCCCTCCCGCTCCCCCCCCTCAAAACCCAGCAGAAACTATTTTGCCCTTATTTCTAATTTTGTTGTAGAGAGAGTATAAGCAATAATAGGAAGGAACAAGGGGTTTTGCTGGTTGAGATAAGGATAGCTATACAGGGCATTGACTCACATTGATTTCCTGTGCATGGGTGTTACCTTCTAGGTTAATTCTTTTTGATCTCACCTTTTCTCTAGTTCCTGGTCCCCTTTTCCTATTGGCCTCAGTTGCTTTAAGGTATCTGCTTTAGTTTCTCTGCGTTAAGGGCAACAAATGCTAGCTAATTTTTTAGGTGTCTTACCTATCCTCACCCCTCCCTTGTGTGCTCTCGCTTTTATCATGTGCTCATAGTCCAATCCCCTTGTTGTGTTTGCCCTTGATCTAATGTCCACATATGAGGGAGAACATTCTTGAGGAGAACTGGACATGCATGACCTTTCCACTGTAAATCAGGTTTCCTCTTTTTCTCATTGTGTTCGTTTTTTGCTGTCAGTTTGTTAAGGGACGTTCCTAAGTTAATTCTGTAAATTTTGCATGTTTTGTCCTATGAAGTCTCTGCATAGTTAGCCTTATAGCAATTAAGAGACAGATATTCTTAGACAATGGAAGCAGCAAGTCTTCCAGTCTCTACTTAGAGGTTCTGTGTTTCAGTACATGCCTTTAATACACCTTTAGCCATGTTACAACTAATTCTGCCTTAGCCTTAGCTTCCTGCCTGTTCATAGCATCAAAGTTAACAAGCAGTGGAAAGTTAGTGCCTTCTCAGCTCTTTTCCAAGCGTCTCTGTGCCTTGGGCATGAGCACAGTCCTATATGTTCACATACAGGAGTTTATTAAAGCTTTTTGTTTAGCTTTCAGTTTGCCTTAACTGATATCATCCCTTAAGACACCTCCAGATAATTGTTGATGGCTTTTATTTTCAACAAACAACACTGGTTAAAGGGTTGTTTGCACTGAGAGTTCTGAGCCATGAAAAATGTTTTATGAATGGGGTTTCCAGAGAGCTGCCAGACATGTCAAATAATGATGAATTTTTGAGAATGGGCATTTGGAAGAGCCCCAATCTTGATCTGACCTGCCAATCCCTGCCAGGCTGCGGTATTTCCCTACAATTGTGGACTGTTCTTTTTCCAGCCTACAGTGGGGCTGAGAAGCGGGTGACGGGTTTGTAGTAAGATAGAAGCTACAAGATACTCTATTCTTACAGAGATTGAGTAATTTTTTTCTTAAGTAAGCACTCCTTACTTTTTTGAAAATATTGGTTAATTTCTAGAGCTCTGAAAAAGTAAGTTTTTGACAATTGTGCCAGTATTCTTATTCTTCAATGTTATTATTCGATTTTTGGAGGTTATTCCCAGTGATGTCTGTCTTTCTCTTATCTTCCCTTTTTCTTTTCTTCTTCTCATAAAGCACTTCCTTTTGATCTAAAGTAGCACACATAAGAGAATAGTCACTGTCATTTCCCACTAAGTAATGAGTTATCTGTAATTTGGTCAAATACATCCTGGGTTGGCTGAATCTCCAAGGCATACCAGCACAGTGCAAATAAAAACTTGATAAGTGAGGAATGAACAGTTTAGTTCATTTTTCAGTGATCATTTTATCAGCATCCATAATTTTTAAAATACATTTGTAATTCCTGAATTATAAATCATTAAGTTCTTCCTTGATTTGCCACCTCGAGATAATTTAGTCATCATGGTTCTGACACCAACTGTTAGCTGGTGAGTTTTGATAATTTTTGGTAACAGGGCTGTTGCCCATTGGAGCAGAATTATTTTCCTGAATTGATGGTGTCTCAAGAGAGTACCATTAAGCTCATTTTAATATCAACAAATGAGTATATGCCAGCAATGATTATGGGTTTTGTGTATATTTTTCCATTATTTTTCCGAGATACATAATTCAGTTAGGAGAACAGTGTTTCAAAATGAATATCAATTGTATTACAAGTTATTATGTCTTTCTTAAATTCATCATAAACTTTTGACAGCTGAGATATTATTTTTTCTTATGTAGAAAGTATGTGTTCATCTCATCAAGCTATTTTCTATAAACATTGATTTTATAAGTTCCGTCACTTTTGTTCTCTGCAAGAGCCAACAGGCAATTCCCTATGACTTGGACTAGCTGCGTTTCTCGGTGTTTCAACAACTCCGCGTGTACCTTTTGACAAAGCTAAAAGTGATGAACGTTTCTCAGATGTGGCTGGGGAAATTCAAGACTGAATTTACAATATGTTCAGTGACTGGGCAATATTGTTGATATTTTCCATGATTTAATTTGAATTTTCTCTTCTTTTTATTATGCTTTCTAAATTCTTTATTATATAAACAAATTCTCCCATCTTTCTTTTTCAGATCTTAGTACCAACTCAATTTTAAAAAGTCACAAAGGATTTGTGATTTTGGTTTCATGAAGTTCTTCCTTCTTTTCCATTCCAGGTGCACATTCTTTTACTGTTTTGCTTCTAGCACACATGAACTTTTTATACTTTCAATTATTTCTGTTCTTTCTTTAAAAACATGTGGAGTCTTCCTGTATGCTTCATTTTCATACTCCCATGCCCTAAATCATCCAGAAATATAAATTGTCTGAGTCTAGGAATTGAGTCTCTCTGTATTGAAACCTCTGCAGTTCTATGTTCTGTGTTATAGAGAATAATATTTATTTCATAATTATTCAGTAAGCCTTAATTACTTAGGAATAAGCATGAAATAATTTGGGAAAAGTCATCAACATTTAGTTTTCACTATCTAGTCTCTTAATATTAATTCTTGTAGTGGATTAGTAAATTATAGTTTTTATAGAGTTAACATAATAATGGCTTTTTAGTTCTCATAGTCATATTATGGTATGTTTTTCTATTTGTGTAAGAGATGTTTCTAATGTCAGGTATTCTATTCCTCAAAAATGTTTATTTAATGTGTCTTAAAAGAGTAGTTGCTGGGCACTGGTGGCTCACGCCTGTAATCCTAGCTGTTCAGGGGGCAGAGATCGGGAGGATCGCAGTTTGAAGCCAGCCTGGGCAAATAGTTCACAGGACCCTATCTTAAAAACACCCATCACAAAAAAGGGGGCTGGTAGAGTGGCTCAAGGTGATGGCCCTGAGTTCAAATCCCAGTACTAAAAAAAGAGAATTGTTAATCTGGAGTGTGAAGACAAATTATTATAGCTTGCAACCAAGAGTGTGTTCTGTGTCAGCAGAGTTCAGTTTGTTTAATCAGTGTACATGCACTGGCTTTCCACTTAAGTGGGATATATTTTTTGACCAAAATATCACAAGAATTTAAGCTTAGTATTCATATTTTGAAAGGAATAATTCTTTGGAAATTCTCTCATAGATATATTACGATGTAACTGCTACATAAACATCTCACTTTGACAGTACTTCCTAGTTTTAATAACACTTTTATTAATTGTAAACATCCGGACATGGAAATAGTTTTGCTGATTTGAGTTGATGGCTTACAAAGTTTTTAACTGAATCCTATTTAGTGTATACATTATCGTTGAAGAAAACTTGTAAGTCCATAACTCATATGCTGCATAGATTTTAGTCTTGTCTGAACATTCCAGGTTCAAAGCACTATACTGGTCTTTGAAGTCTGTATTTATTGGAAGTGAAAAGTATGATGTATATTCAGGTCAATCTTTCTCTAAATTATTCACTTATAAAATCCTCATTTTATTTTTTTAATTGTTGTAAGAACACTTATCATGAGCACCATGCTCCAAACACATTGTGAGGTGCACAATGCTGCATAGTTACCTATGGCAAAATGTTGTATGGCATGCCTTAGAAGGATTTGTGTTGTGTAACGGAACCTTTATATCTGTTGAAAACTACTTTCTTTTTCCTCCTGCCCCAGCTCCTATCAACCACCATTCCCCTCCATTTCTATGAGTTTGACTATTCCAGACACCTCATACAAGTAGAATTATGCAGTACTTCTCTTTCTGTAATTGGTTATTTCACTTAGCACAATGTCCTCAGGTTCATCCATATCATACACCAGTGAGTTGAAATCAGATTAAAAGAGATACCTGCACTGACATGCTATTTGGTACCAAACTAAATAACCACGCATAGATGAATGTTTAAGAAAAATATGGCACATAAGTACAGTGGAATGTTATTCAGCTATAAAAGAAGAAACATTAAGGATATCCTCAAATGCTCATGGACTTACTGTGTTTACACATACATAATCTTTAAAAATATTTTGAGACACTTTACCAGGATACATATGGTACAACATATGTTGGAGTAGACTAGCAAAGTACATCCACAGATATGAGAAAATACCTTTAGTGCTTCCTATGGCCGAATAGTATTTCACTGTATGGATATACCATCATGTCTTCATCTGTTCATCTAGCAATGAACCTTTAGGAAACAGTTTACCAGAATAGGTTTGTACAACATGTGCAACAACTTTCATGACATGTGCTCATTTTAGACTGAGAGTACTTGTTTAAAAGGACACCACTTCTAAACAGGAGGGGGTTGCATGACAAGAATAAAAGAACACTAAGTAAAGAAAGGTCTTCTCTCCATGAAGCTGAGTTTCTCACTGATGTCCTTTCCTCCTGACACACTACAACACCAACAATGTCAACAGCACAATGGCTTCTAGATTTTATCCTCAGTCATTACCAATTGGACTTACCTTCTGCTATCAGTAACCCTTGTGAATTTCATTCTTTATTTTTATATAGCAAGTATAATAGGTGTACAAATTAGAAAATGGAAAAGTTATAAAATTAATGAAGAGTTATTTTACACTTACTTGTATTCCCCATCCAACTGGCAACTTGAGCAAGATGGTGCTTGTTTTCCAGGTCATCTACTTCTGTCGATACTCTACGATGACAGAAGCACATACGCCTTTTCCCCCTTTCCTTTTTCAATAAGGCTTTATTAAAACATTGCAGAACTGGTTTTGGAGGCTGCTTAATATTCCATTCTGTGAAAGTCTCCCAACTTTTCTGGCCATTCCCTCACTGAAATATACTTACGTAGATTTTACAAGCAAGACTCTAGCTAATGTTCTCGTACATTTATCATTTCCCATATTGTGAAGCTTAAAAACTGTTCCTCATGGAGATGGCCTCTAGGCATGGCTCCCCTAGTCACTGCAGAAGTGGCTGTTCTTGTCCACAGCTGGTACCATTTCTAATCATTGCAAAGCTAAGGAGAGAAAATTTATTTCAGGACATTTCCAATTTCTATTCTCTTTCTCTTCTCTAAATCACACTCTTTCATTTTTGTTAATAATTATTAAGTCAGCCTGTAGGGAGAAAAATATTTGAAATCTTACCTTACACTGTCTCCGGACATTATTTGCATGATCTTGGGTAATCATTTTGAACTTCAGGAGGGCTTAGAACCCATATTCTTGCCATAAGCTAGGCTCACAGTTACCTGAAACACATTGTGTGGCTCTTAGTATGGAAACAGAAACAGATGTACTAGTAACAAGGTAGTTAGAGGCTTAGCAGTGGGGCAAGAAATGGCTCTGTGCCGACCCTGTTGCTAGCTGCAGGCAATCCTTCGCACTCCTTCTCTGAGCTCTATTGAGCACCCACTTTGTGTGAGGAACTATGTTAGAGTTTGAGTTAAGTGTGAACAACAATTACACATCAGTGTAGATAGCCAAAAACACACACATGCAGAACTTGCACTTAAGTACCTTAGTATAGACAACTATCAAAAACTAAACAACAAACAACAAAAATGTACAAAATTGTGATGGATATTATAGATTGATCTAAACAGAGTGACAAAGTCATAATTTACTGTGGTCCTCGCACTTCATCCCATGGTGCTTTTTGTACCAACTTGCAGACATGCCTGAAAGATACTGCAGACTTCTGCTGTGAGAGAGCTCTCTGTTTCAGCCTCAGGGAGTGCTATGGATGACAACATGTCTTTATGAGGCTGAATTTTCATTCATTTCTGTGACAAAAAGTGAGACCCTTGTGAATGAACATGGAGCAAGAATTGAGGGTAGAGTTCCTGGGTTTGATAAGTTCAAGTTCCACAAGAAAGTCAGTGTGATTGCTTAAGAATGAAATGAAAGCATTACCTTTCTCTTTCAATGTATATGCACTGCCTTTGCAAGGGCCGGCCACACAGTTGAGCTGTAAAAATACCTAGTTTTACTGCTTAATAGAGAACCTGTAAGATGTTTCTCCTGACCTAGAGTCAAGAGAAAGTTTGAGGACCTGTGTAGGAGGGAGATGCTCTAAATAGGTTGTCTCATGTCATGAGGAGATGACATAAGAGAGTCCTTAAGCAAAAGGAGCATCCAAAAGAAGGGCAGGTGTTCTGAAGACAAATGACCCTGATGAGTAAGGTGGAACAGGAGGTAGGTGTGTCCAGACTGTAGAAGTAAAGAGGCCAATGACATGAGCTGACCTTGAAGCTGAAGGCAGGCAGCAGGCATGGGGTATTGATGCTCACCATTGGGAGTTTGGATTTTATTCCAAGGACAATGGGAAGATGTTGCAAGGTTTAAAAGAAATGATTTGGCTTGACTCACACACAGATGAGGGGATGGTGAGAAATAAGTGGCCATCTCAGAGAGTGGCATCTAAGAGGCCAGGAAAATGAGGAAACTTTGTGACTGACCATGGTGTAGACAATGTCAGTGTGAACTGGATAGTCGATGAAGATAAACACAATTAGGCAATTAAAATATATTTGGGGATTAAAATGACTAGAACTTGTACAGAAAATTTTAAAAAGGAAGAATTGGGAATGTTTTGGTTTGCATCTTAAGCACCTTGGTGGATGCTACCGTTTATTGAGATGGGTACAAACTGTAGGTCAGCAGTTTTGGGGACAATCAGAAATTTGTTTACTCCCCCACAAATGATTAGGAATGTGATCTATTCTTGGCTCTAATATGAAATAGGGTGTTGGTTGGAAGTGGTGTCACCCAGCTCATAGAATGGAAAGAACAATTGGAGACTGGGTTTGCATGAACAGGGGGCAGGAAACATGGAACGGTTATTCAGTCTTAGAAATATCCTCTAGGGGGAGCCATACAGGAACCCATGTGAAGCAGCCTGGAAATTTTCCACAAAATGCCTCAAAAGCAGGGAGCCATGTTCACAAATGTCCTCAAATTTGAAGAGGTATTTCATCAGTTCACAGCTTAGCAAGTGGCTGGGAGGCTGGACGTTTTGTAGCCCCAGTTGGGAAAAAGTTACACAGTATTTCCCATCTGGTCACTGGTGAATCAAAATGAAAAGACGGGGAGTTGTTTCTATAGAGAAAATCAAAGCATAACCACGCACCTTAATCCTTTCTATAAGGCAAGGCCCTGGGGCTCTGTTGGTGCTTTCTGAAGTCAAAGGGACAGGCCTTTCGTTCTTGAAGTTTGCATGAACTCAGAAAGAAATAGATACAACTATTAGGGAAGTATATGAAAGATGAAATGTGCTTTGAAGGCATCTGTGGACATGGGACAAGAGGACTGAGAACTCACCGTGAATAAGGTGCTCTCAAGAAATGTCCTCTTGTCATTTATTGTTTCTATTAACCTGATATCTTTAAAAATAAAGATATGGCTCACCGAGGTGAGTCTGCACTCTTGACACAAAGGTAGCGTGGTCTCCCTGCCAAGGTGTTCAAGACCCCAGAGAGCTATGCACCTTGCTATCTGCTCACAACCGTGCAAAAAGTAAAAATTGATGCTGGTTCCTCGTGTGGCATTCATAGTTCCTATATTCATGCACCACACAGACATTTCCAGGGATGTGATTTTTCCTACAGTTTTTTTTTTTTTTTTTAAAAGGCTGATGCCTCCCTTGAGAACGATTTCAAGGAAGCCCTTTGACCTCAGTGAGAGGGAAGGCCATCCAGGGCCACCAAGGAGCCAAAAAGCACTTTGAACTTGCGAGCCTCAGGTGGAGTGAGAGGAGCACCTGTTGGAACGGACAGAGACTTAATAGGGCAGCTGGTTGGCCGGCCCTGCTGTGGATCCTTATCATCAAGCCTGGGTGTATGAGGAGAGTCTGTTTTCCTAAAAATCCACAGTACAGAGTTATTATTGCTCCAGATTGTATCTTTGCCTCTCTGCAGCTGGAATCTTAATTGACTGTGCTATTTCTGTAACAGCTGCTGGAAATTCTGCCCTTTCTCAGGCTGCTTGGCCTCTTCCACATCCATAGCACATCAGATGCATTTAGGTTTTGTCGTCTGCACAGAATTGTTGATCGGTGTGCATTTCATTGATGCTCTAGTCTGCCTGCCGGGGCCACTCAGGAGACCAGGGAAAAACGAGCTGCTGCAGGGAGGTGGCTTTAAAGAAAAGTTGAACAAAACCGCACTAGAAACCTGGGCGAGTCTTTACAGAGGCAGTTTAAGGCAGGGGTTGGCCTAATCGGATGCAGATCTCCCAGGAGCTAATTATTTGGAGACAGTGAGACGGCTTGGTGGCAGGTGAGCCAGGGCTTCTGTGAGATCAGGCGAGCACCTCTGCCATTGCCTGGGAGTGGAAAGCGGATGCAAAGCCCAAGTGGTTTTAATTGCCTCCTTTGTGATTTCCCTATGCCCAGGTGCAGGGCTCATCTCTTGAAATCAAGTGGACTCAGAGCCTTAGCACTTCCCACAAGGAGCAAGAAAGAGGCCAGGTAGATGGCCACAGCTCTGGATGCTTGTGAAGCTCTCAGATTTACTGTGCTTTGCTTTTCTGCAGTGCCTGGGAATTTGCATCCTGAATCTGTCCCTGTGTGATTGTTTTCTATTCTTCCAATCTGACAGTATTGGATGGGATTTTTCTGTAAGATTCCCCCATTTCTTACATTCTGAACTCCTTTGACATCTTGGCATTTGTCCCTGGCAATGTATCGATTCTGTGGACTGTACCAGTTGGTGGGAGGAGAGGTCTCAGTACAGTCAGCCAGAATTCCTCTCCCTCCGGCTTTGAAGAAAATTGAAGGGAAGAACTCTGTGTCCACTTGTTCTAGCTGGCCATGCACACGACTCACTCAAGATGCTTCTGAGAGTCTCCCATGTGGTGGGCGTGGAGGAAGTGTGGACACTGTAGGTTGTTAGGAGGATCCTAGTTTGATTAATACTTGTCTGGAACTTTATTTTTCAAAATTGATGTTTTTGTTTACATTCACGTCTCCTTTACAGGAGACTTGTCTTAGAGGTTTGAATTAATTTCATGTCTTTACTAATGGATTATGTACTTTCATTGAAATTCACTTCTTTTTCTTTCTCTTTTTTGTTCTCCATGATATGGGTTTTTCCTACTATATTTTAAGATAGACTTTTCTCCACCCTTAAAATATGTCTTTATTCTTTGATCTGTAATTGGATAAAAAATCTAGGACTTATTATTAAAACAAATTATGCAAGCTAACTTTGATGGTATTTTTAGGGAACATCTTACCACTTGCAAAGAGGAACCCAGCTACTTTGTATCATAATAAATATAATGGAGAATGGTATTGAAGATATTTGAAATATGGGGAAAAGAGGATAACCCAGGACTGTCACGGGAATTAGAGGGAATAATTTCAGTGAGCAGCCAACAAGCATAAGTGCATAGACTGGCCTTTAAAACACTGCTTATTCTATCTTATTTGGAAAGTGCAGTCACAGCCCTTTGAAAGTTTTCAAGCATATGACAGAAAAATTGGTGGAAATATTACATTAAAATTAAAGTGGCAACTACTGAGTTACACAAAGGAAGAGGAGAAAGAGTATAGCTTAGTCACCAACCTCAGGAGCTGCGAGGAGCTGCAGAATCTCGGATTGCCTGATATGCATCCCTGTTTTCTCCTCTAATGACTGCCACTGTGGAGTGTTGATTTGACTTCTTGGCAACTTGATGTTCTCATACAAGATGAGGGTAATAATCATAATATTTTTTCTTATGAAGTTGCCGTGAAGATTAAATAAGCTACCAGAAAAAGTACTTTAGATAGTATATGACATATTAAGCACTCAGCAAGTTATAGCAAAGTTTGAGAAGGAATGGATTTTGAATGTTTTCTAATTGAACAAACCCCTAGATTCTAAGGTGGCATTTTAGGTTAGTAAGTCTACCTCTTGTGTTATTGGGCACAATCCTTTTTTTTTTTTTCCTTTTTTATAATTTTTATTTTTTATTATTCATATGTGCATACAATGCTTGAGTCATTTCTCCCCCTTACCCCCACCCCCTTCCTTACCACCCACTCCGCCCCCTCCCTCTCCCCCCACCCCCTCAATAGCCGGCAGAAACTATTTTTTGGGCACAATCCTTACTCATTCTGTCTAACTTCAGATGGTGTTTCAGTTGCTCAGAGGTTAGCCTTCCATCCACGTTGCATTCATAGGATGTAATAATCTACCTGGATGCACAGGAAAAGGTCTCTGAACTCCTAGGAAGTATCTGGACCTTGGTTCTCTGCTTTTTTTGTCAACAGCAAGATAGCACAGTCACTCTCCTCCCACAAGTCAGCCAACTGACAGACAGGCTGGGCATGAAGCACTGTGCCAGGTGACAATGGTCCTTATGACTACAGGGCTTTTGTCTGACTGTGGAATGAGAGGAGGGGAGTAGGAGAGAGAGATAGACCAGTCATCTCTCATTATGAAAGTATAACCAGGATGCTTCCTGGAAGAACACTTTGGGAGGAACCCTTGATCCAGACCTTCCACGGGTAGGACTATGGAAAGCCTGGAAGAGGAGCAAGGGACTGAAGATACCTGGCCCAACTAGGTATCATCCTGGTTTGATGAGGCTTGTTTTCCATTGAACAGGGCTGGGGATGTGGGGCACAGAGGGCCTGCTCACTGTGCCCTTGTAAGTCATGTTGAGGACACTTGAATTTCAGAGCTGTTGGGCACAAGGCCTGTAGACAAGCTTTAAGTTAGAAAAGGACACAGTGTAAACAATGTTTTAGAAAGATTCTTCTGACAAATGGATGGAGATGGATTGAAGGGTTCAGGGTAAGGAATTCCTCTAATGGTTGCCAACAATATGAATTTCAGTGAAGAGGGACATGGAATTTATTTTGTACACTTATGGTGGGGGTGGGAATGGATACATAAAGGCTCTGGTGGTGCCATGATAGGACTGGGTGACAGATTAAAGATATGGCAAGATCATAGGAGGCTTTGAGGTTTTTGGTTTGAACAACTACTTAGCTTGAAGTTTTGATGAATAAAAACCAAACCCATACCTGTTGAGTCTTGCATGTATTAAATTTCAGGTGCGTCTCCAAATGTGAGGGTAAAGCCCAGCAGGCGGGGCTCTGAGTGTGGAGTGCAGGAACTGTAGAAAGTCTATAGGACATTTCTCTGGCAGACTATATAATATGCATGCCGAGCGCGAAATCAAGGGAGAGATTAAGATGGGAAGTTTGGGGATAAACTAGTGATTTGACTGAAAAGTTTCTGATGTACACCAGAAGAAAAGAAATTAAGTAGAATTATGGGCACTTTCTGCAGTCAGCTGACTTTAGGCAATCTGGCTGGAGTTGTGTGGAGTGCCAGGTGGGAGAACTGCATGCGGGAGGGTGAAAGCCCTGGATTTGGTCCTTAAGTCACTTGGGCCCCTCAGTATTGAGCATGGAAGGACCTCAGCAAAAGATACTCAGTGATAGAAAATATAACTGCAAGGAGAAATCAGGGAGAAAGTAGACAGCTTCATTTGGCAGAAGGATGAGTTACAAACAAGTAAATTTAGGGCAAACATGAAATGGAGAAGAGTGGGTTTGTCTGGAGGATCATGAACCATTTCATACTACAGAGGGTGAGTTATTGTAAATCACGTAACAAATTTAATTAAAAAAAAAAAAGCCTGACATACAAAATGGGCTTCCTACTTGTTCTACTGCCCAAGGCATTGAATTCCATTTCTCTGCTCCCTCCTTCTTATCCTCTTTGACTCTGAATCCTGGATCCCTCTGAGCCTCTGATGAGGGAGATGGACTTCTCTCTAGAAAAGTGCACATATACAAAACTCGTAAGTTAGAATTCAGGGGTTCATCTTTGGAAATCTTTCCATGGATTCTCCAAGGCCTTTCTGACCTCCAAACGGCAGTTCCTAGCCCTTCAGCAGGCTGCAAAGCTAGTGCTCCTGCAGGCTCGCCCTTTGGGTGCAATTTTTGGGCTTTATTCCAAGTTTCTGTGGTGTTCCCTGGCCTCTGGCCAGCAGTCTTCACATGGCTCTAAACAGTTCCTTATCAAAAAGGCAGCCAACGAGTGCCAAATTGCTCAGGCAGAGCTCCATTCCGTTTTACTTTCCTTTCACACAAGTTTTCAGCATTCTCTGGAAGCTGTGTCTCAGGTAACTGTTTGGACGCCTTGGTTAAGGATTCTAAGGGAACCAATCAGCCTTTTGGCACTTGTCCTCAGACTGGCCATCTTGAGTACAGTTGGAGACAGAAGCAGAGTCCTGCCACTAGCCAATGTTCGTGTGAATTTACTCACTAATGGGTCACCACTGACTGTACTCGCGAGAGTCAACTTACAGAGCAAGGTGTTCAGAGAGTCCGGAAGGAGAGGTCATTCTCAGAGCACCTCGAATTTACTCAGTTGCATGCACTGGTGACCCAGAGGTGGCTGGGGTGTGGGAATGAGCGCCTATGGGCACTGAGTATGTTGTCATGTTCTCAGTTGGGCAACATCAGTAGTCTTGGAGACTCTGTGATGCAGGCCTGGTCATTCCTATTTGTGGGCAAGAATCTCTACCATCAGCAAAATTTTACTCAGAATGTACCTTGTCACTTTGGAAAGTAGTACGTTTGGTATTATTACCTCAGATGCTGCAGTTCAGGGTGGGGATGACTGCAGAAGTGAGGGTGGGATGTTGAGAATCCCACTTCTGAGGTCAAAATGAGAGCTAGAAGTAACAAATTTTTTTTTTAGTAGTTTCTGGAGTCAAAACTCAGGGCCTCACACATACTAGGCAGAGTTGTCTTCCAAGGGTGGCTCCAGGGACTGTGCTGAAGCCCGGCGAAGAAAACTTCCTGTATTTCTAGTCCCACAAGGAAGCTGTAGGTGGGCCGTTTGTCCTTGCTTCTGTGGTCAGCAAGGGTCTATAGGAGATTTGGTAGAGATATCGTGCAGACCATATTTTAGGGCTCCTGAGCACCTGTCCTCTAGGTATTCTGATACAAACATATTGTCTATCCAGTGGTTACATAAGAACGGATCCCTTAGAGGATATGGAGTCGTATTGATCATGGTTATCTCCATCCACTGCTTCTTGCCCCACGTGTGCCTCTGTGTTGGTGTCCTCAAGGATTTCCAGGGGGCTCTGGGGATGTGCTCATGGCTTGAGATTCTCTTTGCCCTCCTTTCTCTCAAGCACTGTAACAGGAAATGTTTTAGGTGATTATAAAACCTTGTCTGTCTGACCTGATTTTTACAATGAGGAAGAATAATTGGACTTGCTGACCCAAGATGGTCATGTAATCTGAGTGGGGAAAACTCTGCTGTTTAAGCCACTGGGATGTGGGTGTGCTTGTTACTGCATTGCAACCCATCTGGCACTAGCTGATACCTCCTCCAGTGCTGGTCTTAAAGAAGCCCCCAACTTTCCAGTTGGCTTACATTTGGCATTGGTGCCATTGGTTTTCTCCTGACACTCCATTTTGGCAAATACCTGCACGACTCACACCATTCACTCCTGTCATTCAAACTTCACTGTACCCTCCCCACAGTGTGAGTGGGCTGCCTCTTGGAAGGACATGTGCCTACATCTCTCTTGACTTCTTAGTTTCCAGAGGGTTTTGTAACTAGACAGCTGGTGTGTGAGTGGAATGGAATTTCTTTTCTTTTATATAGGCTTCCTCCAAGGCATGAGCACTCCTGGGTGCATTCTGGGTGGTTGAAGTGACAGCAGCCATGCACCACAGGTTCTTTACTTTCTCCTCTGACTAGGGGCTGAGCCCATTTGAGAATGCCCTTTTCACTTGGGAGCTGCTGGCTTTCAGAATCGTGGTGTTGGCTCTGTGATCTGCACCCTTTGTACCTCACATCATAACCGGAAGATGTAGGCTGCACAGACACTGGGGGTTTAGATTATCTTCCAGGAGATGCTGCTGTGTGTGATAAATCAGAAAAGGCCAACAGAAGGTGGGAGGGAGCTGGGTCAGCTAATCTCTGACCACATTAAAAATGTTACCTGACTGTCTGAACATTCATTAGCCTGAGGATAAAGCAGTTGGGTTAACCGTGCCGGCCTGGAAGGTTAATGACCAGTAATACTCAGGAATTAGACAGACTCTGCTTCTCTAGAGACAGAAGAACAGAATCCATGCCTCCCTAGGGACAAGTTCATTTCAAGCCCAGGGAACTGATTCATCATAAGGATATGCGGGAACACCAACTCCACACTTCATTGTTGCTTTACTTAGCACTTCTCAGCTTTGGGTAGGACCAGATTGGAGCTCTCTGGAGTCAAAGGACTGAAGATGGGTTCTGGGGTCCCTGGAGCTGGTTGGTAGTCCCTATAGTTCCTGCTTCTGTATTATCACACTTTATTTACCAGCCTAATAACCAAAGGCCTTATCTTGAGTATTTTGGCAAGGTAAGGAGTGTAATTGTGCTCTGGATCTCTATTAACAATAAAACATAATAAAAATGACAATAATGAAGATTATAAGAAAGTGCAGCAGTGACTCTCCAGTGTGTGTGTAAATTTTGCCAGATACATCTTTTCTTTATAGTGTGTATAATAATTACCATGAACCTGAAAATAAGTTATGTTGAAACTCGTTTTACAAATATGGTAATGTAAAGGCAGAATTTAACAAAAGTTTGGGAAGTTCACATAGTTAGTGTCTACATTTACATACCCAGACACATGGTTTCCAGGCTGATTTTCATTTAAAAAGTTAATGGACACTGTTTTTGAAATAACAATTCTATTCTTATTTTTGGTTCAATAAATCAATGCCAATACTTTCCTCTGGGTTCGCTTCAGTTACAGTTGTTAACATTGTTGTCACCGTTTCATCTTTCTTCTTGAACTAACTTTGAATTTCCTTCTATGACATAACCTCATACTTGTTACTGAAAATAATTTTATTGAACCAAGTCCCTGAACAAACTTGCTCCTGTCTTTCCTGTGTCCCTCTCACTCAGGAATCAGTACCGCTGGCCTTGATCCCTTTAATCCCTGCAAGAACGTAAACTGGGGAGGGCATTAAGCCCTACAATGCACTGCCTCACTCTTTCCCTTTGCTGCTCTGCTTTCTGTCCATTTCCACTACCAATTTGTGTGTGTCGCATGCATGCCCCCCCTCCTGCTATGCGCCTCTAGGTCTTTCTCTGTGTGGCCATCATTCTTTGTAACACTCTCCTCCTTCTCCAGAGCAATGGCTCTTGTCTTGGACCAGTAATGTCAGCAACACTTTCCAGTCTGGCAATGTGCACAGGTTTGAGAGCCCAGCTCCAGGGCACTTACAGCCACTGAGCAGGAATTGCTCCCTGAAAATCTCCCCTGCTTTGTTTGCACTTTTAAACTTGTACCCTCTTTCTCTACCACGAAGAAACATGTTATAATCCTCTTATAACTTTGCATTTCTTCTTTTTTGATTTTCCTTCTGTCTCTGATACTTTTTCCTGCTTCTTTCCTAAGCTGCCTTATCCTCTCTCACTCTGCATCTGTTTCTCCTTCTAAGCCTCTGTCCCTTCTCCTTTTCTTATCTGTTGTTTTTTCCTATCCTTTCTCTTAACCATTTCATCACCTTGTCCGTGCTCTCATTCACAACCTTGACATCTCTGCTCTGAACAGCATTGTTTCATATTTCCAAATGCCTAATGGTTATCTCTCCATATATTTTAACATATTTTTAAAAGAATAAGTCTTTACTCGTAATAAGACAAAATTAAGGGGAATTTCCGGATATAGAAAGCAAAGGAAAAAGCATAGAGATTCTACAGCTTAAAACATAATCTGAAAATTTACTGTAACCTGGAGCAAATTCAGAGACATCCAAGACAGAAAATACAAGAATCATGGAAGTAGTCCCAAGATGGCTCTTTGGTTAAAGGATTAAATATTTGAATTAGAGACAGTGCAGCTAGAAGGCAGCTTGCTCCCTCGCAGTGCACCACACAACTGTGCACACACACATGCGTTGATGTTTGTGCAAGGCTGAAACACACATTGCAAAAGCGAGCCATTTGCTAGATTGCGAGGTTATGGTCTTGAAAAAACTCAGGCCAGAACCTGAGGTAATTCGAGACATTTATAGTACGCTAGGAAAGGAGGAAAAGAAAGAAGTTTCCGAGAGTCAGTTCACTGTAATCCTCAAAGCCTATAATATAGACTTAATTCCTTTGACCACTTGGTGCTGCCTTTCCTCCCCGTGCACTAAGGGGCAGCCCACGGATGTGCAGTCAACAGTCCAATCTCAAAGGTGTCAGTGGCAGAGGACCTACATGGCCCCAGAGGAAATCCACTCAGCTGCAGTTACCAGAGTTGTTTGTTAGTCGATTAGCGTGGAAAAAAACAAGTATCGCCAAATTGTTGAGGAAAACTTAGCACATTCAATCAGAGTATCAAAACAAGCAAATGAACACATGCCACAGGGAGAGTTTGGAAAATTGAAGTTAAAGATATTCCAGACGGCACTTTCGAAGGATTATGCTTCCATTGATGAAGAGGATGCCTCTAGACAGGATTCTTCAGAGAACGAGACTGACCTTGGAAATTAAATGTTATGTCTTTAAAAAAAATCAATATAGGATTAACAAAAGGAAATATCTAGCAAAATATGGAGCTCCAAAAGATACTGAGGAATTGCCTTATTCTGTAGAGTAACAATGAAAAGTAGGCTTAAAATATGATTACAGGCATGGATCTAAAGATCCCATCATGTTTCATCTCGTAAAGGTTTCATATGGAGAGAACAGAGGTCAAGAAGAAAAAAGGAAAAAGTTTGTATCAGAGCCAAATAAATGTGAGTTAAAGTCCACGGCAAAAGGAAGAGACCAGTGGTTCATGCCTGTAATCCTAGCTATTTGTGACAAGGAAATGGGAAGGTCATGGTTCAAGGTCAGAACAGGCAAAATGTTTGAGACCCCATCTCAACTAATGGCTGAACATGGTGTTTATGCGTGTCATCCAAGTTATGCAGGGAAGCACAAATAGGAGGATCACAGTCCTGGCCATCCCAGGCCTAAGCAAGACCCTATCTCAAAAATAACCAATGTGGAAAGGGTTGCTGAAGTGGCTCAAGTGGTAGAATGCCTGCCTCGTAAGCATGAGGACCTGAGTTCAACTCCCAGACCTGCCCCAAACAAATAAAAAGACCCCAGTTAAAAATATTCAGCTGAAATGCCTAACAACTATACTTATAATAAATGTTGAAGAACCTTGCTAGTAAAGAAATGAGAGAATGGTTTTTAAACTGACAAATTAAAAAAATGAAATAGAAGTACAATGATACTGGAAAAATTAATGAAAGACAAACTATTTAATATAGTAAAAATGTTTTATGTTGACAAAATATTCCATGTACTTCAAAAGCCAGAGTGAAATTAAACTAGATAGCTTCAAAATACATATAAACTACAACAAAATATAAGTTAAAAATGACATGTAATTAGAATAAATGGCAAATATACTACACAGGAAAAGTGTTTGAAGTACAAAAGAATAACATGAGGTTACACGGAAACAATTAGCAGTGTGATGTCTGCTTGTGTCAATGCATAAGATATTGCCATTTAAAACACAATGGAACATTCATCAAAACTAAATTATTTTAGGCCAGAAAGGTAATCTCAGATTTCAAAAGTAAGAAATACAATGAATCTTCTAATTACAACTAATTACAAAGTCGAGCAAAAACAAACACAAAACATCGCTCTCCCTGCCCAATTATCTCTTTGGAATTAATAACAGGTAAAAACAAAAGCAAAAACTTTAAATAATCTAGTTCAAGGAGAAAACATAGATGAAATGAGTAACATTCTAGAAACTACTGCCAGAACCAGAACTCTTTATGAAGCTTGTGGAGTCCAACTCTGGCAGCACACAGAGGCAGAGTAACACCGTGGCAGTGCACGTGGAGCTGAGCACTGCCAGCTAAGCCTCCCACTCACTGGCCTTTTGTATTCTTGTGTGACCTTCAACTAGTTCCTTAGTCTTTCAGTCCTGCCATTCTGAAACTGGGATGCTCGTGGCACATACAGCATAGAACGCTTGTGTTACACAAATACATTTCTCTGTGTGTGTGTGATGTGCATGCAAACAGCCATGCGTCCTTCTTATAAAGGGTCAGGATGCAAACTCAGGAGGACAGCTATGTAAAACACAGCTCAAAAAGCAAACCTAAGGAGGTTGCAAAGGAAAAATTCAGTCAAAACAAAAAACGGCAACACAGGCATTATTGATCAGTGAAACAAAAATTGGTACTTTGTGAAGTACTTTTGACAAAGGACAATCCTCTGTAAAACTTATTTAAAAAAATATAACTTAACTAAATTTGGGGTTGGGGTGTCTAAGTGTGGAGTCTATGGAAATAAAATTTCATTTCAAATTAACTAGGAAGTGAAAGTAAAAACATGAACTTATACCTAACACATAAAAGGAACTCAAGGAAATATTTGTCAGAGATGCAGAAGACAAATGGTGTTTTCTGAATAAAGCAGAGCTTAGCTCTATACCACCACAAGGACAGCATCGATGCAAAATATCCTATTTATTTATTTGTTTATTCACTTTGGAAGTGCTGGATTTTGAACTCAAGGCTTCACACTTGCCAGGCAGGTGTGCTGTCACCCGAGTGAGCCGTGCCTCCAGCCCTTTTTACTCTGATTGTTTTGGCTCTTGCTTTATGCCCAAGACTGAATCCTCCTATTTTATGCTTTCTGCTAAGGCTGAGATGACAGGCACTCTGCACCATGCTCAGATTTTTCCGGTTGAGATGGGATCTTACCATCTTCTTGCGCAGGCTGGCCATGAACTGCTATCCTTCTGATCTCAGCCTCCTGCATAGCCTGGGATGACAGGTGTGCGTCATTGGGCGCCTGGCTAGTGCAAAAATTTTTGATGATACAAAATATAGATAATGTAAATCCAAAAACAAGCTTTTCCAAGTCCCTGAATGGACCATTAGCCTTTCCTAGCTGTGGACCTAAAGTAGCCATTTGGAATGAGTTGTTCTCACCGACAGTGAATACACAACTTTCACAGTATTACTCCACTATGCCTGACTTCCAGGTAGGAAAAGCGGTGCCGGAATTTCCTCTTTTGCAATGATTTTCAGGGTATGCATGCAGCATGAAGAAAAAGGAGTTTGAGATTCTGACCTAGCTATATGCTCAGAAGTGTGCCAGAGTCTGGTACTCTGTGCCATGGAGAAAAACAGTGTTTGTTTTCAGTTCAAGTTTAGTAAAGCCCATGGAAGAGAAGGGAGAGACCGCCTCCCCTTCTCACTATATTTCAGCACCAGTGTATCCTAACTTGGGCAATCTGAGCACTAAATCTGGCTGCTCTTGCCGTAGGCATTTTCTATGTCATTCTAGACTAATGGGGACTTTTTTTGGCTGCAGTTTTCCAAATAACAGTCCTTAGAATGCTAGGTATTGTCTTATGATTTAATCTCATTTGTTATGAGGTCACTGAAGTAATCTGGAATGTTGTTTTCTTTTTTTTAAATAAATTTTGTGTTGGCTAAATACAAAAATTATATAATACAAGGGAAACCTTTTTCTCTAACCAATTCTCAAGCTACTTGATAAGGTGGAACAAATTCAACCAAGTGCTGTAACATGAAGTGTGGTTGCTGGCCCAATGGCACTGACGTCACCTGGGAACTTTTAAAAAATACAGCTACTTGGGTTGTATTTCCTCTCTCCAAACTGGGTAATTGGACTTATTCATCACAGTAAGGAGGGTCCTGCAGCAACCCTTCATGTGAAGAACAGCAATTCTGTTCTCTCTTTCCCCACCTGCTCTCCACTCACGCTGCAGGTATCAGCTCCAGTGATCGGCACAGAGAAAGCCCAGGTAGGAAAGCCTGGGGCTTGCAGTGTGTCTCTCTTGCCTTCACAAGCAGATAACAGTTGGACATGGCTCAATTCCTGCCATTTGTGGATCACAAGCATTTTCTTAAAGATTTAGATTATCAAACCCCTATATTCTGACATTAAAATTTTATTATAAAGAAACCCAAAGCAAACTTGCTTCAAAATTTTTTCTTTCACTTGTTTCCCATCTCTTTTCTCTCTCTCTCGTGTGTGTGCATTTCAAAGAGTACAATATTCTTAGAATTGAAAAATTTTAAAAGTATTTGTCTTGACATCAATATAGATTTGCATATTTTTACTTGAGGAGTGGTCAGCCCATTTAACTTGGAGACTTTTCAGTTTCTTAAATACGTACTTCAATTTTGCCCTTAATTACCATTTCTGTTCTGTCAACTCAGTCTTCAGATTCATGAGCTGCTATTATTTCTGTATTTGATCTTCACTCATTCTCTCTTCTGTAGGTTCCATACACTTGGCTTCCCATTTTTACACCATCATTCCATATTACAAAATGGCTATCAGAAAATTACAGAGATGTAAAAACACAGAGAGAAAAAGGGGCACAAACAATCCCACCATTCCAAAACCACTGTTAATATTTTGAGACATTTCTTTGTAATCTTTTTTATTCCACAATTTTTCTTTGCACAGTATTATACCATGTATACATTTTGCATTGTTATTTTTTTTCTCATTTATTCATATGTGCATACAACATTTGGGCCATTTCTCTCCTACTCCCCACCCCCTTCCTCTCCCCCCACATTGTTATATTTTAATAAAGATCACATAACCATAATTTCCCCACAATGTTAAACTTTTGTCACATTTGAGAGTAACTTTTAAGACATGCTTTTCTGATTGACACGTTTGTGCATATTTATGAGGTACAAGTTGATTTTTGAATTCGTGTATATATTGGATAGTGATTAATTTAATTAGCATGTCTACCACCTTAAACACTATCATTTCCTTATATTGATCATAGTCAAATTCTTCTCACTGTTTTGAGATAGCTAATGCATCGTTTCTTTCCCCCATTTTAATATTTTATTTTTTATCATCACATTATTGTATTAGGGGTACTTTGTGACATTTACAAAAGTTCTTACAATATATCATAGTAGAATTCACCCCTCCATTCTAACACATTGTTAAGTGTACTCACCCTGCTCAGCCTGAGAACCTCAGAATTTATCCAGCAGTAACACTGTATCTATTTATGTACTCAACTTTCTCCTTTCTATTCCCCAGCTTCCCCAGTCTCTGATGGACACCACTCCCAACTCTATGAGCTCAACCTTCTTAAAGAGTCCACTTATCACTTAGACATTTAATGGTAAATAGCACACCATCATAGAGCCACTACCCAAATTTTGAATTAAGATTTTTTTCCAGGTCTTACTTTTGGCAATAACACTGGGATGAATGTATTTGTGAATGTTTGCATTGAAGAATATTTATTTGTTTTAAATTCCAAGAAGGTGAAAATAAATTTTAGTTGCTTAATCTTATGAATCCTACATTCTTAATTCATACTTGCTGCAGATTTACACAGATGTCACATTTTCTGAAGTCTTTGTACATCTGAGGATCCTTTTTCTGGTTTTCATGTATAAATGATCACTTGGTTGTGTGGACAATTCCTGGACCCTGTCCTTTCCCATCACATCTCTTCAGATGTGTTTTGGTTGTCTTCTTACATTTGGAGCTTGAGAGAAGTCTGATGTCTAAATTTTTTGAGGCAACATTTCTCTTTTTGCTTTTTTTTTGGTTACTGCCTGGATACTTTTAAGATTTTTTTTCCTATGTCCTTGAAATTCAAAACTTTCCCAAGATGCATTTGACTAGGATTTGCTTTCTTGCTACTTTTCTTGGAACTTGGGAGTCCTGTTAGATCTGCACCCTCTAATCATTTTCCAGACCCGTCAGACTGGTTGAAGTGTTCTGCACTGGTAAGGGATTGAGTCTGATGTCTTCAAAGGTGTCTTTGAAGCTGCTCTCCCTTGAGGGACTCAGGCCAGCATCTTGGAATCATCCCTAACACTTCTCCCTCTCCCTCCGCACACTTGCCCTTCAGCAATCCTGGCTCCTCTTTCATCACTGTGTCCAGACCGTGCCTGGACAGTAATTATCAGACTATAGTCTAAGCTAGTGTTACCTCTCTTGGGATTCTCCCATTTTCTGTCTCAACTCTTCACCTGCATTGTCTGTTCATCACAACAGCCATTATGGTTCTATGGAAACCTGGGATTTTGTTGCTCTCCCAGTGATGCTGTGTTCCACTTGGAGAAGTCTTCAAATCCTCCCAGCCCTCACTGTCCCCCACATGCCTCTATGAGTCAACCCATGGTTTGTGCCTTACTCCCCTCTTCACACCTACACTCTTGCCTTTGCACTGGCTGCTCCTTCTGCCTGTGTCCTCTGCTCCTAGATGCTGTTTCCTCACCTCCTTGAAGACTTTGCTTAGATGTCACTTTTTGTTTATTTTCTTGCAGAGTTGAGGATGGAGCTCAGGGCCTTGCACGTTAGGAAAGCACTCCACCCCTGTGCTATGCCCCAGCTGGGTGTCACTTACTCAGCGAACCTTCTTGACTCTCTTGACTTTGAAATCACACTTCCCTCCCTGGAATTCTTCCCCTCTCTTTCCTGTTCAATTTTTCTCAAAGGACTTTTCAACTTGCAACACATTGTACTTTTTAATTTTGTTTGCTAAGTACTTCTCCATAGAATGTCAGCTCTATGAGGACAGCAATTTCGCTGGTGTTTTTCAACAGATGTGTCTTCCATACCCTAAGTTGTCTCTGCACAGGGTGAATGCTCCATACATATTTGTCAGGTTGATCACTGAGAAGTTGGGTGTGACTATGTCACTGGCTATGGGCTAAAATATACATTGAGATAGAAACTTATGTAATACATGTTATTAAATATATTTTAAAATCTGATGTTCTAGTCTGCTTTCTTAGCTTTTTAATGATACGTATTTCATACTTTTTTAGCATTAAATGAATTGCTTTCTCTCCTGCAAGGTGTATCTCGATGTGTGCACTTGTGCTCATGCCTGCCTTTGGGTACTTATTAATACAAAATTATTTTGGCATTATGAAGGTTTTATGGGTGGACTCTAAAGTCCTGTTTCTGTGGTTATGTATTAGATTTAGTGCTGGTGATTTAAGGTATCATATTTAGTGTTGGTGATGTTATTTAGGGACCATCTAAAGGTCATTCACATAAAGGCATAAGGGTAAAACAAACTTGAGGGTTGATCTTACTGTGCTCTTGGAAGTTTGAAAAGGTTTGTTGACAAAGCACTTCTCTTACTCAGATTTGTTCATTTGGAGGAATCAGCAAGTGAACTTCTAGTCCTTTTCTTTACAGCCCCTGTTCTTCTGCCCCAACTGCAGACTGGACAGTGGAAACCACTTTCTGTTACTGTTCCAGCTGATGCCCGGGTAGACGTTGCATCTGGAGTAGAGCCTGGCAATCTGTTGACAAAACATAGGCCTGCGCTCCAGGGGGAATAAACCTTCCTGCCCAAATCTGAGTGAACATGCTTATTCTCACTCGTTGTGCTACAAGAATCAGAATTGTTCTCGAATGTTCTGGAGAGGAGCTGTCATCAAACCTTCTGTCCTCCGAGGGACCTGGATTAATGTTCTTCATTCATCACCTGGGTGAGCACCTAGTTCCTGAGGGTTGATGAGTTTGACAAGGGGTCTCTGGAACTGCTAAGTATATGTGCCTGGGTGCTGCTTTTACCAGTTTCCTAGAAAGCAGAGTCAGAGAGTGAGGTCTTGCATGTATACTGCTTCTTCATTGAGAAGTGCAGATCCAGGGAGTGGGGCTGAGGACCAGGGCAGAGGGATCAGGGAGATGGAGGGAGCAGGAGGGAGAAGCAGTAGGAGACTGCATTCCTACAGCATCCCTGCTCGAGAAGCCCTATCACCTCACCACCAAGAGTGGAAATGTATAACAGATCTGTAGATCTCTGGCTTCCATTCTGTGGTTCACCTCACAGCACTGGCACCCCTGCACCCCTGGTCCCCACTCCGTTCTGTGCTCAGCATCAGCAAGGAAGCCGAGGACAGTAAGCACATATGACATGAGATTGCATGCATGTAGGTTGCACCCTGAAAGAAGCTGTGAAAGAAGCTGACCTGCTGAACCAAACAGATTTGGTCTGGAACAAAGACATGTCAAACAGAGAGGACCTGAAACTAAGCATTAGTGTTTCCTCTTTGTGTTATTTGCCATTCACTTGGTCCCTTGTTATCGCCAGTTGTCATATTTCTCATTGAACTTCAAATTTTATGGGAAAGACCTTCATTCAACCCCAAGAAAGGGTGATAGCCAGAATCTTCCTTTTGTGAGAATGGCAAGACAAGTAGTGGAACAAAGGCTGTAATTAGTAGCTGACCTCATGTCACAGATTCTCTTCTCTCTTAGCGTGTGGCTCATAAGAATTATTTGATGGGTGGAGTTACCCAAACCATGAGGAGTCTGTGACCTTGTTGACTATGGTACAAGTCCTCATTCATTGCTCCCCCTGGACAGTGAAGCGCCAAGGAAAAAACCCAGAAAAAAACCCTGTGCTGGTTCCAGAACACTCAGCCTTGCTTCTCTCAGGTGCTGCACCCTCTTTCTCCTGGGAACCTGGGTGATGACCTCTCTCAGTACAGCACATCCTTTTTTTTGCCTATGGCCTCACCCATGTGATCAATCCATAGGGACCAGGTAGGAGATGGAGTTTCAATGTCAGTGGACCATTCCCTGTCCACTTACTTGCCCCCAGGATATCTGACCTGGAAAAGCTGACATTTGTGGAGCAGGCAGCACATGTCCTGCAAGTGCTTACTGGGAGTGATAGTGATAGGGCTGTTCTTGCTTGGTCCCATATGCTCTAGCCATTGGAAACACACGATGCTGGTCCCATTGATGATGTCATATCTGAGCCTTTATTGGGTCACAAGATTGGAACATAGAGTTTCTTTCATAGTTTTCCCATAAAACATGTTCCTTTGAGACAGTATTTGGGATATA
Organism: Castor canadensis; assembly: GCF_047511655.1. Classification (NCBI taxonomy): domain Eukaryota; kingdom Metazoa; phylum Chordata; class Mammalia; order Rodentia; family Castoridae; genus Castor; species Castor canadensis. Next base: position 111,102,488 of record NC_133399.1, read on the forward strand.
GTGCTAATATATTATACACTGTATAGTGTTTAGACGGTTTTGTTGATCAGCCCTAGGGGCATTGAAGTCAAGTATGTATCTGGGTACAGACTGATTCCAGTAATAATAAACTTGCTACCTTGTCCAGGGTAAAGACAGTGCGATAGAGGTGTTATCCAGCATCCCGAGCCCATTTTAAGGACTCAGTGACTGTCTTTGCTGCTGTCAGATCAGAACTCAGGCAGTGCCAGATGCTGCATTCGCTGTGGAGGAAGGGAGCTCATGTGAAGCCTCTGTATGGACTTACTGCCACAGCACTGTGGAGGCCAAAGGAGAGACTAATACCTGTGAGAGAAAACCTCCTTCCACACAAAGCCTTTTGTGTCTTTGTGGCAGGAGCTCAGGGGTGGTCCTGAACGTGAGACACAGGTTTGCCCACTCTGTGCCATTTCTCTGCTCACTAAGCTCTTCTCTGCCTTTGCTTGTCTTCAGCTCTCCTCCTGTTTCCTGCCCTGCTCTGGAAGAACCAGTTGGGATAATAGCCTCCATCCTGGAGTGTCTCACTCTATTTGTCCACACACTTAGATGGCCAAGCTCCCTTCTCCCAGCTCTCGCATGGAGGGATTTGTTGCATGACTGCCCTTGAAATCCACCTCTGAAAGTGGCCGTTAGGTGATAGCCTCACTCTCTGTAACCACAACATGTGTGTTGGTTCATCTGTGGATCATGCACACACTTTGTCCTCTTTCATCACGTGACCATGAAGAACCTGTGTTGTGTGAGTCAAGGAGATGGTGTCAGCACAGTACAAGCAGGTGACATGAGAGTTGGGACCACATGTACTGAACTTATTGGCAAGTTATGGGTCTGCATAGATTTAATCTAAAACATACCACATTTATCTGGCAGTTGATTGTTGATGGGCCCAGAGAAGCAACAACTCAGAACTTATCATACCTAACTCTTAGTAGACAGGCCCAGCTATACAGTCACCTGTGTCCCATGAATGTAGGGGTCTTCATGTTCTGAAAGGATTTGCCAGGGACTCCACAGAGCATCCCCTCTTCTCCAGGGCTGTGTGACCAGGTGGTTTGGATTGAAATCTGGGTGTAACAAACTTTCTTCTTTGCTCTGGCTGTACTAAACTGTGGCTGCTTCCCAAGTTACCCAATGAACGACTCAGAGTGATGTTTCCAAGTGCTGTGTGTGCTACTTGCTGAAGCCAAAGGTAGCACATGCTTTTAAGTATTCACCCAAATGAGCTGAACAGATACTCCAATGCCAAGACTTGCACAAATGTTTACAGCAGCTTTATTCATAATTTTCAAAAATTGCAAAAAGCCAAGATGTCCTTCATTTTTTCCCAAATTAGTTTATAGCTGTGATGTACCTTTGAAGATTCAAAACCTCTGAACATTTTTTTCATGGAACGCAGCAGTATTATTTAAAAATTATATGGAATAAAAATGGTTAAGAATATCTAGCACACTTCTTAATATACACCCAGACTACAGAAAATTATTCAGCAAGAAAAATGAATGAGCTATGAGGCCATGAAAAGACATGGAAGAACCTTAAATTTCTCCTTCTAAGTAAAAGAAACCAATTTGGAAAGGTGCCATGCTGTATAATTCCAATTCATGGAATCTGGGAAGAGACGAAATGATGGAGACAGTGAAGAGATCAGTGGTCACCAGGGCCTCAGTGGAAGGCAGGATGAACAGATGGAACATGGGAGGTTTGCAGGGCAGTGAAGGTGCTCTGTACAATGCTTGTGGTGGCTGATACATGTCTTCAGACATGTCCAAACCTACGAAATGTGAAACACTCATTGTGAACCTTTGCAGTCTATGGACTCTAGGTGACAGTGATATGCTAATGTGGACCCATCCCTGGTAACAAATGCACCACTCTGAATGGAGATGTGAATGGTGGGGAACTGAGTAGAGGAGGTAGGACCTATGGGAACTCCCTCAGCTTTCTCTGTACCTTTTCTGTAAATCTAAAGCAACTCTGAAAACACTCTATTAAAAAGAATCCGAGAAAATTCACCATCATTTTTCACTTATTTATATACTTTATTTATTTTTGGTGATACTGGGATTTGAACTCAGAGCCTGTGCATTCTAGGTAGATGCTCTACCACTTGAGCCGTCCCATCAGCCCTTTTTGCTTTTAGTTTTTTTTTTTCAAATAGGGTCACCTGTTTATGCCTGGACTGACCTGGACTGCAACCCTCTTATTTATGCTTCTCAAAAAGAGAAATGGTTGACAGGTGCAAGCCACTATGACTACCTTTTATTGGTTAAGATGGCATTTTGCCAACTTTTTTGCCTATACTGGCCTTGAACTGTGATCCTCCTGATGCATGGATGACACGCGCAGGAATTTCAGGTGCTCAGGGTTCTTGAGCCTGCTCTGAAAATGAAAACACAGACAGACTCCAACAGCAGAGGTCGGAAAGATTTTATCTGTAGAGAATTCAGTTGGAGAAAAGAGAAGAGAAAGACTGCATATTGGGGAATGCAGGGGGACCCGGAAACCGATGATCCCATGGGTCGGGGTGGGGAGTGGGGTTTTATAGCCTATTTTTGCATTGCCTGAGGGCGGAGATGCCTTTCAGATGCAAACAGGCATTTCTTATGGAGGTGAAGTGTCTCCTTGACCACTTATCACCTTTTGGGACCTCCTGCAGTCCGTCCTTCAGTCCTTCATTCCCCCCTCTCAATGGTCACCCTAACTGCTCTTATAGGGATGACAAAGTCTGTTCAGTAACTGCTTCCTGCTGACAGGGGGCGATGAAGGGGCCCGCAGCGTCAGGGCTGACCATGAGAGGAGTTGTCAAGGGGACCTCGGTAGTAGGTCGTTTTCATCTCCACCAGAAGCATCTGTAGTTTGATGGATTCTAGGCGAGAAGAAACAAACTTGACAAGTAAGTTTAAAATGTAAGGCCCAAAGACAAGCAAGAGAATAATGGCAATTTTAGGTCCCAAAAAGGGTAGGAACCAAGTCCTGGAGGGGAGCCAGGATTTTATTTGTTCCCATACCTGAGTAGAAACCTGAGTTTCAAGAGATTGCTCCTGCAGCCATTTAGCCTGTTGGAGAACATCATCTGCACCTTTCTCTACAATGCCTGAAGTGTTTATATGTGTGCAACAGGAGGTATTGGCAATGGCACATAGCCCCCCTTCCTTAGCCAAAAGAAAATCTAGGGCCAGGCGGTGGTCCGTTACCATACAGGCAAGGGACGACAAAGACCTTTGCATGTCCTTAATGGCAAGGCCTACCTGGTCTGAGGTGTTCTCTGCTACTTTGGTTAGGATTTTTTATAGTTACATGATTGGCAATCACCCCATAGCTGATTCCATCAAGGGCTGCAACTAATGCTGTTCTCCCTAAAACTATTAAAGTAACCTCCCTTATTTGTGTGGGAAGCTGTTCCTGTTGTAGTTAGCATTTGTTTTTTTCCCAAATGGCTGCATGAGCATTCAGGATCAGGAAGGCATACTTAGAATCTGGATAGATGTTGACTCTCTGTTCTTTTGAGAGTCTTAGGGCTTCTGTTAGGGCCACTAATTCTGCCAATTGAGCACTTGTATTAGAAGGAAGAGGACCTGATTTGAGGATGCCAAATTCTGTCACAACTGCAAACCCTGCATGTCCAACACCATTCTTGACAAAGGAACTGCCATCAGTGTATAATTTTAGATCTGGGATTTTTAAGGGCTGATCAGTTAAGTCAGGTCGGGCAGCATAATTTTCCATAAGTACCTCTTCACACGAGTGCTCAGGATTTCCCTCTGCCTCTGGTAGAAGGGATGCAGGATTTAGGCTATGACAGGTTCTTAAAGTTATTTCTGTCCCTCCCAGAAGCTGGGCCTGATATTTAAGTAGACAGCTGTCAGATAGCCAAAGTTCTCCTTTTGAGTTTAAAATTCTCCCTAGGTCGTGTGGGGGTATAAACCATAAGGGGGCGGTTTAGGATTAGTTTCTGAGCGTCAAGCACTAGAAGGCTTACTGTGGCCATTGCTCTGAGGCATCCTGGCCATCCGTTGGCTACCTGATCCTAACTCTTTGCTTAAGTAACCTACTGGCTGGGGAGTGATGCCCCAGAGCTGAGTCACCACTCCCAAGGCCAGTCCAACCTTTTCATAGACATATAATTGAAACTTGTTGTACTGGGAGTCCCAGGGCGGGAGCTGTCATAACAGCCTTCTTTAACCTGTGGAATGCATTTTCTGATTTGTCATCCCACTCAGTAAAGGGCTGGGTAGTCTTCTGTGCTTCCTTAAGGATTTAATATAAGGGCCTGGATAGGTCTGCATATCCCAGGATCCAAATTCTACAGTATCCTGTGACCACCAGAAAGGCCCTCAATTGCTTTAGAGTTTTAGGTAGAGGAAATGTCAGGATTGGATGGATTCTATCTTCTCCTAGAGACCTCATTTCTTTGTCCAGGACAAGACCTAAATATGTAACCCTGGACTGACACAATTGGGCTTTTTCTTTAGAGATTTTATAACCTCTGTCTGCTAAGAAGTTTAGTAAGGACTCAGGGGCTCGTGAAAGGACAGGCTCATTTGGTCCACAGAGCAGGAGGTCATCTACATATTTTAGCAAAGTAGCTTGTGGGTATTGCCATTCTGCCAAGTCTTGGGTTAGAGCTAACCCAAAGAGGTGGGGGCTGTCTCTGAATCTCTGGGGGAGGACAGTCCAAGTGACCTGTCCAGACTTTCTTGTGGGGTCCTCAAAGGCAAAGATAGGTGGACTTTTAAGGTGTAAGGGAATGCAAAAGAAGGCATCTTTTAAATCCAGGACAGAGTAGTAAGCAGTACCCAGAGGTATTTGAGCTAAAAGCGTATAGGGATTTGGAACTACAGGATGGAGAAGCACTACTGCTTCATTGATCAGGCAGAGATCCTGGACTAGCCTCCATTTGTTAGGTCCCTTCCTGACATCGAGAATAGGAGTATTATATGGGCTGGAGCATTTTATTAGCAGTCCCTGTCTCTTTAAGTCTTTGATTATGGGAATTAGCCTCTCCTTAACTTCTGGCTTTAAAGGATATTGTTTTTGATAGGGAAGCCAAGAGGGGTCCTTAAGATGAATTATGACTGGAACAGCTGTTCGTGCCTGTCCCACAATGTGTCCATCTGTCCACACTGTGGGGTCTACTTGTTCCTCTATTAGGGGCAAGCAAAAGTACTCTCCTGGGGGTAAAAGTAGCTGTACCCCCAATTTGGATAGAAGGTCTCACCCTAGCAGAGGAGTAGGGGTTTCTGGGACAATTAGAAAGGAGTGACAGAAATGGAAATCTCCCCAGGAGCAGGCTAACAGCTGAGTGCAATAACGCTCTAGAGGCTGGCCTGATATGCCTCGAACAGTAATTTTCTTGGAGGACCTGGGTCGGGGAGAGAAAGGAATAGCTGAGATGCTGGCTCCAGTATCGATAAGGAGGCTGACCTTGTGCTTTTCAATCATGAGTAAAACCCGGGGCTCCCCTGCTTTTATGGTGGTCACAGGAGCCTGTATGGGAGGCCCTGGGACCCGTCATTGGGTGGGAGGCTCTGACCTCGGTTCCCCTGAGAACTGGGGACAGTGTGCCTTCCAGTGTTTTCCCCGACAAATGGGGCAGGGTCCCAGAGGTAGCTTTCTCCGGGGGCACTCCCTCCTAAAATGGCCTGCCTGTCCACATTGAAAGCATGCCCTCAGGTTTGGACTTTGCACCGGGGGAGCCTCTCTGAGTGCTGTGATCAGAGCCTCCTGCCGCTTATTCTTTCTCTTTTCCCTTTCCAGGTCCTTCCTTTCTTTTTCTAAGTCCCTGTTACAGTATACAGATGTGGCTACATGGACCAATTGGTCCAGATCTCTGCTCCCTTCAGCCACCAATTTCTGAAACTTTTTACGGATATCTGGTGCTGACTGTGTTAGGAATTTATCTTTTAGGACGATTTCCTCTTCCTGTGACTCTGGTATAATGTTGGTATGCTTTTGTAAAGCATCCTTAAGTCTCTGTAGGAAAGCTACTGGAGTTTCTAAGGATCCTTGCTGTACAGCTGTGACTTGGGAGTAATTAAGAGGTTTTACCTTGGCTCTCCTTAGACCCTCAAGAATGCAGTGGATGAAATGGTTATGACTCCATTCATCCTTGTCATTTTCAGGTTCCCACTTAGGGTCATACCTAGGCACTGCCTGATCTCCTGTTGGAATTGGGAATTGAGGTTTCCTTTTAGGTATCCAATGTCTTTGTCATTCTTTTTCCTCCCCCTCCTCCTCCTGTGAGGGCCTAGTCCAAGACAGGGCTGTAGGGCCGCTTTTATCTAAGTGATAATTGTCTCCAGCTGTGACTGAGTGATCTCAAACCTGCTGTTTCTCCAGAGCAGTAAGTGTCTGAGACAGCAATAGCATTACATCTTTCTATCTCAGTTCAAAGTTTTGGCTGACTTCTCTAAATGCCTGGATGTACTGATCTGGGTTTTCTGTGTAATTTCTTAAATCCTTTTTTATTTCTTTAAGTTCACTCACTCTAAAAGGAACATGAGCTCTGTCCCCTCCAGGAATTAACTGGAGGGGGTAGAGTTCTATGGGACAGTGTCTAGTGTGTGAGGTAGCTGGGTAAGGGGGAAGAGGGGGAGCTGATGGAGCATTAGATGGGTTTTTTGGTTCAAGGGAGTTTGTGGGCTTTTAGCAAAGGGTTACCATGATCTGGGTATCTAGCCTACATTTGTTTAGCCATTCTGGGTTGTCTCTTAGGAAAAAGAACAATTGAATGTATGGAACTTCAGTCCACTTTCCCTCCTTTTTACAGAACATATCTAATTGAAGAATGGTATTGTAATTAATGCTCCCTCCTTCTGGCCATCTTTCCTCATCTCCCAGAAGATATTGTGGCCAAGCCTGGGTGCAGTAAAACTTGAGTTGCTTTTGCTGAAGACTTTCTGGATCAAGGTCTTTCTAATGTTTTAATAAGCAGGCAAGGGGGGATCCTTCCTGGGTCCTTGAGGCTTGATTTCCCATCTAAAAAGGGAAACAAGGGAAAATTGGTCACCTTACAGAGGTTTCTCCTTTTATCTAAGCGTCCCCAGATGAAAACTCTAGTGGGAGAGGGCATCCTGCTCTCCCTTGCTCCCTCCACTGCCACCCGTGGGTAGAGCCATGGAGGATTTACAGATAGATATCTCTGTTGCATCCACCCCTCTGAGATGATCTTTGACCAATCTCTCATCTATTTGACTTGCCTGTTTGTCCTGTGACCCAGGTAGACCTAGTTCTCCTCTACCAGCTGAACACTTGTAATTAAAAAAATAACTCTATCAAAGTAACAAGGAGGGCTTGCATGGCCAGAAGGAGGACCTCTATAGAGGCATGGATGGGGACTCCTGATGAAGTAGACTTTTGTTCCCCTATATATCCTGTGAGGCATATATGCTTTCTATGAAGAGAGAGAGAGAGAGAGAGAGAGAGAGAGAGAGAGAGAGAGAGAGAGAGAGAGAGAGAGAGAGAGAGCATCTGGAGGCTTTTGCTCCTGTAAGGGCCAAAAAAGCAGAGACCTGAGGTTCTTGCCTTTTAACTGTTTTTTTTTCTTTCCCTGAAGGCAGGCTGTGGAACCTGTTTAACCAGTTAATCTGATGCTTGACAAAGACAGTTAAGCCTAAATTGGAGACTAGCACTTTTTGGTGCCTGTAGGGATTTTTCCCAAACTCCCTGAAGAAAGAAGCTCACTGCTATTTACAGCAAAGGCGGGGAGGGGGACACTCATCCTGAACTGCTTGGGAAAGGGGAAGGAGAGGCTGAGGGTTGGGGGAAAAGAGAGTTTCCAGGCTCAACGCATGAGGAATTATTGATCATCGCTGCTGTCCAGGTTGATCCTGCCCAAAGGCAGTACTGGAGCACTGGAAGCAAGAGGTGACCTCCACTCTCAGGCCATGGAAACCATGAAGGAAGCATAAGAGATCTGATTGTCTGTTTGCTGAGGACATGGCTCATGGCCGCGTCAGGGCAGGTCAGGAAGTTGCGTCTCCAGCCTTTGGGTGACACCGGGGAGTGCCCCGGCCAGAACACCTTCTGTGGTTTGAAGACAAACTTTCCTTTCCACTGGCTGTTTTCAGACCTCCCCTTAAGCTGGTCAGATCTTGAAAGAGAGGTCCTCCCATGTAGCATTGGCAGTGTGTTATAAATTCCTGCCTGGCATCCCAGTTTCCTCAGATTGCCTTCTGTACAGCTGTAGTGGGCTTGGACCTTTTCCTCAGTTTCCCAAGGAAGAAACCCTCCTTAACAAGACAGAGAGAGAGGGAGAAAAGGTTGACCTGAGAGTTCCACTGTAGCTAGGCCGTGGTGGGGGGTCTTTCCTGGAAAACAGACTCCACCATGTGCCTGATGCTCATGGTCACATTCTTAGGCAGCCTTTCCCAGTTTGGCACAACCTATACCAACCTCAGGTGATGGCTGGTCCCTTTGTGCATCGCCAAATATGATGCACGGATGACACGTGCAGGAGTTTCAGGTGCTCAGGGTTCTTGAGCCTGCTCTGAGACTGAAAGCACAGACAGACTCCAACAGCAGAGGCCGGAAAGATTTTATTTGTAGAGAATTTAGCTGGAGAAAAGAGAAGAGAAAGACGGTATATTGGGGAACGCAGAGGGACCCCAAAACCGGTGATCGCATGGGTCGGGGTGGGGAGTGCGGTTTTATAGCCTATTTTTGCATTGCTTGAGGGTGGAGATGCCTTTCAGATACAAACAGGCATTTTCTAGGGAGGAGAAGTGTCTCCTTGACCACTTATCACCTTTGGGACCTTCTGCAGTCCATCCTTCAGTCCTTCACTCCCAATGTCTGCCTCAAGTAACTAGAATTATAGGCTTGGGCCCCTGCACCTGGATGTATATCATTTTTTATGGTAAGATTTGGAGATGGAACAGCTTGTCTTGTATCTTAGAGGAGATAATCTGGTATCTCCTAGACTACTGAAGCTTTGTATATTAAATACCTGAGTTTTAATTGTACCCTCTGGTACCAGAGTCCTTACTGCTTACTGCACTAAGTCCAGATATGTAATGATGTGATCAGTATATTAGATCAGAGTTAAGTTCAGAAGAGTTTTAAGATAATAGAACACTATTGATCTTAGACAATTAAACTACAGGTGATATAGAACATCATGGATGATTTTAGCTAACAGTATTAAGTGAAAAGTTAATCCCACAGGATTACTTACAGATTGTTTTTAAAGTCTAAGCTTTCAAAGTATATGCAATTAAACTCCATGAGACAGGAAGAAAGGGAAGTTTGAATATAGTTTCAGGGCGATGGTGAACTTGGGAAAAGGCAAGAATGTGAGGAGTGGGTGGCATATAGTGGTCTTTAAAACTGTGGCTTTTCTTTGGTGGTGAGTTTATAAATATTATTACATTAAAGAGAGCTAATCAAAAGGCCACTCATAGACCAATGATGAAAGCAAGCTATGAACAAGGTCCAGTTCTGTATTCTGAGATGTGAATGGAGGAAGCAAATTAACACTCTTCACACATATGCAAGCGCATCTGTAGACATTCCTGAAAGCAGAATTTTTGGTCAAAAGGTGTTTGAACTTAATTGATGATAGATGTTGCCAGTACTTGACAGAGGCTGAACTGACTCATACTCTGTCATCAATAGAGGACTCCTGATTAACTCACAATACAGAATGTGTAAACCCATTACAAATTTCTGGTAGATGAAACACACATCTTGTAATTATTACTGGGTATTTCTGTTACTGTTGCTAAGAATTATTACTTTTAATTTAAGACCCACTTGTATTTCTTTCTCTAGAAAATGTATCTGCAACTTCATTTTTTTGTCTAATTCCATTTAAGTTACTTATCTCTCATTGATGCTGAGATCTTTATTATTGAGGTCACTAATGTTGCCTTATGGAATTTGGCAAATACTTTCCATAACCTTTTTTGTGTTTTCAGACACACAGAAATTACTTGTTTTTGTGGTCAAATTTGTTGGCTGTTATACTTAAGGCCTCTGGATTTCATGCCTTTCTTAAAAATGACTTCTTTCAGATCTGTCAGAAATTTTGTGGATCCCTTTTAATACTTTTTGTTTCACTTCTCAGAATTAACAGCCCCAGGAGGTATTTATTGTGCATTAGTTGTAGAACAGATATTTATTTTCTCTCAGGTGTGTAAGATAGTCCAACATCATTACTGGAGTTTTCTACTGTTCTACAATGTGCTCTTTATTACTTACTAAAATTCCATATGCATGTGCATATACTTTTGGATTTTTCCACCTTATTTCATTGATCTTTTTGGTTATCATTTGGCAGTGCCTCGAGGTTTATTTTAGATAATATTTTTACCATCTGGTAAAGTGTAGGTGTTATTATTTTCAAGTTATAAGTCATGTGTGTATAATGGATTTTAGCATAATTTCACCCCACTTTCCCTTTCAAGGGTATATACTTTCTCCTTTCATTGATTGTGGAATTGGTGGGGTGACTTGCTTTGGCTGATAGAGTCTGAGTAATTATGGGAACACTTTGTCCATTGTTTTTGGAGTCATTCCATCCTTTGCAGGTCTTGCTCCTCACCTGCAGTCATGAAAACAGAAATCCTCAGGCAAAGACTAAGATCCTGAAGATTTTTGCACAAAGATTGCAAACACAGTCTTAACTTTTTCCTAATTTGGGAGTCGCTTTTTTCTTTTTTGCATGGGTTGCTTTTTATGCAATAATTCTTTTTTTCTAGTGAACTTCAAAGTATACTGCTTACTTTTAAACTGTATCTTTATCCTGTTCTCAGTTATGCTGATCTTCAACCATAAAATTCTTTCTGTGGGTTCGAATCATTGAGATTAGCTCTCATTCCTGTAACATGCTGGTGAAAGCAGATTGGACTTTCAGTCAGTCCCTCCTTTTCCGAAGGCTTCTGCACAGATGCTGGGGTTGGAGGTAGAAAAGGCCTGGAGACCTGGGGTTTCATCTGCTCCTCAACAGCCAGCCAAGGAGCTACTTAATTAGCATCACTATAGAGAGTAATGGCAGTACTAACAAGGTGCAGTTCAGTCCTTTCTTTTCTCTAAGTGAAATTCAGGATCTTCTGTCCACATACAAGGGGAATTAAATCTGTATCACAAAAGACAACAGAGAAATTCCACTGGCTTCCTCCATCCTGCTCTCAACTGAGCTCCAGTCGGCCTGGATCCCTCCTGCTGGGGTTCCCCATGTGCTGTCAGAAGCTGGCCAAAGCATCTTCTTTGACCCTGCAGAAGTTACAGAGTGTGTGGCTTTCTTCTTAGTCTGCTCTGGCTACCCTGGGGATACTCCTGCCTCTGGATCCTCTGACCTGTTTTCTGTCCTGGGTGCTGCTTCAGGTCCTCACAGTTCTTGCAGTCTTTTGACCCCCATCCCCTCCACTTCTGCTCCACCCATTAGCTATGTGTCTCCATCCTGTTGTACTTCCAACTTAGTTCTGGAGGGGTAGAGAAGCAAGAAGCTGTTTTCCTTTTCCCCCAACTACTCTATATAACAGTTTTCTTGCATAAGTTTCTACACAGGCCACATGGCACCCTGGGGACATTTCAAGTGACAGCCCCAATGCACCAGTGACTATTGGGCTCCACTCCATAGTCTAGCCTCTTTTCTCTCCAGGTGGTCAGAGGGCTCTGCCTTCTTCCTTTCAAATCTATGCATTCAGTTTGCACCAGGGTTTATCTTGGTTGTATTACAGTAGAAATTCAATTTTTTTTCCTTTTCAGAATGATGGAGACAGTATAAAATGAGGTAAGAATTCTTTATCTTACTGTTAGAAACACATGTAAGTACTATTAAAAACTTTAGAATACTTTTTTGGTTCGTATGAATGTTCATGGGTATATTGACTGTTCCCAATATTATTAATTTTAGGGATTTTGGCCCATACATGATGTGGAATTAGGGAAGTGAAACAAAGATATAAATCTTCATCCTGGCAATGCCAACACGTCAAAACAATATGCAAGTTATACATCAATCATATTTACCCTCCTTCACCCGCTCTGTTTACACTCACCCCTCCCACTACTACCCACTCCCAAATAGGATCTGCTTTATATTTGTGTCCTTCATTTTTAAGGGTAAATTAACTGTTCAGAGATGTTTTGTTGTGCTATTTCACATGTGCATATATTGTACTTTAATCAGATTGATCACCTCTGTTACTCTCTTTTCCCATTCCCACCATCTCCCTCCATCACTTGACAGCTTTCAATGAGTTCTGTTATGCTGTTTTCATACACAGAGGGAATGCATGTTGGTATTAGTCAATCTCTACCATTCTCCTTCTTCTCTTTCCTCCTGTTAATTCCCTCAAGAGTCCCATTATTACAGAATATATATTTATGTACATATTTTTTAGGTCCGGGTCTTGCTATGGAACTCGCCTTCAGCCTCAGAGTGCTGGGAGTAGAGACATGAACCACCATCTCTTGTTCTTTTATTAATTCACAGTTTGGGGTTTTCTTTGCCTTTCACACTGTTCATGCCTTGTGCCAGCCTGTTTTGTAAGGATTTTCTTTTCAGAGAGGTTTTAATTTCTTCTTTCAAAGATGTCTTTCACATGCATGTGTTCAAATGCTACATCCAAATTATAACTGTCATGGAAATTAATGAAAAGAGGTGCTGCCCTTGAATGAGCTCTGTGGACTTTCTCACCCTTTGTATTTGGGAGAGAGCTTCTTCAGGTAGAGGGGACTAGGCTCTATGTGTGTCTGTGCCCTTTGATGTCTACGTTTGAAGTATTGAAAAGGTTTTACTGTCCCACCCTAGCTTTCCAGTTGGAGGATAATTTTCAGATGAATGAAAGCAGAGTAATGGATCTTCCACAGTGCATTGTAATGCTATCAGGTCTTCTTTAACTGCAACAGCCTGGGGCTTAATAAGGAGGTGATTTTCTATGTGGTCATGATTTCCAGGTCAATAGCAGATCTTTCTGTTTGAGGACATGTGGCCATGGCTGCATCCTAGGCCCTGATTTATTTTAACAGCACTTTATGTTGTGGACTTCCTTAATGGCTTTGCTCCGTGGGTGGGATTCTCTAGAACACACCAAACTCAGTTCCTAAGAGGAGTAATTAATTCCTGTGGTAACATTGGTTCTTAAGTAGGTAGGCTTTTCCATGTTGATTGGTTTTAATATTTTCACTAATGTCTAGACCAGTATCCTCTTCAATAAAATACTCAAGTATCTAATGGGAGATCTAACCATGAATTACCAAAGGTTTTAAAATTCTTAAATGGAAAACATTCCAGAGTATGTGATATTGTGTGCCTTCTGGGTAATGCTCTTTCTAATTTATGTTTGCTGCAGTATAAAAAAAAATTAGAGCAAGCCCTCCCTATTCACAGATTTAGTACACGTTTTCACCAAAAGTCATCAAAAAATAACTAAATAAAATGAAATTTCCAAAACAAAGATGTGAAATTCCTTCACGTGCATTCTGCAGCTCAGTTAATATGGAGTAGCTCTCAGTGGATCCTGAGTTACTGTGTTTATACTGTTGTGTGATCTGGTGAACACTTCCCTGCCCTTCATTTTATGAAAATCTGCCTCCCAAAAAGCAAATGGTGCCTCCAAAGCAAGGTAAAAGTGCATGTGCTGAATCCAAGTGATAAAGTTCAAAGGTGGCATGTCTTTATAGGAAGTGGGGAGGCATTATAAAGAAAATGATTCAAGCAAGAGCACTAGAGCCCTGAACTCCTGAATATCCACAAGCTTTCCTCCATGGCAATCTCGGACCATGATCTGCAGATATCAAAGATCTGCAATAATGATCCAACCAAAATAGCAGTTGTTTTTTACTTGCATTATAGCCTGATGCCGGAATCTGTGGACGCCAGGGATGATTTCTCCTCCTGCTGACTTCTCAGAGATCTGGGTACTTTATGGTCTGTGATACTGCACTTAAAGACCAAAGTGAAGGTGAGAGAGAGCTGGGACAGTCAAGTGTGTCATATAGCCAGAACTGAGGAGTGCATCACCATTACCGCCTGTTAGGGCTGAGTGCAAGTCAGCTCTGAAAGAGGTAGATGGCTGTTTAGTCAGTTCCAGCTGCATTCTTGTGGGAACAATTGTGAAATCCCCCTCAAAACTTATGTGTTGAAGTCTTAACCACACAGTGCAACTATTTACAGCCTTTAAACAGGAGATTAAGTTAAAATGAGGGCCCTAAAGTGGATCCTAATCCAGCCTGACTAGTGTCTTTATAGAAAGACAATTTGGGTTATAATTTGAGTTCTAATTTGTTTTTATAAAAAGACAATTTGAGAAATGTCACAAGGAAACTCCCTGTGTCACTATCTTAAACAAAAATGTCACTTTTTTTTCTTTTATAAAATTGGAGAACAGGAGGTCTGAACAGGTTCTGTCTGGGGGGCTATGGTACCAGTGGGAGTGGGGAGCAGGTGGGAAAATGGTGAAGGAGGGTGAATATGATGCAAATACTGTGTACACATGTGTGTAAATGGAAAAATGAGACCTGTTGAAACTATTCCAGGAATGGGACACAGGAGAATGGTGGAAAGAGGGTGAATTCAAGTATGATGTATTTGATAGGTTGTAAGATATTTTGTAAATGCTACAATGTCCCTTCACCCAGCACAATAAAAAATATACATCAGAAAAAAAAAAGACAATAGGACTCAAAATAGAAACACCATGGCACAGAAGGATCCTCAGCTAGTATAAGGACACAGTAAAAACCTGTCTAGAAGTCTAGGAGAGAAGCTGTAGAAAATACTGACTTGCCAATATCTTGACTTTGGACTTCCAACCTTCAGAACTGTGGGAAGTTTTCTGCTGTTTCAGTCACTCACTCGAAGTTACAGTTGGCCATTTGTGTCTAGAGGTCCGACATTGCTGCATTCAACCAAGTTCAGATCAAAAATACCTGGGGAAATTGTATGCTTACATTGTCTTTTATTCTTTAAAGAATAGAGCATGACAACAATTTACATGGCATTTCACTGTATTGGGCAATGCAGATGATTTAATCTAGAGATGGTCTCGTGTGTAGGAGGATGTGTGCAGTTTATGTGCAAACACCACTCCACTTTATGTAAGGGGCTTGGTTATCCTTGAATTTTGCATCCATGGTGTGTATGGGGCGAGAACAGGGTCCTAGAATCATCCTCCAGAATAATGATGGACATCTGTCCTTTTTCTGATAGTCTAAGCAAAGGAAAACTATTCTATAAAAGTAGTAACTTAAAATTGATAATTTGGTTAGAATTGACAGTTTTGCCATATTGATTTCTTGAGGTCTGAGAAGTTTCTATTAACTAAACCATGTTATAGGATATGCTACACTGCTCTAGCTTTCTTCATGCTGGTATACACATACACTAATGTGTAGCTTTTGGTGTTGTTTTCAGTTGTTATTGTGAACAAGATGTTTATCATGTTTTCTTGATTATTCTTTCTGATATAAAGAGCAACCACTGATTTTTGTATAATGTTTTACAGCCCCTATATCCTACTAGCTCTCTTATTAATTTGAATATGTTTTCATTAGTTTCTCTTGAATGTCTCAAGTAAACAAGCACTTTAGCCTGTCCTCACAGTACTAGCCTGTTAAAATACATTGGAACCCAATGTACCGTGGTGGCTCCAACCTGTCATCCCAGCTACTTGGGAGGTTCAGATTGGGAGGATAGCAGTTCAAGGTCAGTTGGAGCAAAAACACTTTGTGAAACCCCGTCTCAGCCATTGACTGGGCATTGTCATGTGCACCTGTCACCTCAACTATTTAGGGAAGTCCAAGGAGGAAGATTGTGGTCCAGGCTGGCCTGGTCATAGAGCAAGACTATCTCAAAAATAAACAATCTGACAAGGACTGGAGATATGGCTCAAGTGGTGGAGCTCCTGACTGGCAAGAGTAAGGCCCTGAGTTAAAACTCCAGTACTGCTAAAAATCAAAAACAAAAACAAAACAACAACAAAAGCTTTAGGTAGGAGTTTCTATATTTTGCCTGCTTAAAATGCAAAAGAACAAACAAATGGGCAGTGTTCCTTTTTCTGCCTACCAATTTCTTCTTCTTTTTTTTTTTTTAAAGCAAATAGTCTTCATTTATATACTTCTGTGGTACATATTTTTAGAAGGATACGTATTTCTGTTATGCCTTCATTGTGGATTCTTATAAATTTCTCTTTTTAACTTTATTGTGACTTCAAATTGTACACTGTTTTTATTAACACTGGAATCCTCATCTTCTTTTGGTTATCATTGCTTGAGAGAGCTCATGAATGCTTTATTTTAACTTTTTGCTGTGTTTTATTGGTAGCTTATTTGGAGAACTAGTTAATCCAGTCTGAGAGTCCTATCTTCAAAGGAGAAGTTTGTTCTATATTGTCCAGTCTTGACTGAGTTGCTGTCACTCTGCCATCTTTCTACACATTCTCGCTTCTTCCCAGTAACTTGATCATAGGCAATCTTCGCCGATCACATCCTTTATCAAAGCCATCTTTGCTATTTGCTGTGAAATGACTTTCTCCTTCTAGAATTCAGGTACTGAAACGCTAACCCACAGAGAATTAAGGAGCAAGGAAGTAATTAAAGTTACATGAGGCCCTACATGTGATCTGATAGGGTGACTATCCTGATAAGAGGAGACACAAGACAGAACTACCTCCCTTTACATCCCTCCTCGTTTGTACTCCCTTCCTTCTCTGCCAAGAGAAGTCCACCTGAGAGCATATCAAGAAGGTGACCATCTGGAAGCCAGGATGAGAGACCAGAAACCAAATCCATCCAAACCTTCACCTTGGATTTCCCCCCTTCAAACTGTGAGAAAATAAACTTCTGTGGTTTAAGCCACTCAGTCAGTGTATTTTGTTATGGTGGCCCACAAGACTGTTTTTGTAAGATCTGTGGGCAGGAATGGCTGTAGGAAGGTGTGGTTCTAGGCAGGTGTAGCTGTGGGCAGGCATAACTTGTGGGAAGGTGTGGCTCCAGGTAGGTGTCGCTGTGGGCAGGCATGGCTGTAGGAAGGTGTGGCTCTGGGCAGGCATGGTGAGAATTCAGGGCTTCCTCAGGAGCGAGTCCTGCAGCAGCACATTCTTAGAGCAGTGTACCTACACTCACTCATCCACAGGAAGTTTGCAGAGGATGGAGTTGGGCAAAGGAGAAAAGGAACATAACATCAGAAGCACACAAAAGCTGCTCCAGGAGACCGAGGCATCGCCTCAGGACACTGGCTAGTGGACCTTTAGGAAGGCGACGGTGTCCCACAGGTTCCTGGCGATGTGCAGGCAGGATCCAGCCATAGGCGACTGCATCACTCACAGTATCAAAATCAACATTTTATTTTATTATTTTTTTTTTAGCAAAGTCTCTCTTGACTCTTAAGGAAAACTTAGTATCTTCCCCCATTTGTGGTACAAGGAAAGTGATCTGTACCAATGCACTCAGCTTTGCCTATACTTGGGGAAAAGAAACTCAGCTCTGTATGACCACAACCTAATAGTGTCTGCATGATTATATCCGAGTCCCGACACTATTGCAACTTGCCTTGTTTGGATTTCTCACTGGCATACTTATGGACACTTCTTCAGGAAGGGATGCAAGAGGTTAGCTTTCTCAGTCCTCTTATTGCCTCAAACATTAATGAACCTCTAAAGGACATAGCCACCTCAAGTCTAGTATTGGGTATAAAAAGAGTTTTTAATAAATATTGTTGATTGCATTACTGAATATAGAATTTTACATAGTAAACTTTCCTGTTTATGACTGTAGAAGGTCATCTGATACTTGAGAGAAGAAATCCGAATTCAGTTTAATTTTTCTTTCTGAGTCATTGATCTAAGTTTTCCACTTTACAGCCTATGAGATTTTTACTTTTTCTTCAAGTGTAAAGCTTTCATCTGATGACTCCTAGATGTTTAATTTGTCTTTATAATAATCCTGCTGGTATCCAGAGGTCTTTAATGAGCAGATTCATGGCTTTCACTCCAGGACTTCTTTCTGTTACGCATCTAGTGTTGCTTGTCTTTCTGGTGCTCTAAAGCTTTTTCAAGAACACAAATTATATGCAATTTCATGTCCATACACCCTTTTCATATCTTCTTAGATTACATTTAACTCTTTTCCTTATTCAGGAACATGGAGCAGTTTCTCAGGCTTGCTATCCACACTTCTGATTCAATTTTCTGCAGTCTGGGTTTCTGCTCATTACCGATTCTAATGCAGGTTAAATTTCTGTAATCACACGGTTGCTTCTGTTACATGCAATCTATTTACCCTTTATTTAATCTGACTCACCTTTAGGTTTTGCTTGTCTCTTGGCCATATTTCTGTTAGGCTCTGTCCATGGCCTTATTGTTTTATGCATAATTTCTATTGGAATTGTAAATCAAACAGTTCTGACATGTCTTTCTGGAGGGCACCATTTTTTCATTCCTTTTCTTGTGTTGTGTTCTCCTCTTTCTCTCTCTCTCTGTCTCTCTCTCTCCCTCTCACTTTATTTTGTTTTAAAATATCTTATTATAACTTTCTTTTTTCTGTTTACCCAACTTTTTTTTTTAGGAAGGAAAATTTATTCATGTGTAATAATTTCCTGGTGACATTCAGTTAATACCAATTAGGCAATACCAAAGCTTTACATATTGGGAAGATTTTCCCTCTTCATTCTCATTTAAGACCAAGGCCAAGCAAGTTTAAAATGCAGCTGCTCTCCATTTTTGGCATGCACTCACAGAATGAGACAGCCAAATCATTCCTGGGCTCTTTCTCCCTTTCATTGGGGGAAGTGTGAAGAGGAGGGGTCTGGTGCACTGGTGGAAGGTAACATGAGCTCTGGGTCCATGCAGCTCCTGTGTGCCATTCAGCCTTGCTTGTGTTTGGTCTCAGATAAATCATTTATGTTGGAGGCTCTAGCAAGGCCTAACTCAGATGGATGGTTTCGGATGCATAACCACTTGCTGTCACATGGTCAAATATTCCATAACTACCTGGGCTTATTGGGTCCTCAGAGCCATTGTTCGAAAAATATTTTGTCCTCTACTGAAAGTAACATGGCCTTGCTCCAGAACCTCAGAGGACTGCATTGTGTTTCTCCCAGTGGAGCCTCCCATAACATCCACACCGCATCTTTTTCTATAACCAACCTTCTCTGTCACACAGATTGCTCATTTGTATGGCTTTTATACTATATCCCCATCCCATTGCAGGGTCCTCTCCTGCTCCAGGCTGAACACAAAGCTGGAAGACATCTTTTTTTACCAGATGGATGTCCAGAGTGGTATTTTTAAGTGTGGAAGATGTTACCTTCAGACCCTGAAGAGGTCTATCAGGCATTGTGCTTCCTGCTTTGTGTAGAAGGTACAAGTTGTAGGCATTTGTCCTTTCCTTTGGATGGAACACCTTTGACTCCTTTTATGAAGAAGAGAGCCTTGAATCTTCATAGAGCCTATCTATAAACCTCTAGGAAGCACATATCTTACTAAGGCCTCCAATGTACTGTATTTACACAACTTTAAATCGTGCAAATTTTACCCAGGTCTTCTTCTTCACCTACAGGGATGATGAATTAATCCCACTGGGATCTCTTGCTGCCTGTCCTTTGTAACCAGCTCTCTGACTCCAGGAGTGTGTTTAAAGCCACCCAGGAGATGATGGCTCTTAACCATCTGCTGAGAAGGCATGCTTGCGGTGCTGGGAGCAAATCAGTTGTTTGCTGCCCTTTCCTTGTGACTAGGGTGTATAAGGAAAGCATAAACATTTTAGCATTAAATTAAAACCCAATTGTGAAAAAATACTTGGATTCTCTTATTGGGTTTTTGGTTAGATTAATTGGTCCAAAAAGAGCTGTATGAGTTCAGCCTGCCTAGGAAGAGAGTTTATTTTGAGGAAATTGCTCTGAGATCATTCAGGGTCACCCTTCAGTATGAATATTAAAACAAAGGACCAACCTTTATGATAAATAATTAGAAGACCATGGCATGGCTCTCCAGAATACAGAACACCCATAGTCAAAAAAGCATGGTAATGTTGGTTTAAATGCATAAGATTTCAGTATCATTATTACTGATTTATCAAGAAGAAAGGGTTTGGGGAATCATTGTAATTTTAGGGCACTACAAAGGAAGAATTTCCATGCTGTTGTTACTGATATCTATATTTATATCTGGATTTATGGTTAATGACAGGCTGGTAAAATGTTAGTTTAGAGTTTGTGACTTCTGAGTTCATCACTTTCTATAGCTTCATATTGGAACAGTGTTGTCAGGTAAAATAGAGACCTTCCAGTTAAATTTGAATTTCATGTAAATAAGAGGTATTTTAGTATGAATATATACCAAATATTGATCTGAAACTCAAATTTAACTGTTTGCGTTATGTTTTCATTTGTTAAATATGGAAATTTTATAATTATTTTTAAAATTGTCTATTGAAAATGTGACTTATGAGCACCATATCTAAATATTTTATAATTATGGAATTAGGGTACTGAGATTTTAAAGTTTTTTTCCATCTTAAAACAAGACAATACAATTTCTAATAGAGAAACTCATTGTCCTTTGAATAAAAGCAAGATGTTATGAGTAGTCAGTACTCTTCTGTGACAGCATTCTCAATGAGATTCAGTGTGAAAGAAAGAAATAAAAAACTGCATTAACCAAGATTAATCTCGAGCTACACTTATCTCCATTTCTTTTGAAGCAAGTACTTATTCTTCACACATACTTTTGCTTCTGTCCCAAATGCATGTGGTTTTAATACACATAGACTAGTCTCTCTTTGCTAATATTAATTTTTCAATGTTACTTGAAAATTGTAGAGAGAAGATTAGGTGATACTTAAAAACTCTATTAGTGCATTCAGCAAATATTTATGGAGACTTGTCATGTGTTTGGGCCAGAGGAAATAAATGTAGATAGTTTTTGTTTCCATTTTCTAGGAATAAAAATGTGGGGGACTGGTGGAGTGGACCAAGTGGTAGAGCACCTGCCTACCAGGTGTGAAGCCCTGAGTTCGAGCCCAGTACCACCAAAAAAAAATAGTAGAGAAATGTGTACATAGACACTTTCAATATTGTTAGATATCAAGCAGGTGTGATGGAGTAGTGATGGCAACCTGAGAAGAAATATAGGAAAATGTCATAGGTAGTGTATAAAGCTTCATTTTATGAGGCTAAGAAGATTACAGAAGAGGAAGCAAGGTATAAGAAGACATGAAGTAAACAAACATCATGCCACACATGAGGGAATACGTGTTCTTTGCCTAGGTTGGAACAGAGAGTATGAGATGTGTGGTGGGGATGTCACTGAGGATGGACCTGGCCTGCTTCAGCAGGGAAGGAGGCAGGGCCCTGACCTTGGAAGGGACAGGGAGAGCCAAGCAAATGGATTTTTGTTGTTTTGCTATAGATGCATGAGAGTCTTTCAGTAAGGGATGCCTTGATTGGTAGATCAGTGTGTGTTTTTTGCCTTGAGGGTTGTACATAGACAGCCGGATTAGAAGGGGACTTAAATGGAGTCAAGGTATTGCAGTGGTTTCCTCAAGAAGTAACAAGCTTGGCCTAGTGGGGAGGGAGTGGGTATGGGGTGAATGCAGTGGAAGGGTTGGGTAAAAGTATGTGGTAGCCAACTGGATTTGAGGTTCTGGTGAAAATGATGGCTTAGGGATACCTCATGCCTATAAGGGTACCTTCATCTCTTCTGGTATGTGGACGGCATCCACTGGAGTTCAACCTGTGCTGCTGTAAACAAAGGTTCTGAATGTGGATGACACTGTTCAGAATAAATTAAGTAAGGGTTAAGTTAAGTAAGGATTGTTAAATTAACTAGGATAACTTGAGTACATGATGGTTGATCTGATAACCCAAAGAGCTACTTAGTAACCGATGGGTGAGTAGCACATGCCATGTGGATACCCTGCATAGGATGACTCATATCCTGGTGGAATGGAGCAGGACATTGTGAGATTTTTATCACTCTTCCCAAACAGGTGATTTAAAATTTGTTAATTGAGTTTACGATGAGGGTAGGACTAGAATAAAAATTAGAGATTATTGATTTCTTACACTACCTGTTTTTTTTTTTTAATTTTAACCTCTACTTCATTAAACTCAAAGGTTCCATTTTCCACGACAATCAGCATCCTGAGGGAGTAGGCCTGGAACACCTTCTTGGTTTGTGTAAATAAGTAGAAAATCAAAACATCCCAGGTAAATTTCACGTCGTTTATGGTAGCCCATCTTTAAAAGCAGTGTCTTTTTAAAGTCTTATTACTTCATATTCTCACAGAAGTTCAGTAAAAGAGATTTTCTTGTCCCTATGTCTGCTTTTGCCAGCATGCTCTGAGTAGTAGCTGTTAGACCATGTGCTCAAATTCTGTGACATGAACACGAAACAATTTCAAAGGCATGATTTCTCCATCACTCATTCTTTATAAGACTTCCAAGTGTGACATTTACACAGCTTCAGGAGGATAGGCACATTCGAAGGGAAAAACATGATAAAACCATAAAGATATGCTTACAACTGGATCTTTACAATCCTAACTAATAGTGCCCTTTACAGAATGAATATCCAGAATAGAACAGGGAATAGTTACTACAAAACCATTTTCAAATTTTTAGAAAAGGTCTGTAAGAGCATGTTTTACTCATCATAAGGGGTGGGAAGGCAAAGCAAAGCAGTCCTTGCTTAGGGAAAGTTGTTCTCTGAATCTGGTCTTTGTTTGACCTCTGTGTCTCTGGAGGACAGAGAAACATATGTTTATGTATCTAAGAGGATGGCCAGGAAATTTTTGGCCTTAAAATAGATCAATATCACTGTAATTCTAGATAATTTATTTATATAAAAATATCACATCACTGACCCAAGGTCAAAATTTATTTTGTGGCAAGGATGGGAACAAGGAAGACTACTTTGAATTTGGTTATACACCCAAAGATTCTCCAGCTTTTCAAAAGACATCATGATGAGCTAGTATGCTGATCTCTACATAATACTGTGAGATAATTGGTGCTTTCCCTCCAGTAGCGTGGCTGTGCAATGTGTCATCATTATTAACAGCCACCTGTCACAGACTTGCAAAGGTCACTTATTCAATTACCTAGGGACATTAACCAAGGGATTGTAGTCAAAATTCAAATTCACTTTAAGTGCATGTATGATGTGTTTACATGGATATAGACAGATGGAAGGTTGGAGTAGAGATAAACTAGATGTATAAATAGATAGATAGATAAGTAGATAGATCAATTGATGGTTATGGAGGATAGTTGGATGTTTTGATGGATGATGGGGTGAGTAGGTAGGTGAGTAGATGAATGCTTGATATGATAAATAGGTAGGTGTGATGAGTGGGTGGTTGGATAGATAGTTGGGTAGGAGGATGAGTGTGTGGGTGGTTTGTTGTATAGATTGATGGATATATGTTTATCCATGAGTCTATCTGCTGACAGACTCATATGTAAATAGATACACTGCAAGTCACTGGAATTTGCTTTGTTGCACTGGATTTCTTCTTGCCACATTGCACAGGACAAGGGAGAAGGAGACATGTGGCTTGCTTTGACGCTTTCTCAATGGTGTATTTTTTTCCCCATTTTTAAAATTGTTGTGCTGGGGGGGTACATTGTGGCATTTACAAAAGTCCTTACAATGTTTTCAAATGTATTATATTTGGATTCACCCCCCTGTCTCCCTCTCCTTTATCGTCTCTTCCCTCCATTCCCGGAATAGTTTCAGCAGGAATCATTTTTGTATTTACATACATGTGTACATAGTTTTTGCACATATTCACCCTCCTACACCCTTTCCCTGACACCTCCCCACCACCCACAGGACCTGGTCTGCCCTCCAGTTCTCTGATTTTGTAGAGAAAGAAAGAAAAAAGACCAAAAAAATGACATTTGTGCTTGTTTGAGATAAAGGTAGCTGCACAGGGAAATTTCTTGTGATCTTTCCATGTACATGTGTTGTAATCCCAATTGGTTCATCTCCTCTATTTTTCTTTATTCGACCTTAATCCCTTTCTTATGAAGGTTTCAGCTGGTTTAAGAATTCTATAGTCATTTTTGTATAGAAAGTATATCAATCATATTTATCTTCTTAGTTTCTTTCTTTTACCCTATGCCTCTCATGTGTGACCTCCCTTTAGTGTGACCAGTGTGTAATAAAATGGCTGTATTAAGTCTATAATCCACATATGAGAGAGACCTTGTGGGTTTTGGCCTTCTGAGCCTGGCAAACTTCACTTAAGATGATGTTCTCCAGTTCCATTCATTTACCTGCAAATGACAAAATTTCATTCTTCTTTGTGGCTGAGTAAAATTCCACTGTATATAAATACCACATTTTCTTAGTCCTTTCATTGGTAGTGTGGCATCTTGGCTATCTCCATAGCTTAGCTACTGTGAATAGTGCTGCAGTAAGCATGGTGTGCAAGTGTCTTTGTTGTAACCTGGCTTATATGCTTTCAGGTATATCCCTAGGAGTGGGATTGCTGGATCATATAGCAGTTCTATTTGTAGTTTTTTAAGGAGCCTCCATAATGTTTTTCAAAGTGATTATACTAATTTACATTCCTACCAGCAGTGTATGAGGGTTCCTTTTTCCCTATATTCTCATCAACATTTGTTGTTGGTGGTGTTCTTGATGCTCCCTATCCTAACAGGAGTGAGGGGGAATCTTAGTGTGGTTTTGATTTGCATTTCCTTTATGGCCAGGGTGGTGAGCACTTTTTCATGTTATTTTTTAGCCATTTGGACTTCTTCCTTTGAAAATGCTCTGTTTAGTTCATTTGCCCATTTTTTTTCCATTGGGTTATTGATTTTGGGGGAGTTTAGTTTTTTGAGCTCCCTGTATATTCTGGTTATCAGTCCCTTGTCTGATGTATAGCTGGCAAAGATTTTCTCACATTCTATGAGAATTGTCTTCAATTTAGAGACCATTTCTTTTGTTGTGCAGAGCATTTTAATTTTATGTAGTTCCATTTGTCCATCTTTTATCTCAGTTGCTGATCAATGGTGTCTTTTGATGAAGAGAACTTCTTCAATTGCTGTGTTGAATATCCCAGCTATTTCAACTGTATTATTTGTTTGCATTCTGATGAAGACCATGGTGCTATTCACCACATTGCTTTACCTTTTACATTTAGATCTATAATACCTATGGAAATTATTTTTCACAGGGTTTGAGGTAGGCATGGAAGCTAATTCTTCCTGTGTATACATTTACTCCAGAACCATTTGTGGATTTGTGGAAAGTATCATTCTTTCTCCAGTGCTCTCCACTAAGAATTTTGTCAAAATATAGGAGGCTATACATGTGAGGGCTAATTTTCAGATTTTTTATTTTCCTACACTATCTTGGTTAGAATAGCTTTTACAATTATTTTGATGTTTTGTAGTTTAAGCCCTCCAGCTTTGATTTTCTTCTTCTCAAGATTATTTTGCATTCTTGGCTCTTTCTATACTCATATTAATTTTAGAATCACCTTTGTTGAGACTTTTATTGAGATTGCATCAATTATGTATCAATTTGGAGAGAACCAATATATTTACAGCACTGTCTTCCAATACATAAACATTGTGTACCCTCTCTTTTGGTGTTCCTAAATTCCTCTCACTAATATCTCGTGATCCAAAGTTATCAGAAAATTACAAAAAATGCAGACAGACAGAGAGAGAGAGAGAGAGAGAGAGAGAAATCCTGGGATGTGGGCTTGTGATTCTGATGAGGCATCTCTGCAGTCACAACCAGTTTTAGATGTAAAGCAGAAGGATCAGAATCCAGGGCCTTATTGCAGATTTGACAGGTCTACAGAGTTCTGAGCCAGGCCTAGAAACACAAAAGGGAATATTTACCAACAATGCACTGGCATTTCCCCCTAAGACATCTGCTACTATTTCTAAGCTGTAGAGTCATGAGTAAGGCTGAATTTTTAAAGCTATGGCCTCTGAAAAGCAATAGGAGTTTTCCAGCATCCTTAGTGCAGAAGAGACAAAAATAAGAGCTTAAAGAAAGCCCTAAGAACACAACAGTAACTGAACAGCAAGAATGAAATCTGTGACTTCTGTGCCACACACAGTTGAGACCTTATGGAAGGAGAACCCATTCTCTATGCTGTTCCATTCCTAATGCTGATTCATTCTTTCTTCGGGGAGAGGAGGCAGCAAACCCTCCAGGGAATGTCTACATTATTTAAAAAAAAAAAATCTTTCTTCTTCAATGAAAAATGAATAAGCATGCCCAGAGAAAATAGCATGAAACCAAACAACAAAATGATGATATAAATAGATCCAAATTTCATGCAGAGAGTCAACTTAAAAGACAGGATTTAAAATAACTATGATTGATATGTTTGATAAAGAAGATGGAAATTTAAGAAAAACTCCCAATAGAATTAAACAGTCAAAAAGATAAAAGTTTATTCTCTGGGGGAAAAAATACAACACTGGCAAATACCAAACAATAAGGAGTTCAAGAAATCAGAGAAAATGCAAACTAACAATACCAGGAATGAAAAGAAAAGCTCTCCAACAGTAACAGAAACATTAAAAATATATCAGAATCTAGCAAGCAAGTTTAAACATATAATTTTGAAAAGTTAGTTGAAGTAACTAAATACAATAAAAAACACCAAATATTAAACAAGACATCAAAGAAGTGGCAAATCCTATTGGTTATACTGTTGGTAAAAATTAACTCATGGTTTAAAATAATTCCAAACTCCAGGTCCAAGTGTCTTCACCAGTACATTTTCCCCTATAGCTAAAGAATTAACACTGATTTAATGAAACTTGCATAACTGAGAAAAAAATAAGCATTTATCAAAGTTTTTCATGGAGATTGTCTTGTTATCTATAGATAAGGCATTTGATACAGCTAAAAACTCATGATGAAAAGATTTAGCAAACAAGGAAGATATGAATTTACTTAATTTGTTAAAATTCCACAAAAAATGCCTACAGAATACTCAATGATGATTATAGAGCTCTTTCTAATTGAGAATAAACCAGAATACACACTATTACACTATCACCTATTCAACATTTTACTGAGAAGTCTAGCCAATGTAATAAAACGAAGTGAAAATCTTAAGAATTGAAAACAGGATAAAGCTAAATTGCCATTTTTCTGACATACTATATCTTAGAAACTGAAAGAGCATAGGAAAAAGCTACTAGAGTCAATGAATGGGTTGTTCCAGGGTTCTTAAGGTTGATATTTAAAATCCAATGATATTTCTGTGTAACATGAGCAAACCAGAAAATGACAACGTGTAAATATCATTATTACAATGGCATCTGAAAAATACAAATTAGCAAAAGATTTGCCACATCTACTCCACTTTGTCCGGAAGCAGAGGTGCGTTGCCTTTCAACATGTGTCTGGATCTTACTTGCTACTATTTTGTTGAGAAACTTTTTTTCATGTACATGACAGAAAATTGGCCTTGGGCTTTCCTCTCACACCTACTTATCAGCTTTTCACAATGAACTGTTTTGGCTTTACTGAAAATTAACAGTTGAAATTATTCCTTCATTATTCATTTTCTTTCAGTGTCTAACTTTATTTGAAAGTCTGGAAGAATTTTACTCATGAATACCTTTTGGTATAAAGTTTTTACGTCAGAGGTTTTAAGTTATATATCTAATTTTCTAATACATAGAAGAAGTAGTTCATTAATGTAAAAATAGGTTTGGTTATTTGTGTTTTTCTTTAAAAGAGTGTCTATTTCATCTAAATGCTTAAGTTTGCTAGCAAGGGATTTTCTTATGTATTCTCATGGAGGTATATCACTGTGTACTGGAGTCTTTTGTTTCTCATTTCTTGTGCTGGTCATTTGTACTTTCTGCTTTTATTGTATGTCAGTTTCACCAGTTGGTTATAATTGGAGGCAGGGTTTAAAGGAGCAAGCTTCCTTCCTATTTGTTTTGGCTTATCCTTTTTTGTTACAATTCAGCCTTTCCTACCTATTGGATGTGTTTAAGTGACATATTTATTTGTGCTTTCTCTCTAGCTAGATCCCACAACGTGATTAATTCACATTTTCATTATTTTTGAATAAAATATTTAGAAACATCTCCATTTAGGATTTTTCTTTGACAAAGAACTGTATTCACAAATAATTGTGATAGTTCAAGTTATATTTTTAATATTCTTCTCCCTGTGATCAGAGTCCTCTCTTTATTGTGACAATCCTTTGAAACTTTGCTAATTTGCTTTGTGTCCCCACATAAATGTGGCTTTTGTGTCTAATTATATCTGAAGCATATTTTCTGTAGGTATTGGATGCAGTGCTTTCTAAACTATTCTTAAGTGCTAATTATATTTTCTAAGAAATCAATTTCCTTGGTAATAATTTTGTCTATTTGTTCTATCAACTAACTGAGAAGTATGCTAAAAAGTGCTGGTGGATTTATAAAATTTACTCATATGTTTCAAATCTACATTATTACATGCATAAAATTTACAATTTGCATATTTCCTGCTAGAATTACCCCATTTGTCATTGTGAAATATTCCTCTTTATCACCAATATGTTTCTTGCCATAAATCTACCTTGGGTGATATTACTAGTGCTTGCCATCACTCTAAATTATGATTTTATGGTGTGAATTTCTATCCTTTTAATTTTTAACCCTCCTATATCCTTATAAGTTGTGTTGTTTTAAACATAGTTAGGCTTTTCTGTTTCTAACGGTCTTGCGGTATTTGTACATTAAACTTTAAGAGATATTTACATTTAATTGGGAAAAATAAATTTGGATTTATTATGTGATTTCATGATTCTTCTTTGTTTACCAAATAATCTTATATCTATTTTCCTACCTTATCTTTTAATTATTTGGGATTAAATAAGTATATCATATACTTTCATCTTCTCTGATATCTCTTTAGTAATCCATTGACTGTTGTGATATTGGTTACCTTAGAAAATATTACACAAATAATCTTTGTATGTATCATATTGAAATATATTAAGAACACAAGCTTTTATAATTCCTGAAAAATAGTCAGAATGCTTTTAGTACTTTATGTGTTCTTTTTTGGTTTATATTTGCTTAAACTCCCACGTTATCATTGCTATTATTATCATTTTTATTATTAATATTTACTTGGTTTTGTCCAGTTATTTTCTTTCTCTAGTGCTATTTATGGTTTGGTAAATGTCTGTGCTCTACTCTGGATTTGTTTATTGCCTCTGTTTGAAGACTGGATTTTAGCATTTAGTTTAATGGGTGGTCGGTAAAGACCATGTATTTTTTCATCTTTTAAAAAACATGTATCTTTTTATTTTATAGGATATGTTTGCTTGTCACAGATGTTTAGGTCATTATTTTCTTTCAGACATTAAATGTGCTATTCCATTGTCTTTTAGCTTCCATCATTGGCGTTAAGTCTTCAAGTGTTGAAGTAATTGCAGCTTCCTTAAGGCAACGTGCATTTTTTTCTAGTGTATATTTTAATTTTTTTTGTCCTCAGGTTTCAGCAGTTTCATTATTTCTTGGTGATAATATTGCACTGCATACTTAAAAATTTGCCAAAAGAATAGACCTTGCATTAAGTGTTTTTAATCACAAAAATGATAATAAATGGAGGTGATGGATAGGTTTATGGTATAGATTCTTCTGATAGCTCAATGGGTCTGTACTTGTCTACAAACTTATCATGTTGTTTATATTAAATATACAGCTTTTCATCCATGAACCATACCTAATAAAGTGATTTCTATTACTGTCAAGTAATGTATTCCAATAGATATTGACAGATTAAGGGGAGGTTCAATTCAATTCTCCCAACTAAGGGAAATGTATGCAGGAGGTTCTTAGGGGGACTGGATGAGTTCATGCATTATTTGAATTTTGTGATTATTTGTGTATTAATCCATTCAACGAGTATTTATTGAGAACTTGTCATGTGCTCAAGTGATGCTCCTTTCTGCCTATACAAATATGGATCTTTTCCTTAAAACTTTAGAATCTAAGAGAGAATTATTAAGTTTCAATCAATGTCTGTGTAAGGTTTAGTGTGGGGACGATGACAGAGTGACTGAGGAGGACAAGAAGGGCCCATGAAGGTTTTTGACCTTTGGGAGGAGTCTGGGAAGATGCATAGGCATTTCCAGGTGGACAGGATGGGGAGCAGGAAGGTGGTACAGGCTTCTGAGGGAGTGGAGATAGCAAGCTGAGCATAGTGGTATTTCTTTAATATTCTTTCTCCCTGAAAATAGGAATGGTACTTGGAACTCTGGAATTTTAACTTCCAAATTACTTTTCTCACACTTTAGGTCTCACTGCCTGATGAAGTAAAATACGGGCAGAACATATGAAGATACATGAAAGATAAATTAAGCTCCTATTAATTTAATATTTAGAATTCCTCAGAGAATATGTTATGTTATGAAATTCTCTTCCAACTGTATTTTTCCTGAGGCCATTTCAAATGAGGTACAGGTGCTCTAAGTGGTTTGAGTATGAGAACGGAAGTCTCTGAATGACAGGTGGCCACTCACTCATTTTTAGCTCAGTATGGAGGAAACATAGTGAGGTGGCAAAAGAAGAGAACCAGTGCATTTAGCTTTCTATTTGTACAAATTGGTGTGACTGAAAACAGGCCTCAATTTTTAGAGAGCATAAGAACAAATTAGAGAACACAAGTCCTCATAAAAAATAATAGCACACTAAACCCATGCTGCTGAAATACCCACCATTAAAGAAGACATTTTGCTACAGTTTAGATCTTAAATGTCCCCCAAACACTCATGTGTTAAAGGATAGCATAAAGTAGTATTGGGTAGAAACATTTCAGAGGTAGATCTTAGCAGGAAACATGCCCTTGAAGAAGATATAGGGACCCAGCCACTTCCTGTTTTGCTTCCTTGCTATGAGGTGAAAATCCTTCCTCTATTGCATGCTCTCACCATGATGTACTGTGTCACCACAGGCCCAAAGCAAAAGAACCAAGTGGTCATGGACTGAAATCTCCAAAACTGTGAGGCAAAATAAATCATTTCTCTTTCTAAGTTGATTGAATCAGGCACTGTGTTATAGCAATGGAAAAACTTACCAACACATCTTCCTTCATGAATTATCTAAGTTATATAAAGAAAGATGCCTGGAAATATATGGTATTGGTCGAATTATTTTTAGTGAATCATCTGATTCCCTTTGGAATCTACATGCCAAATAATTTCTAGAATATTAAGAAAAGAGGTTCAACAATCTTTAATTTTTGACTGGCTTATGATTGCCATACCCATTAAGTCTACAGATTTGCTGTTAAATATCTTTGCTATTCTGAATTAAAATAAAAAATATTAAGGATGAATTTTATGATCCAACAAAGAGTGTATAATGTATTTGTAAATGCCTATAGGTATATATTTATAATCTTACTTGGTAATAGTTCACCAGTGTTTGTAAATACAAATATTTCATCCTCCATGATGAATCTACAGTTAGTTACTGCAAGGCACAATGTTTACTGTGCACCTGCTCTGTGCTTGGTCTTATTTTAGCCCCTCATAATACATGAATGAACAATCATTACCACTGTGCCAAACAGTGTAGCTTCATTTTAGTGCTGTGGAGAGTTGGGTAAAAAAAATCTCAATTAAGAGATATTCTTCTCCTAACTTAGAAGGTAACACACATGTACAGGAAATCAATGCATGTCAACTCCCTGTATAGCTATCCTTATCTCAACCAGCAAGAACCCTTGTTCCTTCCTATTATTTCTTATACTCTCTCTTCAACAAAATTAGAGATAAGGGCAGAATAGTTTCTGCCTGGTAGAGAGGGAGTGGGGGGGAGAGGGAGGGAGTGGGGGCGGGGAAGGGGGTGGAAGGAAGGGGGGAGAAATGACCCAAACATTGTATGCACATAGGAATAAAATAAAAATTAAAAAAAAAGATATTCTTCTAAAACTGCAAAAATTCAAAACCTTTTAAATAAACACTTCGGTCCGGAAATAAATTTGTTATTTATTACATACTTGTTCTCTTTTGATGTTGCATAGTTTATGCAGCTTGTAGGTGAATTAGATTATTGTTATATGGGAACATGACGTATACATTTGCAAACCTTATGTGTATATGTGATAAACAGGATTGCCAAGATAAAACTGGCCTCACAACTGCTCGGCGCAGAAATACATTTCTCCATGTTCTAATGAACTGCATTGTTACGTGACTGAAGAATGGTGCCATGAATTTTTGGCCTCTCTGTAGGGTTCATACTGGTAGAGTTGGTTTTATGATTTTATGATAATATTTTTTCCTGCTGTTAAAGGATTGTCAAGTTCTCATTATGCTCAGAGATTCTAATTTTTGGATTGAGTCTGTTTCATCTTGGCAGGTCAACAAGTACAAACCGTACCACAAATAACTGTTGGTTAAAATATTGTGCCCCACAAAATATGGCAAGGTGCTCTTGACACCTGTAACTTTGCCTCAATGTTGTGCCATTTCTGTTCTGTGCCATTTGATTACAGAAGACTCGTGTGTGTTTGTGTGTGTGTGTGTGTGTGTGTGTGTGTGCACATGTGTGTACATTTGATCAAGGAGCAGATTTCAGAAGCTACAGTCCAGCTGGGTGGCTGACAATTCATTTAGGACAATGCAAATCAATTTAAACAAGAGCATTTAGAGATTATTTGATAAACTGTTTGGACTGATGACAGAATTAGATTGCCCTTGTTAAAAATCCTGATTTTGTTTTCCTTTGAAAATTCTCAGTTTGAAAGGTGAAATGATATACACATTTTTTTTAGATGATTAGTAGAAAATAACAGTATTGTTTTACCTCTGAATTCTCCGACTTCTGGCCCAACATAGTGGAAGCAATATCACCTTCCTTCTGTCTTGTGAATGGAAATATGTTGCTCCTGACTTGTGTTAAACTTGTTAGGAGTTAGTTATATTCAAGGTGCTATTTTGACTTGTACTGCCAAGAGCCAGGAGTTTGTTAGGAGAAATTATTGGGTGCTGAGAAGGGACATAAAGACTGAACAAGAGCAAAGAGGTTCCATGGGCATTTGCTGCATATGCTTGGTCCCTCAGGACTAAGTGACAGCAAACATGATAAATACTGGACCACTTTCAAAAAGTTCCAAATGAACTGGCTCCATCCTCCAGGGGGACTTTAACTCTCCAGACATCTGTTGGGTTACAAATACAGCTATCAGAATGGTTCCTAAATTATGTGGAGGACAGCTTTACGATGCAGCAGTGAACGTCTAACTGGAGGTGAACCATTCTGACCTGACTTGAGAGAGACAGGGAAACTTGGACTGGAGTGCCAGCCTCAGAGCGTCGGGTGAACTGGACCTGCCGCAGCTCCACTTCTGCAGGTGAAGGGCAAACCTACCCAGCTATGGAACAAAGGCATGTTTCAAGAAAATAAGTTCAAAGAAAAACTTTGACTTATTCTAGAAAGAATTACATCTTGATTAGTGACCATACCTGCAATTTTTTCTTGTGAGAGAGCATGGTGAATTTTAATAAATAATTCATTTATTGAGATAACATAAGAAGACTGAAGAAAGGCATTATTGGACAATAATGCTGAATCAATATATGTGTCCTCATGTAGTCATGAGAAACTTGGATGAAGGCATATCAAACCACCTCAAGGCAGAGATGATAAAATATGTAATAAGGATGAAAAGGCAAATTATTTATGCTGTTGCCTGTCTGGTTGTTCAGCAGGGTGGTTTCCTTTCCTCTCAGGCATACAGACACTGCACACAGTTCAGTCTCCTTTCTCAGCTGTGGTCACCATGTAATCAGTTCTAGCTGGTGGAAGGGAAACAGAGTGGTGGGTGTGCTTTACTAACTCTGGCTGAGGGCGAAGGCTCTGACCCCTAGAAGAAGGCAGATCCATGACAGGAAGGAGCCAGGGACCTTTCCTGACGTCCATGTTGACCAGGTCCACCTGGTGAACACGGAACAATGCTTTTGGACTTTCTGTGGATAAGAAATAGTTCTATTGTCTTAAGAATCAGAGAGTGAGTAATGTTTATAGATTCAGATTACAGAATAAAGACACGCCTACCATATTGTGACAAGACACCCTAAATAGAAGCTACCTCTGATGGGTTAAACATCTTTTAGCACATGAATCAGTAACAAATGGCTATATGCTCAGGATTTAAGAAACTATAAATAAGCAACTTATTTGCTTATTAAATAAATAACATGAGCATTTATTGCATATAATGCTTGGTGCATTTATGGTGATACAAAGGAATAAAACAAAACAAAACAAAACAAATATAAACAAACTTCCCTTAAAGATATTGACTAGTGGTTATAAGTCCCAAATACAAATGAAAGATAATCTTGTAGGATTTATTTCTAGTACTGGAAACAGAGACACCATGAACAAATTAAAAGTAATCTGGGTATTTAGAGGAAAGAAAGCTTGACTCCTTTGTTGGTAGACGAAAGAGTTCACACTTTAGAAGCTTATTTCTACTGCTGAGCAGTGAAGTACTATATACTTGACCCTAATTTCCAGTTATACAGTGTTCTTGATGACATAGATTTACCTCTAAAATGAAATTATTCTCAGTGAATGCTACTCATAAAACCATTTAAAGACCTCCACTGACATTCTCCACAGGTCTCATTTATCTCCCCAACTCCTCCAGGACACTAGTTTTTATCTGGGACTTGCTTCTGCACAGTCTGACGGTCTTTGACAGAAGGCAGCAGTATTGCCAATTCTAGTTTTTATTTGTTGTTTATATTATTCTACATCAACCTCAAACAGGGTAAGGCAGTTTAATATCATTCAGTAAGAGTCACTATAAGTAAAGAAAGAACTTTGAGGGCAGGGTGTCTTGGAGACTAAGAATAGTTGACTATGTTGACATGGGGAAGACATTTGTAGGAATGAATTTTGTGTGTTATAGAAATGAAATAATCTATAAAAACTTGACCATAAATTGTCTACTACCTTATTTAGGAATATCGAATTTCAGGAAAAAAAATCCCAGAATATTCTGTGCTGGCTAAATTCCATCAGTGGTATCCAAAAGTAGCACGAAATGCAATAAGATACTCTTCATAAGTCAAGTTTTTTTGCTGGGAATTTCTTCATTTATTAACCAAGTCAATGCTGCCTCACAAACAGAAATTTTCCTGTGGTAAGACACTTAAAATTTTGCAAAATATTCACTGGAATTGTAGGAGGAAGGCACTTACATCTTTTGACAAGGCATAATGTATTCTAAAGCAATAGCTTTTTGGAAAGTGATATTTTCAAAAACAAAATATTTGTTTTTCCAAAGAAGAGTTAGTTAACCTCTTATTCCTGTCTTGTTTTGACAAAATGATTCTTCAAGGTTAAAATGTTATTAAAATACTTTGTTCATCCAACTAGCATTTGTTAATCTGTTCTTTCTACATCTTTATTTGCTACTCATAACTTTTGCATATTTTGTAAATATAGTTGTAAGTAGTATATACTAGGAATTAAAATTGGTTACTATGATGGTCTCTTCCACATCAGTGATCTTTTATATGTATTGACAATAAATGTGACAAAAATTATCTACATGAAGTGATCATCCTTTTCAGACCTGTACTCTTTCACATCTTACCAGCTTATATGCTCATAAAACTTTTATTTGTCATTTAAATTTATCATATTAGCTGTCAACAAATTGCTTAATGAGGCAAATATTTTTGTTGAGAGAAAATGAATGTTTCCATTTGATTAGCTGTTATTTTAAGATGTTCTGATTAAGGCAAGTTAGTTACTTTTCAATGGGCCGATCTTCTTGTTACTAACCCTCAAAAGGCAATTAAACCGTGTACGTATTTACAAATGTCACTGAGGCTCATATCTCAAATCATCGAGAAACCAGCTAATTGGCATTTTTAGTTTGATAATATAAATGAAATTCAACTCCTTTAAGAAAATTTAAGGATGTGATACTTGTGAAATTCTAAAATCTCATTTTTCAGCACTAAAAATTCTTTGAGATGGGATACCTTTTGGTTTTTATACACTTACCTATAAATAACAGTGAGGTCTTTTCCATTTGAACTTGCATTTATACTTCAGCATATGTACTGAACTGACCTTCACAACGGGTCTTTGTGGCTGTTAGCCTCACCATAGTCAAACACTGGCATTTTTAATCCCTATGTAATGATATGTGTTATTTGCTCTTGGCAAACAAAAGACGGTATTATTATCAAAACAATTTATATATAGTTTTTATTCTTTCTTCAACTGATATTTTGTGAAATGCTGAGACACTTAGAAGAATAATAGCTATGAGTAAGTAAGTAAGTTTAAGAGGTGGCTTTCAGATGAACTGATGCTGTATAATCAAAGTCATAGATGTGTTGGGACCCAGGAAATTAATTTGTCAGCCCAAGGGTGTCACCAGAAGTGCTGGCATAGACACTGAGAACCAATGGATGGAACCACAGCAAAAAGGGGATACATGAGATTTCTTGAGGTAATGGTGACTCAAGTACCCAGTTTTGGAGTTAAAAAGAAACAAGTGATTATTGAATTGAGTCTGGGGCCCCTCTCCAAAAGAGAAATGCTTTGGTATTGGCCCTTGAAGTGGCCCCTGCTGGAGAAGTACCTGTCCTAATTCTTCAGTTGTCTGTCTGAATCAGGATCTGACTGATAGCTTCAGACAGGGTGTCGGAAGAGCTTTGGAGAATGACTTGGCCAAGCTGGAGGGGTGCAGACAGAATTTCAGCCATGGTAGGGTGAAGAAGGTCAGTAAAACATGCCACACCAGAGACTGGAAGGATCACAAGACTGAGAGGGAGATGAGTGTGAAGAAAGATGGAAGAACACTATCCATTCTACCAGGACCAGGAAATCTTTTCATTACATATCCTCCACCAGCCAGCAGGGCAACCTTGAATCAAACAATGAAATCTTACTTATCTTGTTTTGCTGTTTACAGAATAACGATATGTTCCTTTTCTATTGCTGTTACAGCAAATTTGCCATAATGTTGTTTGACTTGTGGCACAAACTAATTGTCTCAGTTTCTGTCTTACCAATCTAGGCAAGACACAGCTGCTAGATTCTCTGAAATCAAGGTGTCCCTGGGTTTGTGCTTCTCATCTGGTATTTGGGATCTTGTTCCAAGCTCATTGATTATCAGCTGGGTTAATTCTTTGTACCTGTTGGATGAAGACCCTGCTTTCCTTCTAGCTGCAGGCAGGTGATCTCTCTGAGCTCTTAGACGCTGCTGGCAGGTCTGGCCACCTGGCTCCTACAGGTAGTACACAGCATGCTTGGTGTCTTCCAAACAAACCAGAATGTGTCTCTTTGACTTTTTAAGTTCTTCAGTCAGCAGAGAACATTTCTGGTTCTCTTGGGCTCGTGTGGTTAGGTCAGGACTACACTAATAATCTCCCTATTTTAGGGCTGAATGTTGGGGAACTTGATCAAGTCTGTAACCCCTTCACAGCAATATCCAGATTAGTTCCATTTGAATAACTGAGTCAGGGCATATGTCTGCCAGGGGCCAGGACAGATGTCCTAAAGCTCTGCTTTCCTCAAGGAGATTTCCTAAAACTCACTCTGATTCTGTATCCTTTGAGTTTGCTAGTCAAATAACCACGTGGCTTTTGTAAGAACACTGAGACCTTGGCCCAAAGAGCGCATCCCCTGAAGCTTTAGGAATGAGGCAATGTTTCCAGACAGACATCAGCAGAGTCTGATAATGAAATGGATACTAGAAAACTAGCCACCTAAATGCGCAAGATTTATGTTACAGTTCAGGGATTATGGTACTAATTTGGCAAAGGTAGTAGGGTTAATCTCCCTCCTGTTTTCTGGTAAGTTAACTTCTACTTTTTTTGTTTTCCTAAAGTGTTTAAGTGGCATAGAAGTAGAAGCAATGACTCGTTCCTAAATTGACATCTATGCTCTTTAAATCATACTTTATAAATTTCCTCCTATTCCCAGCTCTGATTCTTCTCCTCACATAGTGACACATAATTCACATAGCCTTTGATATTCCAAGAAATCTTGACTTCAGATTTCCCAAATTCTGCTCTTATTTCTCCTAATTGTGGTGCATGTGAAAATTACTACATGACTCAAACAAAATTTCTTCTTTGTTCTTAAATGGGGAATTGCATCCCACCTTAAGAAGTTATTATGAAGATATAAGACAATAAACATAAAAATGGTTTACACTATAAAGCGCTTTGTAAATATAAGGTACTGTAATGATGGCACTCCTCCATCCCCCAAAACTTTATGAAGGAGACACATTAATTTGTGAACATATTTTAAACTCACTTCACATCTACAGAAACATTTTTTTCTTCCAAACTCTCCCAAGAACATGCCCTTGAATAATTAAAGTCTAAACTAATTTTTATGGCATTTAAGTCCCTCTCTTCCCTAGCTCCATTTTGTTTCCATGACTTACCTCCTCCTACTCCTCCCAAGTTCTATGACCAGTCGTATAATTATGACTTTCCACAAAGCTCCATGCTTTGCTCCACTGTCTGTACATGGGATGTTGCTTTTCCTGAAATCTAAGGTTCACCTAAGATATCTTCTCATCCAGGAAGAATTCCTGGGGTTGGCTGGTTAACCTCTCACTCACTCTGCTTCTATGCAGTGCATTGTACTTTGCTATGGCATTCTGTTATATTTTGCCTTGGGCAGGGTGTTACTGGTACACAGGTCATATCTAAATGAGTAGAACTTAAGTTCCTGGAGTCGAACAGCCACACTTGATCTTGTTTTCATCAGCATAGCACTCTTTTCCTGTAAGAAATCCAAGAAATTTTTATAGCATTGATTTGAATGACTGTGAATGACTCTGGTTAATTACTGCTTTTGAGCTGAGGCAAAATTTATTTCTTAGACCTATGTAGAAAATCCTATTGATTTTATTATGTAAAGAAGTCTTTGGCCATTGAAGCTGGAAGACTTGGCAAAGGAAAGTTGTATATGTCACAGAGTGAGAAGTCAAACAGAAGCATGAATCTTCTCAAGTGACGTTTTCTGAGTAACCAGGAAATAACAGAATGATAAGACATTAAAGTATAGAAATTAAAGAAACAAAGTGTAACAATTAAAGAAAGGAAAGATTCTGTCTTACATCAGAGGATGGTCTCTTTAGAAATGGAGTACTCTGTTTCTAAGAATACACCTGGAAATAGGGCAGTGACAGATTTTCTGAGGGAAATTATAACTATAAAAAACCTTAATTTGTGTGTATGAAGATTTTGAAAGCCAGAAGAGTAAGTAAACATGAAACGACCAGCAGTTCAACAGTTAAGGTGGAAAACAGTGAAGGTGGAGGGAAGGTCCTCATAGAGGACAATCGTGCTGTACAAAGCAGGAGGATATTGTCACAGGTGTTGGTGTCCAACATTTCATGTTACCACTGATGGCCAGTGGTTTTATTTCTTTCAGCAGCACATAAATGTGAGAAGGAACACTGGCTTTCCAGATCGCTTGCTAGTGATTCTGACTTATTTGTTTGAGAGGACATTCTTTCTTCTTCCTTTGAAATGTGCTCTTCTTTCCTCCCTTCCTCAGGTATGGACTCATTTGTATTCTGATTAACACAATGTTTAACCAGTAGACACAGAGATCATCTCAAAGCAGAGTTAAGAAGACCATGAGCTGAAGTGTAATTCTGAAGGTAGGCGCTTGTCTACTTGGTCAGTTGTTTTCCAGGCAAGGTTTTGGTTTGAGGGGAAATTGGTGGTCTAAGTGAGCTGTAGAGAGGGGCTTTCTGCTTTCAATGAGTAACAAACAGCAAGCAGAGCCAGATTTCCAGAGCTTACAGGGAAGTCAGGAAGGGGAGATGGGAGAAATTGGGAGAGAGAAAGGGAGAGACAGGTATGAAACATGCACATATATGTATTTGAATGAATGCATGAACTGATAAATCATATAAGAGTGAATGGATGGATAAATTAATGAAGCAATGACAGCCAAACCAGCAGGAGTTTAAAGACTGAAGTGACTAAAATGGCTTGAGTGACAGTGGGTTATGGACAGGATGTGGTTTCAGTTTTAACTTACTTTAATGCTCCAAAGATGACGAAGTCTCCAGTTAGATTAGCCTAGCTATTATTAATTGCTTATAGATGGTAGCTGTAGTAGTGATTTCATAATTAATCCTAATATTTATCCTGTGCTTCAGTATTTTTCAGGTTAACTTACTCATCTTTATTTAAGATATGTATTTAATTTAATTCACACACACACACACACACATTGCCAAGACAGTGCTGGCTACGTGATAACTGTGGTCAATGTAATGTAATCGTGAGTGGCTTCTAATGGATTGGTTAATAGTCATTGTACCATCAGCATGAAGTCTTTTCCCTTGGGAATTATCCAGTAGGAAGAAGCCAAAATGCATGGATTTGTGAACTTTAGCCCAACTTTCAGGTATCGATGCCTTGTCACTTGTATGGACTAATCAATGCTATTTTGACACCTAAAGCTGTGTCCTATATCATACACAAGACAGGTGATGGATCACATCACGCTCACCTCCACACTCAGTACTGTTTTCTCTACTACACATCTCCTCATCCTTTTCTGCCACCAAGTGTTTCTGCTGTTGGCATAATAAATCCTGTATTGTTTTGTATAGATGCTCACATTCTTTTAGAAATAGCCAAATAAAATTTTAGTTACTACTACCAAAAAATCAGGGTCTGTAGCTGAGCCCCTGAAGGAGATGTGTAAATGAATAAGAATG
The DNA here is from genome assembly GCF_047511655.1 of Castor canadensis. Lineage (NCBI taxonomy): Eukaryota > Metazoa > Chordata > Mammalia > Rodentia > Castoridae > Castor > Castor canadensis. Next base: position 111,143,182 of record NC_133399.1, read on the forward strand.
GTCACAGTTGCCCTTGTAGGTCAAAGCAAATATCAACTCTAAAATATTCTGCTTAGGTACCAAGTAATTCCAGCCATGTCTGGGCCTCCTTTACTTCCTCATTTGTCATTTTCAATGAAAAAGTGTAAAACAGGTCAGAGACTCCATCATTTATCAGCATTTCCACTTACCGATGCATGTGAAGGAGACGTGTGCATGTTATGTTGATTTTTCTTGAAGCATTTCCCTGGGATATTTTCAGATAAATTTTCGGAGGTGCAGCCTTATTTTACTCGGTGCCAGTCACTTCAGCAGCCCGGTAGCCACTGGAGCAGTACATGTACTGTCTTTGTTTATTTCTGCTTCCTTTCTGGGCTCATGTCTTTCCACATAGGGATGGTTGTACAATATCATGAACTTTGACTCTTCCTTCTATTGCTTCCTCTGAATACATTTTAACTGAATGTATTTGCTCTTAATTTTCATGTATTTGTTTTTATTTTCTTTCTCAACTCATGTTCACTAAGCAGTTGCAAAGTAAGCAGTATGTGATGAGAATACAGGGCTGAGAGATAGACACAGTGCCTGACTAATAGAGATTTCCATCTATGGGGACTTGCCTCTGTCCCAGGGGTAAAGCTAGATGTGTGGTCTGCCTTTGAAATCTACCATCGACCTCCTTCCTCCACTAGCAGCTGGTGTTCTCTGGGTGGGAGGAACTTCATGTCCACACAGCATGGCTCTAGGATGTTCCCGAGCTCTTTAGCAGGTCCCTTAGCAACCAGCAGAGGCTGTGTGGGTGTTCAGACTTCCTTCTCTCACTCTGGTCAGCATATCTCAGGCATTAACAGTCTTTGCATTCTTGTTCTGTGTAAGAAGTTTCTGAGCAACAACAACAATGTTCCACTAAGAGGGGTGGCAAAAAAAAAATCAAGATTTTGGAAACCACTTACCTGATATGATGCCATAGCTTTGCATGCCTACAGTGGTGAGGCTCAGTGGTGGTCCAGACAGAATTTGCCCACCTGCTTCTACCTCTTGCTGTTTGCTTCCTCCACAAGGAATCCATCTTGGCCCAAAGACTGAGATGTGGCTTCTGTGCTATGGAGCATGGCATCAGAATGTCTAGGAGAGTCCTAAGAGTTTTAGTTAAGCACCCATGGCTGTGGACAAAAATCAGAGAAAGGATTTTTGTGAGTTGACCCTCTACAGCCCTAATGCATCATCTCTTATCATTTCTCATTTTTGACAGGTTTTATAAATTTATCTAAAACAGTGGCTCTTTCATACCTGGGAAGCTCCACTTTGTTTTGTCAGTAATCTTTTAAGGCAGAGTTTTCTGGAACCATTTTTCACAGGAGCAAGTGGTCCTGAGCTGTGCATACTGCAGAGAGCCAAGGCGACCCACCAAGGAGAGACGGATGGTGCAAATTTCTTATTGTGAAGTTGTTCTTATTATTCTCTCAATGTCCTTTTAATATCTATAGAGTAAATAGTAGCTATCCCTCCTTTCTGTTATTGAAAATTGTGTCCTTTTCTTTCTATTAAGTGTAGTCAGAGGTTTAATTATTTTATTGCTTCTATTAAACAATCAGCTTTTCTTCTTACTTATTCCTCTATGTTTTCCTTTACATTTTCAATATTATCAGTTTAATATGTTTTATTTCCCTTATTCTTTTTATTTCTACTGTTATCCTGGTGGTAGACTTCCAAGGTTGTGTTTTCCTTCAATACATTACAGATACTACTCTACTGTTTTTTCACTTACATAATTTTCTGATGAGAAGTGTGATTTTTATCCTTATATTTTTTCTATCCTATTTCCTTTTCTTTTGTGAGCTTTAAGGATTTCCTTTAATTACTGTTTTTAAGAAATTTGATTTTAGTTGAGTTTCATCCATACTTCTTATGCTTAAAGTTCTTTGGAATCCTTATATCGAAAGTTTGTCTTTTTCAAATTTGGAACTTATCAGCCATTATTTTTTCAAATTTTTTCTGTCATCCCCTCTTTCCTTCAAAATCTCTAAACAAACATATATTTTAAATATTTAAATAATCTCAGTCCTCCCCAATGCTTTGTTCTTTTTAGTCTGTGTTCTCTGTTTCACTGTATCTAGTTTTTATTACTATGTTTACAAGTTCATTCATCTTTTATTTTGTCCTCTAAGTTGTAATTAACTTTACTTAATGTATTTTCCACCTGAGACATTGTAGTTCCTTCTCTTGGAACTTGTTTTATTTTTCAAAGACATTCTCTCCTGTTTCCAGCCTGTCCACTCTATCCTCTTCATCACATGGAGTACAGTTGGAATAACTTTTCATTGACTCATTTCTCACAATTCTAATCTATTGTCTTCTCTTGTTATTATCAGTCATGTTTTCCTGTTTTCATGCATGCCTGGTCCTTTCTGATTTACATGGCAGGCATATATTTTTACCTTTTTAGTGCTGGATATGTAGGATTTCCTCTAAAATTCTTAGCTTTCTTCATGGAATACAGGTAAATTACTTGGAAGCTCTTAGTCACTTGTGAGCTTTGCTAGGAGGCAGCAGAGCCTGTGCTCTATGACTAATTTTGCCTGATTACTGAAACAAGCTGTTTTGATTACTTCTCCTGATGCCCTGTGTATCACAATGCTTTCAGCTCTGAGGGTGGAAGCAGGAACTGTTCCTGGATATATGTGAGCTAAGGTGATTGTTTCCTCTAATCCTTTTGGGTGATTATTTCTCTGAATTCCTGTGATCTCCTCAGCTACTTTTGCTGATTAAAACTCTCTCTTTCTCTCTCTCTCTCTCTCTCTCACCCCCCCGCTCTCTTTCTCTCTAGCCAGTTCTTTTCTGCTAGTTTTTCTTGGTCACTGCAGAAGCATGACCATCCCTGTTCTCTCGGGGAGATCACCAGACTCTATCTTGGTTTCCCTTTTCTGTTCTCTGTGCCCCAGTCTGGAAAGTCACTGTACAGCAAGCTGAGGCTCACCTGTCTCCCCAGGATCCTTGTTCTCTGTGACCTGATTCCAGTGTCTTGAAAGTATTATTACATATAATGGGTCCTTTCAAATTAATTTGGTAGACTTGACCATAAACCCATTCCCTCATTACCTCATCTTGGCTGGGAAGCAGGTCTTCCTTTCACTTGTTGGGTATGAACTTCTAGGTTGTGAGTTTTCTCTCAGGATTTTATGTCTTCCACAGCATTCTTTTCTCCTCTTTTCCTAGTGAAGAATCAGCTGTTCATTGCTGATTGAGTAGTTTTGTCTTGATGTTTCCAGTGTTTTCTCTTGTCACTGATTCAGGAGTTAGATTAGAGCAGCTGTAGCTGGGAATCTCTGCAGTCACGCTGCTTGGCATGTGATCAGTTTTTTGAACACACACATAAATGTTTATCATCGAATTTGGGAGGGTGTAAGACATTATTTCTTCAAACACTTTTTCAATTCCTTTCTCCCTCTCCTTCCCTCTCTTCTCCTATGAGATTCCCACTACACACATGCCTAGTGCCTGGGGAGGGCTTGCTGCTTCATCATAAGGATCTCAGATAATGTTCATTTTGTTTTTTCTATCTTTCTCCTTTCTGGTTTTCAAACTGAATATTTTACATTGATGTGTCTTAAAGTTCCTTCGTCTTTTCTTTTGTCATTTCATATGTTCTATTGAGTTTGTCTAATGAATTTTTTCACTTTTAAAAGCTATTCAACTCTAGTACTTCCAATCATTTTTTAAAATTAAGATTGTGTACTTGCTGAGTTGTCATCATGTATATTCTTATAATTCTTTCAGTGTATTTTTCCTTCATTATTTGAACACATTTATATAATGGCCGTGAATGTTAAATCTAAACATGCTTGCCTGCTACTCCTAAAATCTGAGTTACTCTGTGTCAGTTTCTCTTGTTTTGTTCCCTAATTTCACATCCTGTTCCTCTTTCTTTGCATGTCTCCTAATTTATTGTTGAAAGCTGCTTACTTCAACTAATATATCACACTATCTCTTCAGTCTTGATCTTTTCCCTTGGCTTTTCTTTTTTAATTTGCGGGGACTTAAGTTAAGGAATCTGTCTTTCTGGGTGGCATGCAGCTGTTGAAGTCTGTGCTCTGTGTTTGAACTATTATTCTTGTCATCTGACTTTCTAAGGCTCGATCTTGTGACAACATCACGAAATGGTCAGCCAGTGATTCTGTGTCAGAGATTGTGTTTTAGCATCTTGAGTGTGTATGTTTCCTAATGTGTGCACATTAGTCCTTCTCAGTTGTCCCCTGCATATTGGAATTTCTCCCCAGAGAACGAGGCCTTCTGCAGCCATTGTGGCTCTCTTACTGTCAAGATCTGTTCCTTTTTCCAGGTCTCCCTCTTATATTTCAGGGTGTTCTTCATTGCTGTTGCTGAAACAGACTGCAGGTTGGCAGAGCTTCATGGTTTCCCCTACATTTTTCACAGAGTTTAATAAAAATTAAACTGGTAATGATACTGAAAATGCTGCTGTCCGTGTTTACTGATCAACTCAAGTCAGATTTATCCTGTTTCCTCCCCATTTTCATTACTGACTCTGTGCCAATGAAATGCCATTCTCATCAAGTGAGTGGGAGAATGAGAGAAATCCCAGGTCAGAGGTTCATGGAGTTCAGAGTTCTTAACTGAAACTCTGTTAGCTTCTCATACTAATAACTTCTTAATTTGTTTGCTTTTCATCAGCTTCCACAGCATATTGCCCTGTGATATGTGGGTGTTTTCCCATGCCCCTCTTCTGCTATCCTTTCTTCCTTTGTAGATACTCAAACTTCAAACTTCTCTTACTTTCTTCCTGTCTGGAGAATTTCATTTTATGTTTATATCAATGTGGACATACAGGTAGTGAATTATATCAACTCTTTTTGGTTTGGAATGCTATTATTTTTATTTTATTCTGAAAGATAGTTAACTAGGCAAAGAACTCTAGATCAAGAGTTCTTTTTCTTTTACCCTTGATAGCCAACTTTGGTATCTGATGAGTAGTAGTGGGGTTTGAACCCCAGTTTCTAGTCTTTGTCCTATGTAATGTGTGATGTGCCTACCATCTCCTCACCTTTGTGGGATGCTTGTAAGATTTTTGTCTGTATCATTAGCACTGAGCCATATGGTTAAGATTGCCTTGGGTAGTTTTTCTTATGTTGATTTGGCTTGGGATTTGAAGAACTGAATTTTTAAATTTATACTTTTCCTCAAATCTTGAAAATATTTTGGCATTATTTCTTGAAATTTTTTCCATCTTCTCTCAGTTATATGTGTATTAGACTACTACATGCAGTTGACCTAGAAATAACTGGTGACTTGTTTATCATTTTGTACCTTTATTTATTTCTGGGCCTTATTTGAAATCATTTTGGTTTCCATGCCTTGCAGTTTACTAGTCATTTCTAGGTCTCCAGTCTGCTGTTCAATTACAACTAGTATTTTTTTTATCATTTCTGGTATTGTACTTATCTGGAGGCTGTCTTCCATTTGCTTATCTGCTTATGGCGCTCATAGCTTCCTCAGCCTTCTCGGACATGAGGATCCTCCTCCTAGCTACAGGTTTTCGTCTTCTGTTGGATCCATCATCCCTGTCACTTGTGGGTGTCTTCCTATAGGTTGACTTTGCTACTGTCTGTGAGTTATTTTGCTGAGTCTTTGCACGACTCATAAATTTTGATTGGATGCCAAACATGGAGCATTTTATTTTGCTTGTTACTTGGCTGTGCTTCATTAATACAGTGTTAGAGTCTCTTCTAGTATGCATTTCATTGACTAAGAATCTTTTCAAGACGTGCCTTTTAGCTTTTTGAGGGTGAGTCCAGGCAAGCCTTCAGTTCATAGTGAAGTTTTCTCTTTAGAAATAAATATCCTCCTGAGGAACTCTACTCATTGTTTTCTGGAGAGTCTCCTCTGCATGCTATGTTTTTGCTGTGTGACTGGAGTCCTGTGAGTGCTGTAAGATGTGGTCAACTTATCCTTTTCTTCTGGTTCTTTCTCCATTTTGGGAATTTTCTTCTTATGCTTATATATCAGTACCCAGAGACTCAAAAGAGCTCTCTGTATGGATTCAAAGTTGTCTGTGCATGAAGATCAGTGGAACAGAATAGAGGACCCAGATATGAAGCCACACAACTATAACCAACTTATCTTTGACAAAGGCACTAAAAATATACGATGGAGAAATAGCAGCCTCTTCAACAAAAACTGCTGGGAAAACTGGTTAGCAGTCTGCAAAAAACTGAAACTAGATTCATGTATATCACCCTATACCAAGATTAACTCAAAATGGATCGAGGTTCTTAATATCAGACCACAAACTCTAAAGTTGATACAGGAAAGAGTAGGAAATACTCTGGAGTTAGTAGGTATAGGTAAGAACTTTCTCAATGAAACCCCAGCAGAACAGCAACTAAGAGATAGCATAGATAAATGGGACCTCATAAAGCTAAAAAGCTTCTGTTCATCAAAAGAAATGGTCTCTAAACTGAAGAGAACACCCACAGAGTGGGAGAAAATATTTGCCAACTATACATCAGACAAAGGACTGATAACCAGAATATATAGGGAAATTAAAAAACTAAATTCTCCCAAAACTAATGAACCAATAAAGAAATGGGCACGTGAACTAAACAGAACTTTCTCAAAAGAAGAAATTCAAATGGCCAAAAAAACATGAAGAAATGCTCACCATCTCTAGCAATAAAGGAAATGCGAATTAAAACCACACTAAGATTCTACCTCACCCCTGTTAGAATAGCCATCATCAGCAACACCACCAACAACAGGTGTTGGCAAGGATGCTGGGAAAAAGGAACCCTCTTACACTGTTGGTGGGAATGTAGACTAGTACAACCACTCTGGAAAAAAATTTGGAGGCTACTTAAAAAGCTAAGCATTGATCTACCATTTGATCCAGCAATACCACTCTTGGGGATATACCCAAAAGACTGTGACACAGGTTACTCCAGAGGCACCTGCACACCCATGTTTATTGTGGCACTATTCACAATAGCCAAGTTATGGAAACAGCCAAGATGCCCCACCACTGACGAATGGATTAAGAAAATGTGGTATCTATACACAATGGAATTCTATGCAGCCATGAAGAAGAACGAAATGTTATCATTCGCTGGTAAATGGATGGAATTGGAGAACATCATTCTGAGTGAGGTTAGCCTGGCCCAAAAGCCCAAAAATCATATGTTCTCCCTCATATGTGGACATTAGATCAAGGGCAAACACAACAAGGGGATTGGACTTTGAGCACATGATAAAAGCGAGAGCACACAAGGGAGGGGTGAGGATAGGTAAGACACCTAAAAAATTAGCTAGCATTTGTTGCCCTTAACATAGAGAAACTAAAGCAGATACCTTAAAAGCAACTGAGGCCAATAGGAGAAGGGGACCAGGAACTAGAGAAAAGTTTAGATCAAAAAGAATTAACCTAGAAGGTAACACACACGCACAGGAAATTAATGTGAGTCAACTCCCTGTATAGCTATCCTTATCTCAACCAGCAAAAACCCTTGTTCCTTTCTATTATTGCTTATATTCTCTCTTCAACAAAATTAAAGATAGGGGCAAAATAGTTTCTGCTGGGTTTTGAGGGGGTGGGGGAGAGAGGGAGGGGGTGGAGTGGATGGTAAGGGAGGAGTTGGGGTAGGAGTGAGAAATGACCCAAGTCTTGTATGCACATATGAATAATAAAACACAAACACACACACACACACACACACACACAAACAAAAACCACAAAGTTGTCTGTGGCAGTGCTCCTCTCTTCTGTGCTTTGTTCTACATATTCTAGCCCTTCTTCCTTCCCCAAATTTTAATCTCTGCCTCCTCAAGTCATGGAAACCATCTGACTGCCTTTGTGTTTCTCTCTGCTCTTTACAGCCAGAGACTTCCTCCCATACAGTAAACTGGTGTGAATCTATGACCAATCTTGTTTATTTTCCTTCCTTCTTGGACTGAAGTTATTTTCTCCCTTTTGTCAGTATCATCAGTATTTCGATGCTTTCCCAGTTGGCTGTGGTGAGTGCTTAAATGCAGTCCTTGTTACGTTGTCTTGACTGAGTGTGGAAGTTTCATTGACAAACAATCTCAGATTATTAAGAGATAGCCTATTCCTTATAATGTATTATCCACTTTACAGATTTGTATGTCTTATTTACTTGTATTTGTGAAATATTTTTATTTCTATACACCTGAGGGATACTAGTCTGTAAGGTGGGTTTTCCTGTCTCCCTAATGTTTGTCTATGCATTTTTCATATAAGGCTTCTGGTGACACCATAAAACAAACTGTGCAGGGTCCACTTTTATTTTGTTAGAAAGGGTATCATATATAAGAACAGTGCTATTTCTTCTCTTCATGTTCAATCAAATTCACCAATAAACCCACCAGGGACTGTTGTTTTTTGGCAATGTTTTTATAATTAATTCAATTTCTTCACTAGATTTTCTTTCATTCTGTGTCAACTTTTTATTACTTTGTAGATTTCAAGGAATATACTAATTTTATCAAAGTGTTGTGCTTTTTGACATGATGTCATAATAGTTTCTTGATATCTGAACTGTGGTGAGAAACTCTCTTCCTAATATTTCATAGTTTCCCTCAGTTTAGCTCTCTGTGTACCAATTTTATCAGTCATTTTCCCTAACCAAATATAGACCTTATTTGCCATTTTTATCTGTTCTCTCTTTTCCTGGTATGTGGTCTTCTCTTAATGTGCTATCTTGTCTTTATTTTGTGTCCACTTTAGTATTTCAATCTTCTTGAAATAGAGCTATAGGGTATTGATTCAAAGCATATTACTTTCTATTCAAACAATGTACAACTATAAATTTCTCTCAAAGCCTTAAATTATTGGTTCACATAAATGTTAATATTTTATAATAATTTTGTTTAAAATAACTCGCATTCTCCTGATAATTTCTTTTTTGACCCATGCATTATTTAGAAGAATATTGTATAATGTCTTTTTTAAAAATGTTTTTATTATTGTTGTACTGCAGGTACCTTGTGACATTTACACAAGTTCTTGTAATATGTTGTAGTTGAATTCACCCCCCATCATTCTCCTTTATACCTCCCTCCCCTTGTTCCTGGAATAGTTTCAACAGGTCTCATTTTTCCATTTTACATAATGTGTCCACCATGTGCACAATATTCACACTCCTAAACCCTTTCCCTACATCCTCCCTCCTCACTGGTACCAACCCTCCAAACAGGGCCTGTTCTGCCCTCCTGTTCTCCATTTTTGTAAAAAAAAAAAAAAAAATGACACTTTTGCTTGTTTAAGATACATATACAGGGATTTTCCTTGTGACATTTTCCATATATATATATATAATATGTATATATAAATATGTGTGTATATATATAATATGTATATATAAATTTGTACGTATATATATATTTATATAAATGTATTATAACCTGAAGCTGCTTATTCTCTGTATTTTTCTCCTTTCTACCTTAGTCCCCTTCTTATGGTGATTTCAACTGGTTTAAAAATTCTATATTCATTCTTGTATAGAAAGTACATCAACCAATTCACCTTCTTAACTTCCCTCTTTTACTCTCCCTCTCTTATATGTGACCTACCCTTAGTTTGACCTAATTTTCATAGTATTACTTGTATTTGTATTAGGTCTATACTCTACATATGAGAGAAGACATGAGACCTTTGACTTTCTGAACTTGGCTAACTTCACTTAAGATGAGGATCTGCAGTTCCATTCATTTACCTCCAAATGATAAAATTTCATTCTTCTTTATGGCTGAATAAAATTCCATTGTGTATAAATACCACATTTGGGACATCTTGGCTGTTTCCATAGCTTAGCTATTGTGAATAATGTTGCAAGAAACATGGGTGTGCAGGTGACTATAGTATATTTTCTAAACATTTGGGATTTTCCTATACATCTAACTTTTTGTGCAGGTCAGCCTGAACCAAGATCCTATTTTATCCTTCCACCATAGCTGGGATGACAGGCAGGCCCCACCACTGCCAGATTTCTCTGTTGAGATGGGGTCTCATCAACTTTTTGTGGTCTGCTCTGGAACCACAATCCTCCCATCTCGACCATCTGTGTAGCTTGGAATGACAGGAGGTACAACCATGCCCAGCTACTGGTTGAACTTTCCTAGGTGTGTATTCATTTATGGTGGCAAATTGACCACTTTATTATTATGAAACGGCTCATTTATATTTGTTGATATTACCTTTGCTATCAATCGCCTTTTTTGAAAAGATGCAGAAGATATTTATTCATTTACCAAATAAGCATTTATTAACCACCCACTACATGGGGGAACAGGTGCCATTTTTTAACACTTCAGTGAGTAAAATTTGAAATGCCTTCTCTAGTGATGGAGCATTTTCTTTGCTCATTTCTGTGTTTTCAGATTTCATCCGTGAAAATGTATTTCTAATGTATTCATTTTAAAACTGTAATTTCTTTTTTATGTCTTTTTATTATTGTTGTACAGGTCATACATTGTGACCTTTGCCAAAGATCTTACAATATATCATAGTTGAATTCACCCCCTCCATTATTCTCCTTTATTCCTTCTCCTCCCATTCCTGGAATAGTTTCAACAATTTTCTATTTTCATACATGAGCATATAATATTTCTACTATATTCACCCTCCTACACCCTTTCCTAATATCCTCTCTTCAATACCAGTCCCCTGACAGGACCTGTTTTACCTTCCTGTTCTCCTTTTTTGAAAAATGTCGTTTTTGTTTGTATAAGATAGCTGTACAGGGAGTTTCATTATGACATTTCCATATATATACATATATGTATACATATATGTATACATATAACTCAAATTGGTTTGTTCCCTCTATTTTTCTCCTTTCTACCTTAGTCCCTTCTTATGGTGATTTCAATAGATTTAAAAGTTCTGATTTAAGCCTCTTCTATCTTCTTATCCTTTCTGTTTGTGTGGCATCACTTTTTTAAAATCACTTACTTTCAACTAGTAGTTTTTTATATTTAAGGTGAATTTTTATAGTCATCATAAAATTGTTCATGCTGTTTGTGTGCAGTGTGATTCTCATAGCCTCTCAATTTTCCTAGTGTATATATGTAAAATGAATATTTAATGAAGTTGCTGTGATTTAGGTGTGGCTTTGCATTGTTTGTTTTCCATTTGCTTTTTATGCTTTTCATACATTGTGTCAACCACATCTTGTTCCATCACTCATTATGCTATCATATTTGTAAATACTAAAAGCATACAATAGTTCAGAGCAGTGACCATTTGCAAGAAGGCACAAAGGGTCTTCATAGAAGAGTAGGAAACCTGGTCACAGTGGGGGTATGTGCATATTATTTACAGCATTATAATTGTCAGAGTTGATGAACTTGTATTCAGGTTAATAAATCTGCCACTTTCCAGAACTTTGCACACTCCATAGGAAGATGCACAGCAATGTGATTTTCTATTTGAATCTAGAATGTTCTGGGAATTTTGACAAAATAATAAGTCTCAGGTGGAAACTCTTCAGCCCACCACAAAAAACAATGTCTTTAAGACATTCCTAGCAGGAAGGAGAAGCTATGGCTTTGCACAACACAGACCCAGCTGATTTTCCCCAGTACTCCTTCAGCACATTGACGTTTCTGTCTAAAACCTAAAGGAAAAAGTTATTCCAAATCAGCTACCACAGGCAAAAATTCAAAGTCATCTGCATCCATGCAACCAAAAGGAGATTTTAAATATAAAAAATTATGAAGGTTAATTAAAACTTTGAAACTTTCCCAAGAATTTAGAATACAGCAAGGTTGCCTTAGCTATTGCACAGTAGTCACAGGGGAAGCCTTGTAAGCAGGTTGCTTCTTAACCTATGTAAAAGCAGATGGGGGAGGGATATCCAAGATGGTGGAGATGATAGGGAATCAGAAGTCCTGAGCTCCATTATTTCAGAGCCCACTTCGAGGTCTTTGCTTTGGTCTTCTCTTTTTGGTGCTGGGATCAAATGCAGGGCTTCCTATGTGCTAAGCAAGAATTCTACCACCAAGCTACAGCCCAGACCCAGATGTGGGAGCTACACTTGGGTAATTCTGACTATTTCTAGCCAAATAATAACTGCCAACACATTAGGTACACATAAATTCAAGGACTGACCCTTAAAACAGCTTTTAATTACACCTAACATTCAGGAAAATCCTAGTGTGGCAGAGCCAATAGGGTGTGTCTGTTCTGGGAAAAAACTCCCTGGCTGTTTTTTTCTCTCTGTTTTTCAAAAAGCTGAAGATATGGCACCAAACAGAACTGAACCCTGTGATATATTGGACCTGTAACCTGTGGAAAGCTTTCCTATACCATGCCGGGCTGAACCAGTTCCAGTAAGTGCCTTGAGAAAAGTGGCATGTCGCTTCTCCCTTTCAGCCAGTTTCAAAGCTGCCTGTGTAAATCTGCAGACTCAACAGGTGAGTACCACACACCTCACATGACTCCCCTGTCCACTCCCAAGGAGCATACTCCAGCACAGCCTCTGAGCAGACTGCACCCCCGCTGAACATAAACAGTGAATTGTAATGCACCACTGGTAGTGTGGATGGGGTGGAACACTGAACTGACCTTGGAGAACAGGGGTGAGGCAAGGAACCAAACTCTCAGCAAATGAAGGCAGGGTGAGGAACAAAGGCTCAGAGTGGGGGTAAGAGGTGACAAACCAACCTTCCAGAGGAGCCAACTATCAGGAAGCAGAGGCAGGGCAAGGAGCAAGTGGTAGGGCAATGCAGCTGCCGCCTGGTGAAAACAGCAGATTAGACCACTCTGCACAAACTGGTAGTGAGTTACTGCAGGTCCCAATTGCAGCCTGCGCTGTGGGCAGAAGGAACCAAATCAAATACTGATCACAAGCCAGCTGTCTGACGAGACCATCTCAGAACTCACACTTGTAACAGATGGCACATAAGACCATGGAAAGCAGGAAAAAACAAAACAAAACCTTTAGCTGTCTCCCCTCTAAACTCTCCAGCAAGAGAGGCACCACCTTCCCCACACAGCCCAGAATACAAAGTGCCAATGTCAAGGTTAGACACCAAAGGAATAAGTCCAGAAGTTTTGCCAAGCTGACTGAAATTTTTGTTGTTGTTGTACCTTTTATTTTTTGTATTATTAACTTTACCATTACTGTTTTCTTATCCCTATTCTTACCCCTTTCACTTTCTTCCTCTTTCTTGTGGTGCAAATGATTGTTCTTTGCCCAGCTATGCTTTCTGCCCATTCTTATCCACTCTCTCCCTCTGTCTTTGACTCCCCCACTCTGCCTTCCCAAACCTGTCACCACATTAACTTCCCTTCTGCACATTTATCACCCACTGAGTAGCCTACTGTACCAGCCTTACACACCCCCAGCCCTCTGCAATCCCTGACATAAGCACCCTACTACAACAGTGGAACTACACCCAAATACACACAAGGGCCCCAAAACCCATCAACCTCCATGCCTCTTTGCCTACCCATGCCACTTGCCCTTTCCTCCTGCTCTGCTCCTTTTAGCACCACCTTTACCAATTATCCAATTTTCTAGCTCTACCCAAACAACCATTACCTCCTCCAACTCCCACTGTTTATAGACATCATCACCAAGAGTTTTTTATATAATATGTAAACAACTGGTCTGGCATTGAACCTGTGAATTTGTTATCGCTAATTTATACCTCCAGGCCAGGGACAGAAATAGCATATCAATCTAGAAAACAACTAAGCCAGTCACAATAGACTAATTGAGTACATGCTTGCCCATCACCAATTGGGAAGAAGGCAAGGAAACTACTCCTCAAAAAACACAATTTGACAGAGGATTTGGTGGGACAATGAAGAAAATGAATACTCAGTTCCTGACCCCAACAAATCAATGATAAATGTTACTAATGAGCTCAGAGGCACCCACAAAAAATCTCTCACAGAGGAAATCATGGATGAGATCACTGAGGAACTCATGGAGAAACTACAATGCACAGTTAACCAGGAAAGTTTAAGATGCTCTCAAGAAATATCAAGTAACCACAAATAAAAAGCTTGAAGAGACAAAGGAACAACCAAATGAACTCAGAAAAGACTTCAACAAACACCAAAGTGAAATAAAGGAGGCTATAAAAAAAGAGATATATGAAATAAGGAAGACAACACAGATACGAAAGAGGCATTGAACAAAGATATGGAAAACTTTACAAAAAAAGACTCAAAACAGAAATCCTGAAAATAAAAAGTTCCTTTAGTCAAGTAAAAAATACAATGGAAGGCCACTCCAGCAGACTAGAACAAGTGGAAGACGGAACCTCAGGGCTTGACGATAAAATAGATATTAAAGAAAAAACATATGAAATCTTAATTAAGCAACTCAAGACCTATGAAAGGAATGTGTAAGAACTCAGAGACTCCATCAAAAGACCAAACCTGAGAATCATGGGCACTGAAGAAGGAGAAGAGGTGCAAGCCAAAGGGATATATAATATATTCAGCAAAATAACAGCAGAAAATTTCCAAAATCTCAAGAAAGAATTGTCAGTTCAGATACAGGAAGCCTCTAGGACCCCAAACAAACTTGACCAAAATAGAACCTCTCCACGGCATATTATCATTAAAAACAACAGGCACAGAGAACAGAGAAAGAATATTGAAGTTTGTAAAAGAGAGAGAAAAAATAACATATAAAGTTAAACCCATCAAAATAACAGATTTCTCAACAGAAATCTTAAAGCAAGAAGGGCATGGAGTGAGGTATTTTAAGCACTGAAAGAAAAGAATTTCAGCCCAGGTATACTGTACTTAGCAAAACTATCATTCAAAATTGATGGAGGGATAAATGTCTTCCATAATAAACAGAAACTAAAACAATATATGACCACTAGCCGCCACTACAGAAGATGAAAGCAAATGAAACAATGAGAGGATGGGAAGTATCAAACCACAGGAGAAGAAAAGACAAGTAATCAGAGAGTAGCATTGATTCCACTGCACACAGTAAAATCGTTAAACAGTGAAAACAGCTAAATGACAGGAATCACCACATATCTAACAATATCAACACTGAATGTCAGTGTACTCGACACCTCCAGCAAAAGACATTCCTTGGAAAACTTGATTTAAAAGGAAGATCTGACAGTGAATTGTTTAAAAGAGACCCACATTTTTGGCAGAAATAAACACTACCATAGGGTGAAGGACTGGAAGATTTATTAAGCTAATGGCCCCAAAACAGGCAGGAGTAGTAATACTTACATCAGACAAAGTAGACTTCAAATTTACATTAGTCAAACAAGACAATGAAGGTCACTTCATACTAATAAGAGGAACAATACATCAAGAGGAAATAACAGTTAGCAACCTATATGTACCCAATGTTAGTGCACCCA
This sequence comes from Castor canadensis, assembly GCF_047511655.1. Taxonomy (NCBI): domain Eukaryota; kingdom Metazoa; phylum Chordata; class Mammalia; order Rodentia; family Castoridae; genus Castor; species Castor canadensis. The sequence goes on from NC_133399.1 coordinate 111,158,539, forward strand.
ACTTCATTAAACATACACTAAAGGACTTAAAACCACATATATACTCCAACACCATGGTAGTGGGAGACTCTAATACCCTTCTATCACCAACAGATAGGTTATCCAGACAAAAAATCAACAATGAAATCCTAGAACTAAATTATACCGTAGATCAAATGGATCTAACTGATGTCTACAGAATATTTCACCTTGCAATAGCACAATATACACTCTTTTTCAGCAGTCCATGGAACTTTCTCCAAAATAGACCACAAAGCAAGTTTCAACAAAATAAGAAAATTTAAATAAGCCCCTGCATACTCTCTGATCACAATGCTATAAAACTAGAACTCAAAAACAAAAGCATCAGGAGAAAATATATAAACAATTGGAGGCTGAACAACACATTGCTCAATGTTCAGTGGGTCATAGATGAAATAAGAGAGGAAATCAAAAAGTTGCTGGAAGTTAATGAAAATGAAAACACAACCTATCAGAAACTATGGGACACAGCAAACACAGTCCCATGAGGAAAGTTTATAGCCATGAGTGCATATAATAAAAGGACAGAAAGATCTCAAATAAATGACCTAATGCTACATCTCAAATTCCTAGAATAACAAGAACAAGCTAAACTCAAAACAAGCAGAAGGAGAGAAATAGTAAAAATAAGGGCTGAAATTAATGAAATAGAGACAAAAAAAAAAAAAACCAAACTGTACAAAGAATCAATGAAGCAAAAAACTAGTTCTTTGAAAACATAAAAACAATTGACAAGTCCCTGGCAAATCTGATTAAAAAGAGAAGGGAAAAGACCCAAATTAGTAAAATCAGAAACACAAAAGAGGAGATAACAACAAACACCAAGGAAATCCAGGGAAACATCAGAGACTATTTTGAGAACCCATTTGAACCCATTTTCCAATAAATTGGAAAATCTTGAAGAAATGAACAGATTTCTAGATACTTATGATCATCCAAAACTGAACCAAGAGGATATTAAGCACCTAAACTGATCTATAACATGCAATGAAATTAAAGTAGCAATAAACAGTCTCCCCAAAAAGAAAAGTCCAGGACCTGATGGATTCTCTGCTGAATTCTATCAGACCTTTAAAGAAGAACTAATACCAACACTCCTTGAACTTTTACATGAACTAGAAAGGGGAGGAAAACTGCCAAACACATTTTATTGAGCCAGTATTACACTCATCCCAAAACCAGACAAGGACACATCCGAAATGAAGAGTTACAGCCCAATCTCTTTAATGTGCATTGGTGCAAAAATCCTAAATAAAATAATGGCAAACCAAATCCAACAACACATCAGAAAGATCATACACCACGACCAAGTCTGCTTCATCCCAGGGATGCAGACGTGGCTCAATATATGCAAAGCACTAGATATAATGCAGCACATTAACAGAAACAAAGACAAAAACCACTGGATCATCTCAGTAGATTCAGAAAAAACCTTGAATAAGATTCATCACCATTTTATTATAAAAGCTCTAAGAAAACTAGGAATAGAAGGAATGTACCTCAACATTATAAAGGCTGTATATGACAAACCTATAGCCAACATCAGACTTAATGGGGAAAAACTGAAACTAAACTAAAAACTGAAACTATTTCCCCTAAAGTCAGAAGCAAGACAAGGATGCCCATTCTCCCCACTCCTATTCAACATAGTCCTGGAATTCCTAGCCAGAGAAATAAGGTAAGAAAAAGTAATAAAAGGAATACAAATAGGTAAAGAAATTGTCAAAATATCCCTCCTTGCAGATGACATGATCCTATAACACAAAGACCCAAAAAACTCCTAGATGCTTTGAGCAGCTTCAGCAAAGTATCAAGATACAAAATCAACTTATGAGATGAACAAATGTGGGATGCAATACACAAGTGCATGGAAGCATTGCTAGGAATCTCTTTGTATAGCTATCTTTATCTCAAACTAGCAAAAATACTATATCTTCCTTATTATCTCTTATGTTTTATCTTCAACAAAATCAGAGAGTGCGGTGTGGGGATGGGGGTAAATGTAAAAACAATAAAAAATAAACACTAGCTTTTCTGTAGACCAACAATGAGCAGACTGGGAAAATATAGGAAAAGAATTCCATTTACATTACCATAAAAAAATCAAATTCCTAGTAATAAACTTAACAAAGGATGTGAATGACCTCTACAAAGAGAACTACAAACCACTGAAGAAAGAGATTGAAGAAGATTACAGAAGGTGGAAAGATCTCCCTTGCTCATGGATTGGCAGAATCAACATAGTAAAAATGACTATTCTACCAAAAGCAATCTACATGTTTAATGCAATTCCCATCAAAATCCCAATGACATTCAGCACAGAGACTGAAAAATCTACCCTAAAGTTCATTTGGAAACACAAGAGACTGTGAATAGCCAAGGCAATATTCAGCAAAAAGAGCAATGCTGGAGGTATCACAATACCTGACTTCAAACTATATTACAAAGCAATAGCAATAAAAACAGCATGGTACTGGCACAAAAACAGACATGAAGACCAGTGGAACAGAATAGAGGATCGCAGGATATGAATCCACACAGCTATGCTCACCTACTTTTTGACAAAGGTGCCAAAAACAAACAATGGAGAAAAGACAACCTCAACCAATGCTTCTGGAAAAGTGGCTATCTGCCTGCAGAAAACTGAAACTAGATCCGTGCCTGTCACTCTGTACTGGTATCAACTCAAAGTGGATTAAGGACCTTACTATCAGACTTGAGACCTTGACATTAGTACAGGAAAAGGCAGAGAAAGACACTGGAAGCAATAGGCATAGGCAAGGACTTCTTCAGTAGAACTCAAGCAGCTCAGCAATTAAGAGAAAGGCTTGACAAATGGAAATACATTAAATTAAAAAGCTTCTGTACAACAAAAGAAATAGTCTCTAAATTGAAGAGACCACCCACAGAATGGGAGAAAATCTTTGCCAGCTTACACATCAGTTAAAGGACTGATAGGTAATCAGAACATACAGGGAGCCCAAAAAACTAAACTCCCCCAAAATCAATGACCCAATAAAGAAATGGCCAACTGAACTAAACAGAACTTTTTCAAAGGAAGAAGTCCAAATGGCTACAAAAAAAAAAAATGCTTACCATCCCTGGCCCTAAATGCAAATCGAAACCATACTAAGATTCCTCCTCACTCCTGCTAGGATAGCTACCATCAAGAACATCACCACCAACAAATACTGGCAAGGATGCAGGAAAAAGGAACCCTTACACACTGATGATGGGAATGTAAGCTAGTACAACCACTGTGGAAAACACTATGAAGGCGTCTTAAAAAAACTAAAAATAGATCTGCCTTACGATCCAGCAATATCACTCCTCGGGATATACCTGAAGGAATGCAACTCAGGTTAGTACAAAGGCACCTATGTTTATTGTGGCACTATTCACAATAGCCAAGTTATGGAAACAGCCAAGATGCCCCACTCCTGAAGACTGGATTAAGAAAATGTGGTGTTGATACACAATGGAATTTTATTCAGCCATGAAGAAGAACGAAATTTTGTCATTCAAAAGTAAGTGGATGGAACTGGAGAACATCATCTTAAGTGAAGTTAGCCAGGCTCAGAAGGCCAAAACTCATATGTTCTCCCTCATATTTGGATTATAGACCCAAAACAAATGTAGTAATATTATTGGACATGGGTCACACTAAGGGGAGAACATACAGGAGGGACAGGGAAAAGGAAGAAAGCCAAAAACTTGACTGTGGTTGATGTGCTCACTGTACAGGAATGAATATAGTAATCCTAAACTGGTCAAGGCCACTACTGCAAGGGGACCAGGAAGTAGCAACGAGGTCTGGTAGAGACAAGTCAATTCAGGTTGTAATACACATGTGTATGGAAACAATGCTAGGAATCTCTCTGTATAGCTATCTTTATCTCTAACTAGCAAAAATCCCATGTTTTCTTTTTATCTTATATGTTTTTTCTTTTACAAAACTGGAGAACAAGAGGGCTGAACAGGTTCTGCCCGGAGGCGGGATGTAGGGAGGGGGGAGTTGGTCTAATTTACCTGTAAATAAATGCAAAATGATACTTGTTGAGACTGTTCCAGGTATGGGGGAGAGGGGATGAAAAAGAGCAGTGGAGGGGGTGAATTCAAATATGATTTATTTGATACATAGGAAGACCTTTTGCCAATACCCAATGTACCCCCACCCAGCACAACAACAAAAAATAAAATAAAATAGAAAAAAATTAAAGTAGACCATAATGTAAAAGAAAGTAATTAAAGAGCCACACAGAATGCTGTTGGACACGTAAGGCATTAACAATCTGCTTCAAATATGGGGCGAAATGATGTCAGGAAGGGAGAAAGCTCTTTACATTCATCAGAAGGCAGGGTATGGTGGTAGAATAATTGAAAGTCATCGATGTTAGCTAGTGAGCTTGAACAGAGAGAGACTCCCCATCTCAAGGCACATTTACCTAAATTGCAATTCTCAAGCCTTTTTCCATTGAAATTATATGGGCTTCTATTAGAAATGAGGTCACCATATTTATGGAGTTCATTTGCTGCCTCTTCTTACAGACACTTCTTTCAGCCACTTCAATATAGGAAATGTTCAGCATTGTATATTTTCTTTCCCTTAGATTGAACTTTGATCAATTTTTTTTCTTGTAATACCTGTAGTGACTCCCAGAGAATATATTAAAACACCATGTAATTTATACTAATGAAACTGATGAAGTAATGATCCATTCTTTAAATGGAACCAGTTAATTCAAATCCTGACTCCTGTAGTGTGGCTTGCAGTGGAAGGAGACGTATTACCAGTCAGCGTGATAAGAAGTTTAATGAGATCTGGAGAAGGGTGATTCGGCCTGAAGAGCAAATTGGCTCAAATTATTTTTCATTTTTCTTTCATCTTTATAAATGTGAATCCTGAAATTCTTAGAGGATCAAAACTGGAGTCATAGACAGAGTGGAGGTTCTGAATAGCACCTAACTCCATGCCTCAAAACATCTTTGGGATAATGGGGTTCCACATCAGCTTGAACATTTCTGTTTGCTCCATGGATGTTTTCCACCTTTGTGGAAGATGAGGTGACTTAGGTGTGTGGGCTCATGCCTGGGTCTTCTCTTCTAGTCCATTGTTCTACATGTCTCTTTTTGAAACAGTACCATGCTGTTTTTGTTACTATGGCTCTGTAGTATAAGTTGGAGCCAGGAATTGAGGGCTGGGGGCACATGGCTTGAGTGGTACAGTACTTGCCTACCAATTGTAAGACTTTGGGTTCAATCTGCAGTACTGCAAACAAACAAACAAAAAATCCCACCCCAAAACAACAAAAAAAGTCACTTGGATTCTGGAGCATCAGACTCTCAGTCTCAGCAGGTCTTTCCTTTGATGGTGTTTTCTCTGCCTCACGTGGTCCTAGTGTGAAAACAGTTTCCATGCCCTAAGATCCCACCTGCTTTCATTCTATAGTGAAGTGATTTCAATCACACAGACCTTCTCCAGGGAACACATCTGGTGTTGGAGAGTGAATGAAAGCTGGATTATAGCACATGGCAACAGACAATGAAAAATTTAGATACTAGATCTGTTCTTAAAAATATCAATCTTTCTACAGTCATCAGGAGACTTACTGGACATTGCCTCAGATTTTCCCATGTCACTTACACCTTTCCTGTGCTGTTGTATCCTTGCTCTTCCAACCCCGCTTCCCCTGCAGAGGCTGAGCCCCAGGGGCACATGCAGTCCCATCTACTGAGGCCAGGTGCAGCTTTCATTGGCTTTTCTTTCCACATTCCATCTGGTAAGCTGACTGACATTGGGCAGAATTCTGGTTTCTTCCACAGATGCTTGATGACTTGGTGGACACCTGAAAGTTTGTGGGGGACTGATTTCCATAAGGCAAAACTTCAACAATGAGCTAAAAGGAGAGAAGAGAAGCTAGCAGATACGTTTCTTCTCCTTTCCTTTGTCTCAGGACCTACCCCAAGGCATAGTCTTTCTGTAGAGTTTAAGCTGTAACTGTTCCATAATACCAAGCGACTGACGATGTTTTTTAGATAGGACTGAGCTGCTTGTCATGGGTCAGAAAAGTATTTCCTTCCCACTCTTCATCACTCTTCTTCCTTAATCCATGGAATTAAACATCCTAAACAGAGTAGCTTTTAAACTTTACACCAAGCTCTCTTTTTTGGCAGGCTTTACCTAGTGGTTCTAGAACGCAGCTGTTCAGGGGACTTTGTAGTTGGATTATCCACAGTTGGAAAGCAACACTGGTGGCCAGTGGTGAGGTGGTAACCCTGGATTTGCAGTGGAGTACTTACCTGGCTTTCTCCTGAGGTTAGTTGGGGTGACAGGGGTCTGCTGCATTTTAGGAAGTATTGAAACCATGATAATTCCAAGATTTGTGGAGTGGTTGCTTATTTGGTGGCTTAAAGAATTGTGGAAAAAATAACAAAATTATGCAATTTAGCTGCCAGTTTATCTGGACATGTGAAATCATAGCCTTAATGGCTCCTTTGAAGGAGATTATTACATCCCAAAGCCATGGGATACACTGTGCTGAACATCAAACCCAGCATCTGACCAAAGGACTAAAAGACCCGGAAAAGAAAGCAAATGCACAAATTTGAAAGGTTGTTAAGTCAAAGTGCAGTCCTCCAGAAAGCTCTCTGACCTGATGCAATGCTATATGAGAGGAGAGTGACACTGTGAACTCTCTAACCTCCCTGGGCCCTTCTGGTTGCTGGAATCAGACCCTTTAAGTTGCCAGAAGGAAACAGCTTCACCTTTCCTGAGAATATGTCATGATGTCACCTAAAAAAGGGGAGCACATGATGAGGTCTATCTTCCTCAAACCTTAGTCCCACCACCATTGCTCATTCTTCTGAGCAAAAAGAATCACTGCTTTAGAAATACGATAATTGAGAAGAGTACCAAGGACCTGGCTAATATGCATGGGCAGACATGGGGGACACGGGTAGGACTGGAAGGTAGGGGGTTAATCCTAAGGAATAGAATGTATGGTTGAATTCGGGAGAATTCAGAGGGACGTGAACTTTGACTCTGCGTTAAATATTTTTCCAGAGACACCCCGAGATATTCCTAAGAGTTCACTGGTATGGCTTTTTAAAGCCTGAACTTCAACATGGCCCAGAGAAACATGGGGGTATCGGAACTCTGGTTTCTTATTGAGGTATCAAAAGGCTCAGGAAGCTGGCAGAGTGGTTCAAGAGGTAGAACACCTGCCTAGCAAGCATGAGGCCCTGAGTTCAAACCCCAGTGCCACCAAAATAAAAAAAGACAAAAGGCTCAGGAAGGTGAGACTGGGCATTGGAAAATGATTCTTATCAGAACCTGAGAATCCAGTAGGGACCATATTCCTCCACGAGACCTTGGAGGACGTTCTTTTCTCGAAGACCGTAAAGTCTACACTGATAAGTGAATCGCAACCTAGAAAAAAGTATATCCTCTGTTGATAGGGATTGGCTGCCTGGGGACGAAAAAAGCCAAGTAAAAACTGGTGATTTTTCCATCTTAGAGTGAGTGTGGGGATTCTGTCATGTGGAAAACTGCCACATTATGGGGTTTCCTAATATCAATAGCAGTAATGGGGTTATGGAATGAGAAGCCAGGAGTAGTAACTGTTCATCAGAGCGATGCTCTGCTGTGACAGGCGGTAAAAATGGAGTGGCAATCAGGATGACTGGATTCATGGGACTTAGGCAATGGCTAGCAGATCATGGTATTTTTCCATCAGCTGACAGAAGTGTTGCTATACTTGTATATTCAGAAAGAGATCAAGGGCTCACCGGCAGAAGGTTGAAGTCCTCCCCAGCAGTGGAAAACTGTGATCCTGAACCGAGTTTACCAAGCAGTGTCGAGTCTCTGTCATGGAGCTCTTTGAAGGGGAGGTCAGGTCCCCTTGAGAAGAACTCCTGCAGTGTTCTTTCAAGACTCTTCCTTCTGCTCTTTCACAAGGGGATCGTAGCCAGCTGCCAGGGAACAGTGGCCCGGGGATGGGGGTGATCAGACTTTGAAGATGATTGTATTTAAGACCTGAGTTGCACTGTAATCATCCTCCAGATATAACAGGGACACATAGAAATTAGTTGAAAAAAATGGAGTTTTCCCTTTGTACAGTGGATGCAATGAATCTTTAGGTGCACATTGTAGTAACTTCTCTGTTCTAAATACGAAATTGGAATAGATATGATTAGTAAATGGAAGAACATTTACCTTAATTCCTGGCCTGTGGAGGAAGGGACATCAAAGAAGGAAGACACAGGGGCACCCCTTTCCCCCACAAACAAAAATCAGAAGCAATGCCATATTCTCAGAGAAATAGAAGAGACAAGGGCTGACACCACACTCTTGAGCTATTATGCAGTGGGGTTTCTATCTACCTTCATTCAGTCGACTTTCTTTCAAGTTGGGCTTTGCAAAAGTAACATGGATCATGGAAGATACTGGTGGATCGGTCCATGCCGATGCAGGTGACAACATGAATCTCAATGGCTCTTCTGACAGCCAGGTGTGATCTTCCTGAGGCAGGGAAATGGTCTCCAAGCTTGGCATATGGTTACTGACTGAGGAATGTTTTCTTCCTGACACACTCAATAGGAGCAGTAAAAGGCAATTTGTCATTACCTGGCAAAGGAAAGCACAACTCCACAATTCCGCAGAGAACCTCATCACCTTGACGTTCAAGTCTCGTTGGATCATTATACTGGTGACATCTTCCCAGTTGGAGCTTGTGAATAGAAGCTGGTAAGTTCTGTTTTAGCTTGGGCTACTGTCATAGGTCAGGTGGCTTAAATGCTAGAAATGTATTTCCTTGCTTTTCAGGAAGCTGGGAGTCCAAGATCAAGGTGCTAGCAAATTCAGTTATTGGTGGGGCTTTGTCTTAGTCTTAGTTCTTTTGGGATTCTATAATTTAAAAAACCCACAGTGGTTTATAAACAACCAAAATTATTTCTCACAGCTTTGTAGGATGGGACATCTGAGGGCAGATTTGGGGTTTGGTGAGAGCCTACTTCCTGATTCACAGAAGGCTGACTTTTTGCAGTGTCCTCATGATAGAAGGTACAAAGAAACACTATGTGGTTTCTTAACTAAGGGAATTAATCCCAATCCTGGACTCCACCCTCATGACTAATTGCCTCCACAGGTCCCACCTCTCGACACTGTCATACTCAAGGTAAAGTTTCCAACATACCAGTTTTGGGGGAGACAAATATTTTGTCTATGGTGAACTGTCTTCTAGCTTACAGGCAGGTGTCTTCTCACTGTGTCCACACGAGACGGAGAGGGGGGTGGAAAGGCAAAGACAGAATTTGTTTTCTTTTTGTGTAAGGGCACTAATTCCATCACCAGGGCCCCACCCTCATAACCTCATCTAGCTCTAACTACCTCCACACATCATCACACGGTGGGGCTAAGCTTCAATTTATGAATGAGGTAAACAACACAAGATGCCCTGCTAATGTGTCAGAGAGTGGAAGATGGATCTCTAGACTCTGGCTACTCTGTGGAAGGTTTTAGGACTACTTGCCTGGAGCACAGTAGCATATTCTTTGGGAGGCGAGCTATAATTTTACCTGGCATCTTCTGACACTGAGAAGTAGGCACCCAGATTTGTAGGCCTCTAAATTTTGGAGGCAGTATGTCTATCTCATTTGAGACTGGCTGTGATTCTTCTGTAAGGTGACCCCAAAGGTTCCCAGGTTCTAGGGTCAGAGCAAGAGAGGTTTTTGCAGCTGGACCTGCTGTGAATCATGGTATGTCTCTTGGTGTTGCTGTTTGTGTGGGGAGAGGCTGCAGAATGGGGTCTTTGGTATTCTCTAAAGGGAGCTACAGCACAGCCCATGGGGTTCCTGAGTGAGGTTATGCTCTTCCCTGTTTGAGAAACAGCTTCTTTTATTTCCCTAGCACCAGTATAGACTGAGGCACAAGATACCAAGTAATCATGTGATCTCTGCTAACCAAAAAAGCTGCTATTAATTCCTATGTCAAATTAGGGAGGGCACGACAGACAGCAATCACACCTGTTAGGTGGCATGTCCCAGATCTACTGGAGCAGATTCAGCAGGAGACAGTACATGTTGAGCCACCAGTCTCTCCTTACGTCCTCCCTTCTTCAGTTCAAAGCTTTGGGGGTTCCCCAGGCCTGACTCCAAGAGGAGAAGAGCATTGGTCCTGGATCATAGCAGTGGACGGGGGTTACCTTTGCTTCCTAGGGCATCTGCAACACAATATCACACTCGGGATGACGCAAGAAACAGACCCTTCTTTTCTCACACTCATGGACATTAGACTTCTGAAGTCAGGGGTTAGCAGGGACATGTTCTCTCAGTTCAGGGTCTCAGTGACAGTCCTTCCCTACCTCTGCCAGCGTTTCATGTTTACCTGCAAACCTTGGCACTCCCGTTAAGTAGTTGCATCATCTAATTTCAGTCTCTGCCGTCACATGGTCTCCCATGTATTTTCTTAGGTTTTCTTCCATCATGCATGTCTGTTGCAGTGTCCAAATTTCCCCATCTCATAAGGGCATCAGTCATTTTGGATTAGTGTCCTCCCTAAAAACCTTATACTAACCTGATTGTATATGCAAAAGCCCTATTTCCAAATAATGTTACCTTCAAAAGTATGGGGTAGAATGACTTCATTACGTATGCGTTTTGTGGGTTGCAATTCAACTCAGCTGCTCATTCCTAATGTACTACTGGCACAGATAGCCCTAGTTTCAGGGTGTTCTTCAAAGGCAGTGTTAAAGGAAGTGTCTCTAATTGGAATAACATTGAGTAGTACACTGGTCATCTGTTTCTACAGGCCATCTGATGTATAGATACACAGAGTCTCCCTCAGTATTCATGGGGATGGTTTCAGGGCTCCTGTGGATACCAAACTGTACAGATGCTTATGTCCTCATATGACACGGTGTGGTATTTGTACATACCTTCTCATATACTTTAAATCATCTCTAGATTATTAACAAGTCATAATACAATGAAAAGGCCATGTAAATAGTTGTTATGCTGCATTGTTCAGTGGATAGTGACAAGAAAAGAAGTGTATACTTCTTCAGTGAAAATGCAACCTGTTTTCACAAATATTTCTGATGTGTTACTGTTTGAATCTATGAATGAAGACTATATAGATACAGAGGACCACAGTCCTGACTCCTTGGGCAGTGGCAAATGGACTGGTCAAGAGCACAGATATGGTGTGATGGGTGTGTTGGTGGCAGAAAGGTCTGAGGTAGAGAACTGTGGATGGATTCTTGAGGGGTGAATTACTGATGTCAGGCATTCCTCCTTCTCAGACACCCAAGGCTCGCACATGAGGCCCATGAATAAAGGGTCATTGTAGCAGGGATGGAGACTCCTGTGGATTAAGAGCTTGAGTGTCCTTCCTTTCAACTGCAGACACCATTATTGATCCTGGGTATGATGGAAATGGACCTTCTGACTATGGATCCGGTCCTGTTGCTTAGCATACACAGTTCTAGGAAGAAGTCCTTCTGGACTCACTCCTTGGCACCCACTTCTGGGCTTTTGCTTCTTTTTGTTTTTTGAAATTAAACTTAGGTTCTCCCAGACTGCATATCTTCATTTTAAAGAAATGCATTTTATCTTCCTCCACTGGAGGAAATGCTGTCATAGTGGCCTATGATAACTGGCCATTAGTTTCAGTTTGGGTTCCCATTCCATCGGAAAAAGCAGGCAAGAGGAAAAAAATGAAAGAAAAAGAAGGAGTTTCATAACTGGAAAGAAATGTCACACACCGCCTCCTTGATAAGCCACGGAAGTGCAGGAGGGGCACCTGCCTTCACCTCAGGCTGTCTGCACCGGGTGTCAGGCAGCACGAGGTGGTTTATGAGAGACTTCACTTTGACTGTGACACACATTGATCAATAAGGGCTTAGGGATGGCAGCGATCAGCAGATAGCTTTTCTCGCTATCTTTCCAGTCCACACACTATTTGGTGGCATGGTTTTTACTCAAGTATGCCCAAAGATGTATACTGGGACTGAATATCAGTCAGTATTTTATTCTTTCCCACCACATTGTGTTTCTCATCTCTTCCTACCTCACTCTTTCCCAACATTTGCTGCCCTGGAATTGCACTTCCTAATGACAGTATAGTTTAGGTTTCGCATCAGACCCCATTTTCCAGGTACCTCATTGACCTGCTGTCTTCCTAAAACCTCCAGGCTCTCCATATATAGTGATATTGCCTTTTTTCAAGACTGTCTCATGTGCCTCTGTTCTTGAGCTGTGGAAAAAAATCTCCTAGTTCTATCTTCTTTTTTTCTTTTTCTCTCTCTCCTTCCTTCCTTCTTTCTGTCTTTCTCTTTCTTTCTTCCTTCCCTCCCTCCCTTCCTTCCTTCCTTCCTTCCTTCCTTTTTAAACATAACAGTTAACATTTGCTTGCTCTCTCAGTAGAAACCTGTTAAGACTCTTACCCAAAGACCTCATCTTCTGTATTGTAGGTACCAATCTGTGTTGGAAAGAAAAATAGGATTTCTCTCAGTTGAATTGTTTGGTAAAATGTTTGCTCCTGTTAACTAACTGTAAATATTTAAGGAGCATCACAAGGTCCTTCTTCCAAAACAGTATCTTCTTCTACCTTCTTTGGTGTATACATCCTTGTTGCTACATAGGCTTATTGCTTGAACTCAGACTTGACTCTATAAGGAGCAGTGGAGCTTATGTTCGCTTTGTCTGGTTGAGGGCTTAGCCTCAGGTCATCTCTTCACAACTTTCCTTTCTCCCCCAAGGCAATAGCATAGCCAACAGAAGCATGGGGGTATTTAGATTCAACCTTGATACAGAAAAGTTATTTGCTTTAACAGATCCTTTAAGGTCCTTAGACTTAAGTCTGAGTGAACTTTAGCATACTTTTCATTGATTAGCTCTGTAGGACCCATGAGTCTATGTCTTATAGATTCTTTTTTTTATTGGCAGTATATCGTGAAGATTCTTTATCATTTCTAGCCTTGCTTCCACTCTCCAGCACCTGTCTTACCAATTTAAACAAGTATGTACTGTTCCATGATGGTCGTGCTAGATTCTGGGGGCTGTGGTTAATGAAATTGTTACAGTTTCTGACCTTGGAAGGCATGGTGCAGCATGGAAGGTGAATAAAGACGTATTGTAAGAACTTAGATGGTTGGTAGGCACAGAACGCTGTCTGTGAAGGCAGCACTGCATATAGTGAAACAGAACAGTCCTCTGAGACATTGCAAAACATGCAACAAGGCAGCTAAAAAATCAAGGCTTTGGGGGAGGAGAATATTTACCTTTGCTTGTCCAAGCTGGTGACACTGGAGAGTAGGGCTGTGCATTGTCCAGGAGGCTAGGGACAGGTTAAGTTTTGACCTTAATCTGTCAAAACTGCTTACAAATCGTAGATCTTATCAATTGAAATAAGTATATCTTATTCAATGGTGGCCATGGTAGATTGTGGGGAATTAATGATGCTCTGCATGTGTGTGCGTGTGTGTGTGCATGTGTGTGTGTGTATAAAAAACCCACATCTTCTCCATCTACCACTCCATATGTCTGTGTCTTTCTGTGGGCACTTTTCTCATGTCTCTTTACAGGAACCTGCCCACCCCAGTCCTTCCCACTATCCCCTGTGTTGATACCAGGACTTCATGTACCCCTCGTTTCTATCTGGACAGCTCTTAATAAGACCACCAGTGATGTTCAGTGTTAACGCTAATGTATAGTTTCAGAACTCACTTTATTATCTGACCATCAGAAATGCTTGGCAAAGCAAAACGCTCTTTTGTTTTAAACATCTCCTGCACTTGTACATTGTTCCATCCTGTGCAGGTAAATGAGAGTGCAGAACATGGCTTAAAACCTCCCAACAGCTTCTCATTCACTCTGAGTCCAAGGAGAAGGCTCTGCAGTGGCCTCCAGCCTTCAGGACATGGTCCCTTTTCTCCCTGGACCTCACTGGCCAGCACTCCTTCCCTGGTTCCTTTGGCTCCTGCCACAGGGGCCTACTTACCACACCTTAAACAGACCAAGCATATGTCATCTCTCCTGGCTGCCTCTTCAGCCCAGCTTGCCTCACTCCTGCCACAACACTCCCAGGACTCCCTCTTCCTCCCTTAGATCAGGATCAAATGTGACATTTGACATCCCCATCTAGAAGAGCTGTCCTTACCCCATCCTTGCATTCCCTGTCTGCTCCCCAGGAGTCCTTCCTGACCACACACTCCTTCCCATGGACACTGCATGGTGCCCTCTGGGTTTGGTTTACTGTCCTTGTTGACCAGAAGAATATGAACTCCTTAAAGGAGTTTGGGTTGCTTTGCTTTCTGCTGCTCTCTCCTTACTTTGAATACTACCCAATGCATAACAGTAGCTCCATAAACATTTGCTGAACAAATCCAAGCATAATTTTCAGGGTGTTTTTGCTCATTTCTACCCCCCTCCTTGGTTTAAAGATTGGATGTGTTTTAAAGTTTGTAACTCTGAATAGATGAATTTTTTTCTTTTTTTTTCTCTTTCTAGTTCTGTGGTGTCCAGGGAGATCCTGGACCTCTGCAATACCCAGGAGTCCCACAGAGACAAGGAATAGGGTAACTTCTGCCAGATATATAGGGGATGACAACTTAGCTAAAAAGAGAAAGGGTGACTGCACAAAACCCCTGAGCAAGTTAACAGCAGCTGGCCCACCAGCAGTACTGATGTAATTTCAGTGTGTGAAGCACCTTGCTGGGCAGGAAACAGTGGTGAGGGAGGCCCAGGTAAATCATTGGCAAACCTTCTGCCCTCAAGGAGCTCAAAATCTAACTTCTGCCTGAGCAGGTTTGTGGTGGGTGATGAAAATGGGGATGGGGGAGAAAACTATGATGTAAAATAATGGGATCCTTAAAATTGTTTCTTGTCTCCAAATACACAAAGCTCTTTTGTATTTATGTGGTAAAACAAGTTATTCACTTTGTTGGCAATAACATACTCAACTGTTAAGAGCGACTGCAGTGTCACCTCTTCGGAAAGGCATGTCCCAAATGTCTGTATGTAACCTGTTATTCCCTCCTCTATACTTTCAAGAGACGTTGTGGCTCGCTTTGTGATACATTTCATCAAAATGTGTCTTATCATGTGTATTTCTCAACTCTACTCCAAAATGTAAGCTCCTTTAAGGCATAAACTCTACCCTTCTCCTTCTCCCAATGCCTGCTCATCCATCCAGAGTTCAAGGAAGGCATCCAAACACCAATAGTTTTTGCACACTCCAGGTGAAGTGAGTGTTCTGCCAGAGTTGAGGAAGAATGCAGACATTCTTCCTCCCTTGGGCTTTGCCCTTGATCAGATTTCATACCCTAGTGAGAGTCCACACTCATTCATGTGCAACCTGAAAGTCTGTTGTTAAGTGCCCAGTAAGACTGATCTTTCAGTGTATAAATGGTTATTCCTTTTTTCCACTCAATTTACAGTCATGAGACACATGTATATGATGCCTCTAAGGGGCATCTCTGTAGTTTGAATGTTTGGCTTCATTTCTCTGCAATCAGCTAGATAATGTGTCCTTGCAATTTGATCTCTTTCTCCCTGCTTTGTTCCTGTTGTCTCTCATTACTGTTTCCTCAGATTCTATTTCCCAGTGAAGGCACAGTGCATAATCCTCTGCCTTTGACCCTGATCTCTAGGATGCAACCAGAATTGCACCTGCTCCATGGTGAGTGTCTTCTGTAGGCTGTGCTCACTAAGGGGACAGTGAAGCAGGATGCCTGAATTCCAGTGAGTTTTGACTAGATTCCCAGGTGGTCAAGGCCAGTGGCAGTGCTGTACTGTCAGAGCCAGTGTAGACACAATTACTACGATGGGCAGTAAGGCTGGAGTGGCAAATCACAGTGCTGTGGCATGTAGGGACATGGGACAAAACTCCATAGACATTGCCATTTCCACAGGAATGAGAGGCAGAAAATCAACCAAGAATACTCGCTTAACCAGTAGGGGGGAAGAAGGGGGAGAGAGAGAGAAAGAAGGAGAGAGAAAGACAGAGAAAGAGCAAGAGAAAACTAGGAAGCTGAAGGCTGATGTTAGTCACCAGGATGAAAGTCATACTCTCTACAGATCCATGGCCTATGGTGTGAAGGATTGAAGGCAGGAAGGTTGCTTTGAGGAAGGATTCTGAATGGTCCTACAAATGTATGTGTCAGATACTCTCCAATTCCTGCCCAGGGAGCCCTACGGCCATTTTCCAGAGAAATGGTGAAATTCCTTATGCACTGCCTCTGGGGAGCCAAGATGCTGCTGCTGCTTGTTCAGGGGCACAGATGCCTTGCAGGGACAATTGTGGTGACCACAGAGGTGTACAGTGCTGGCAGCATAGGCCAAGAAGCTGTAGAGCTAATGGATGATTTGTCCCAGAAAGCTTCTGTCTGTTCACAGATAGCTGCAGTATGAAGGCAGACATTCTGCGAGCAAGCTCCAACAATAATGCACAAATTCCCTGGCTTTGTAGACAGAGTCTGGATTCCCTTTGAATTTCAAGAGGAAACATGCACAGACCACATGGGAAGGGCACACATGACAGAAGAGAGGGTCTGGGAAAATATGAAGCACCTGAAGGTGCTTCCTGAAGAAATGGTCTTGAAACTGAAGAATACTGGGTACCTAGCAACAAGGGTGGATTCAAAAATCAGAAACACAACATAAAATGATTGATAGCACCATTGATTTATGAAGCATGGGAAAATTTAAGTGACAGTTAAATAGAATATTTGAAGACAAAAGTTATCTTCTCTGTTTACTGAACCTGAAACTATATATTTTTCATTCTTTAGACTCTTATTCATTTTATTCTTCTGTTAAATTGATACTGCACTTGAAAAGAAATTTCTGTACTCTGGGCATAACAAACCTTATACTCTCCTACATTTTTTTTCTACAAATGCTGCCACAATAATATGAGTTCATATTTAAATAGTGATTTAAAGTGGTTTATAAAGATTTTGTAAAGATCTTTCAGCTTATGTTTTCCCCAAAGCAGTCCATGAGCAGACAGCTCTATTCTCATTTTACAAATGGGGCTGAAGCTCAGACAACAAGTGAACTGCTCCAGCTCACATATCTAGCGAGGGCCAGTCCTCTGATCAGAACTCACCTTCTTGTTACTAGGGTCAGGGCCTTTCCTCAGCACTACCCTGATGCTTGGAACAAAACAGCATTGAAGGTCAAGGAGAAAGTGATTCCAATGGAAGCTAGTCATACTATTCTATTAAGCAAGAATCCTAGCCAAGTTTAGTTTGCTTTGTGTTTTAAAGATGAGGGAAATAAATGGGAAGAAGGGAGATGCAGAGGTGCTATAGGCTGATACAGTCATCCCTTCATTCCTGTGAGCCTTGATTATGATACCCATTAGTACCAAAATCTGCAGATACTCAAGTCCCTTCCACAAAATGGCATTGTATTTGCACAGATCCTTCACACACCCTTCCATATGCTTCAAGTCACCTGTAGATTACGTATGATACCTAATGCGACTTAAATGTCATGTCTGTTCGTGTTCAGTACAGATGTGGCTTTGCCCCATAACTTTGATCTGCACTTGGTTGAGTCTGCAGATGTAGAGCCCATGAACACTGAGGGCTGACTTTATGAAGTTTGGCGACAAACAGATGCCACTGACAAGACAGGGAATATTTTCAGGGATGTAGCTGGCATCTGAAGAGATAGTCTTGGGGGAACGCAACAGTACCATGGTTGTCTCTGACAGCCACTCAAGTCCAGAAAGGTCATCACAGAGTCAGGGTCTGCAACAATGCTATGTCTGGAGAAGACTCAAGGGAATGTTGTCACAGTAACTGAGACAGAAGTGTTGCTGGAGGATAAGCTTTGCTCCTTGGAGGTGGAACATTTCCCCTGATGAGGTAAAAGTCTTTTGTTGGGGTATTCCTATTGCACAGTGGTCTTTTTGTCATAAGTACAGTGGAGAAAATGAAAGGCACTAGCAGAGAACATAATGTGGAAATTTGCACAGCAGAAGAAAAACATCTTCAAGCTTGTGGCATTTAATCAAAAACCTACGTTCTGAATTCCTGAAAAGTTTTTTGGTTTAAATTTCAAATTTCTACTAGCTAGCATTTGTTGCCCTTAACGCAGAGAAACTAAAGCAGATACCTTAAAGCAACTGAGGCCAATAGGATAAGGGGAACAGGAACTAGAGAAAAGGTTAGATCAAAAAGAATTAACCTAGAAGGTAACACCCACGCACAGGAAATCAATGTGAGTCAATGCCCTGTATTGCTATACTTATCTCAACCAGCAAAAACCCTTGTTCCTTCCTATTATTGCTTATACTCTCTCTACAGCAAAATTAGAAATAAGGGCAAAATAGTTTCTGCTGGGTATTGGGGGGGGAGAGGGAGGGGGCGGAGTGGGTGGTAAGGGAGGGGGTGGGGGCAGGGGGGAGAAATGACCCAAGCCTTGTATGCACATATGAATAATAAAAGAAAAATGGAAAAAAAAATATTTTATGAATGAAAAAAAAATTTCAAATTTCTATGAATGTGTATTTAATATGTATTTTCTAACATGAAGAATAATTTTATTATACTTTGCACAATTCTTATTCTTTTTGCATTAGGCATCATGTAGTGTGTCAGTTTTCTATCACTGTGACAAAACACCTGAGATGATCAATGAATAAGGAGGAAAGGTTCAGTCTCAGAGGTCAATTGGGCTGTTGCTTTTGAGTCTGTGCCAAGGTGACACAGCACAGTGGGAGTTGCATGGTGGTATAAAGCCACTCATGTCATGGCAGCCAGGAAGTAAAAGAGGAAGAGGAAGGTTTGGATACTGGCCCATTAAGGGCACCCCTTCCCCCCTGGACCTAACTTCTCCCCACTAGGTCCCACATTCTGAAGGTTCCACCACCTCCTCATACATCCTTGGGCAGGGGACCAAGCCTTCTACCTGTGGGCCTTTGGGAAACATTAAAATCCAAACTATATTATATAGCATTTGCTATTCATAGTTTATATGTACATATGTGTTGGTATATGTACATAAGCATACATGATAGTGAGAGCCAAATCAGATTATCATAAGAAGTCCAGAGTAGTTCTAGTGGAATTATTTATATTCATGGACTTACTGAGATGAGCTGAAACCATTAAATATTAACCCCAAACACTTTCAGCAGTTGAAGCAAAGAATCATTCTAAAACACTACAAGTTTAGCTTGCATGAATCCAGACATCTCAAGATGGCTCTCTCAAGTTCTGACATCTTTAGAAAAATGTCTGTGCAAGTTACAGGTGGGTTGTGAGAGACTGGTGTAGCTCCAGGAGATCTCTCCAGGAGACATCAATGCTCACATTCAATGTCAGCAAATCTTACCTTCTTGTACATGTTTGCTAGTTTTCTGTGACTATCCCCTCATGACCTGCCACCTGCAGGCTCCTCTTCTGCATTCTTCTTCCTTTCCTTATTCTCAGCACTTGGAATTTGTGTCCTGGAGACTGGTGTCCATTCCTCCTTTCTTGCCTCTGTTTCTGGCCAGACCTATGACTTTGTGTATGCTCCCAGGGATGGATGACTACGAGCCATCACCATCACTGTCTCTCTTCTTTGACAGCAGCTATAGTTTTTCCTATAGGAGGAAAATCCAGTAAGTCTAATGCCACCAGAGGACATTCATAGGCAATTCGTACCCAGGAATACTTGCCTTTGAATCTGAAAGTTTGCATAGCAGCCCTTAGTGTCAAATGCTAGCATTCACCAGGCATTCCAAAGGTTTTATTGGACATCTTTATAAAAATGGTTGGTCTTCCTTGAGGACAAGGAGGACAAGGTTGTGTGCTTCTCAATGGCTGGGGACACATGTATTACCACTCACTGAACAGCCCAGAGCTCTACAGGGTGGAAGCCTTGGAGGGAATGAATGAATAAGTAATTGAATGCAGGGTGTGAAGCTGTCAGCATCTCTTTTTATTTCAACAGTGTTTCTTCCCCAACACTGTGATTCCAATGTGGGAGATTTAGTTCTGTGTACTTCATCAATCAGAAGAAGTTATATTCTACTAACAGGGAAAGGTAAATTGTTCTTGCTGGTGAGAAAATAGGAAAACAGGCATTTGGTTAGTGAGAAAAGCAGACTTCAGAACAGCAGTGGGCTTTTACAAAATAATATTTGGAGAAAGAATGGTAGGTGTGGGAGGCAAATCTTCATTTCAAACCACACTTCTGGTTTTTAGAAGGAATATGTTAATACATAGAGTTAGAAGATTCATCTCAGAAGTCACAGCAGGAGGGCACCAAAATTTGAAAAAGACACAAAAAATTTCCTTTTATCTTTCTCATTAAAGAGTTTATCTTAATATCATATTAGAATAATATATACATAAATATAAATATAAGTATATGATATAATTTAAATTCTTTCTTATGTACCAGGTGTGGCATTATTGACAAATTCTACTCTCCTCTCAGGCTAAGTTATTTCCCAACATATCTCTCCACAGGATGCTTAGGCACTCCTGCACATCAGAATAGTTTCAAACACAGTAATACAAAGGGCTTCCCCACTGAACAGGAATGATTGAGGGTCATTCAACTGTAAACTAGCTCAGTAGTGAAAGGACGTTGTTTGTATGTGTATGTGTGAATCTGTATGTGTGTGCGTGTGTCTATGTATAGCCACGTGTATATATGTATGTAAGTGTGTGTGTGTGTGTGTGTGTGTTAGTGCCAGCTTGTGTGACCTTCAGGCACATGCAGTGCCTGCACCAGTAGCAGGGTGTTAGGCAGAAGAGTGGTTTGCTTCATGCAGGTTTATCTGCTCTGCTAGGGAAGACTCTTGGAAGGAAGGAGATAAGCCAGGAGCCCAGGTAGCCATCATTGTAATAGCTCACATAGGAGAGTGTGGGAAGGGAACAGACACTGGGAGGCCAAGAGAATCCAGCCAGAGTCCTGGGTTTTAGTCCTAACTGGGTTTTAGTACTAATTCTGTAAAATAATAGTTCAAGTCATTTAACCTTAGCGATCCCATCAACTCCATCTCCTTCGAAGTGTTGCTGTGAGAGTAAAAGAGATGACTGATATATAAAAGCATTTTCCAAACACTGAACATCTCTTTAATTAAGTGTATTGCCTAGAGCAGGATTTCTCAGTGAATCAAGTTAATAAGAAATTGGTTTAAAAGGAGAGCAAAAGGGACATAGCATTTACAAAATGTTGATGTGAACGTGGAAAAATGAGACCTGTTGAAACTATTCCAGGATGGGAGGAGGGGGACATAAAGGAGAATGGTGGAGGATGAAGTTAACCCAGAAACATTGAAAGCACTCTTGTAAATGTCACAATATGCCCCTAACACAACAGTACTATGATAATAAAAATAAAATTAAAGTTAAACAGAGCTGGCGTGGAGATTAAAGAATGTTTCACAGTCAAGGCAGCCCTGCCTTCCCAGGCCCGATTCTGCCATGTACTGGGTGTATAACATTCCACGGTTAACACTTCTGTCTGTCTGTCCAGTATCTGTATCTGAAAATATTCCATGACTAAAAAATTTTCTGCCTTAGGAGATTTTATTGTTAAATGAATTAATACACTTAGTGTGTTTAGCAATACACTTGGCAAGCATGTACTTGGCAAGTCCTCAATAAAATAATTATTAGTGACTATACTAATTATAAATTGACAGGTACAAAATACAATGTAAGTTATAATTTACTGTATTAACGTGGTGTATTTTGTTCGTCCATGTAAATAAACATCAGCTTGATGTGGAAATGTTCAATGGTTTCAAATCTATTTGCTTTTATCCACTTTCTCCTTAGTTTCCTAAACCTCAAAGGGCAGAAATGTTCCTCACAGCATTTCACATGTCATTCTGTTGGCCCTTACATCTCTGATCCTCCTTGGGGATTTTTTTGATGACAATTGCAATTAAAAATAACAAATTAGGAAACAAAGACTCTGCACATGCTTTCTAGAAAAGTCAGTTCTTAACCTAAATTCCCTTTCCTTGGGCTACAGCCTCATTGCCACTCTCCTGATCCTCTTGACCTGAAGCCATATTGAGTTCCCACTGCCAGGTTTCCAGCCACCAATTCACTCACGGTGCTCTCGGCTTGGGTTAGGTGTTGGGGACTTGAGGAGGAAGTCTTATTTCCTTATCAGTTTATACAAGTTGTAACCATCATGTTAGGTCACGTGTAGAATTCTTCTGTGTCTTTGTGAATTATAAAGTTTACTTTTTCATTAAGCAGGGTACCCTGTAGAATTCTTAACAAATACTCACTTTGCTTCTTTCATTTGCTCACTGATTTAGGATCCAAGTGCAGGAAGCAAGTTCAAGGTATTCTGTAGCTAGCCTGTTAACCAAATTCATGTATCCCATACTAAGGGTGATCTTTGATGTTTCTTCTCCTGAGTTCTTTGCCAACCTCTGAAATCCCTTGCTTCTTTATAAACAAATAAGTAGGTAAAGTAGGAAAACAGACATTACCAAACTAAAGTTGCAACATACCTCTAAAATGCTTAAATGGTGAATAATCTAATGTCTTTGTAGAAGACAATTATCAGTTTATTATTTCTGTTTATACTCTATCAAAACTAATGGTTATGAGTTTTGCCTAGATTACAGCAATTAGTAAATGACCATGCACTTGCATTTCCACCCCTGTGTTTACACTTCACAACTCTTCCCTCATAAGGGAACCCTAGACTGAAATAACTGTAATCAAGACCCGACTACCTCAAATACATAATCAATAAATTCCAAAGCAGTATCCCTGATAATACACATTTCTTCATAATTTGGGCAAAATTGTATTTCATATTTCAAGTCAGCATGGGTATCTCACTTCGGAAAACTCTAGCTTATAGAAAATCTTACCATAAAAGAGCAATAAATCGAAAATATCACATTTATTTAATTGAGAAAAACAACAAGGAGTCTTTAAACCTCATGTCACCCTTTTCACCTAACTATAATTTATCAAATAACATTACCATATAATATTTTTAGAAACATATAAAGTCCACCTTGACATTTATTTTCTTACTGTTCATTGGAGAAGAAAGAATGTACTTAACAAAACAATGCTAAGAGAAAACTGAATGCTCTGAGTCTTGAGGTCTTAGTACCAAAAGAAATTACCTTTGATTTACTCATCTCTTCATTTGTGAGATAGTTCTTTGTGAATTTCATGAGCTTTCCACTGTTTTCCTAAAAAACAATCAATTAAACCCTACCTGGCTATTTAATGACCCCTTTACATTTTGTCATGGAGACTAATTTGCAGAGGTATCTTGGGCATACCAGAAGGGTAATACCCAATGTGACTTTTATCCTTGAAATCAAAACAATGAAAACAGCAAAGGCCAAAACAGAAACACACACCCTCTTACACTCCCTAGCCGATGTGCAGAATTCCATCTGTGTGTGTTTCTTGAGGGGTGGAGCCTGGGTCCTGGGTCTTTGCAATTGGGTGGCTGTGAAAAGAGGAGGAGGATGGGGAAGAAATTACATGATGCCTTGTTAGTGGCACTTCAGTCACTGAGTTTAGTTTTTAATATGGTACTGCATTTTAATTTACCTTTGGTAAAACAGATTAATTTACTTCCCAATTTTAACCAAGGCAAACTCACAGGAGGTGAAAAAACTGCATCAGTCCCCTTATCTGTGGTTAGACTTTCTGTGGTTTCAGTTCCCACTGTCAAGTGAGATCTGAAAATATTATATGGAAAATTCTGAAAAAAACATCTCTTAAGTTTTAAATTTCATGCCATTATGAGTACTGTGAGGAAATCTTGCGCCATCCCTTTCCTTCCTGCCCTGGATGTGAATTGTTATTTTGTTAGCAGATCCGTGCTGAATATACCATCCACCTGAAAGTCACATAACAACTCAGCTTTCGGATCAACTGTCACGAGAGGAGCTCGTGTTCAAGTCACTGGGATTTTAGTTACTAATGGCCCATATTTAGTTAATAATGGGCAATTTGGAGAATGCCAAACACTTCTGGCGTGTAAAAAAGTGAAAGTTCTCTACTTAATACAGAGAGGGCAAAAATTACAAGCTGAGGTTGCCCATTGTAAGAACTCATCTATCCGTGACATTATGAAAGAGCAAAAAGAAACATGCGCTAGTTTCACTGTCCCACCCCAGACTGCAAAAGTGATAGCCACAGTAAAGGTGTTGTGAGAGAGAGAAGGGGGAGACCATACTTATGTATCTTTTTGTCACAGTGTATCGTTATAGCTATTCTATTTCCATTGCTAGTTACTGTTGCTAATCTCTCACTTGACTAGTTTATAATAAACTGTATAATAGATGTGTATGTGTAGGCAAAGCCAGTTTACCCCATGGTTTGGACTGGGAATCCTGGAATGAATCCCTTTTCTGTATGGGGACTTTTATAACATCAACAAGGCAAGAGCAAAGCAGGTACTCATCTTAACCACATGCAGTTCAGCCTTCAAGACCGTTAATCAGTGCTCTATAATGTACCCAGAGTGAGTGCCTTTTGGGAGGGGTAACACATACCATGAAGGGAGATTTATATGAGAAGATTTTTGAAAATGTGCCCAGTTTTTTAGGACATGTGTTTTAGAAAATGACATAATTATGCTTATGCTAAATTAAACACCTTGGAAATGAATTTCAAAACCTTCTAAATGAAGAATTACATTAAATAACTCTCTACTTTGGAAGAATTTTTAATTTGCAAAACATTGCTAAAATAATACAGTGTTTCCATATATCCTATACCCAACTTCCCCTATTAATTGATACCATATTAGGTAACTGTGGCATATGTGTTACAATTGATGGAACAATACTGATACATTGTTAACTAGAATCCATGTTGCCTTTATATTTTCCTAGTTTTTACTTAATGTTGCTTTTTCTCTTCTAGGATCTTACCCAAAATACTACAGTGCATTTATTTGTCATTTCTTCATAAGATCTTTCTGTTGGGATGGTTTTTCGGGCTTTAATTTTGGTGACCTTGACAACTTTGAGGGAAAGAGGTGCTGGGGCCTCCCCAAATTCCCTATGTTGACATTTAGTCCACAATGTAATATTGTAACAAATTAGGTCATGAGGGCTCTGCATCCTTTTTTTTTTTTTTTCATTAGACTTTTAATTTCTGCAATAGTTACAATCACCTTCATCCCCTCTCACCCTGGCTAAAACTCAGTTGGTAAGGAACAAAAGTTTACGATAGTCTTTCAATACATGGGAGAGTCCCAGACAGAAAAGTTATAAAACAGGAGCAAGTGACTACCAAGTTTTTCCTCTTTTAGTTCTATGATGTCATCTATGAAACGTCACAGTGCTTTGGTGTGAATAGGCAAGAAAGTGTTAGTCGTTTGAGGTCAGCAACTGTTGATACTCCATATCAACATACTGGCTAATATTCATCACTCATGATATGTATAGCAGATAATTTTCCATTATTGATTTAAATGCTGATGTTGAAGATTCAATTATTTTAAAATGAGAGTGAATCAAAGCCATCCTTACAGTAAAATTATCTTTCATTTTCTTTTATTAAAGCTGCTGAAGAGACTGTAGAGATAGCATGGAGAACCCCAGATTTCCATGGGAGTTGACAAAGATTGTTTGTCAATATTGTTTATTTTATTTTATTTTATTTTTTTTGGGTTTGGATCTACTTTTACTGCTTCCTATCTGTAGAGTCTTGAGCAAGTCACTTCTCCGAGCTTCTGTTTTGTCATCTGTAAACTTCTTTTTTTTTTTCCTTTTTCTTTTATTATTCATATGTGCATACAAGGCTTGGTTCATTTCTCCCCCCTGCCCCCACCCCCTCCCTTACCACCCACTCCGCCCCCTCCCTCTTCCCCCCCAATACCCAGCAGAAACTATTTTGCCCTTATTTCTAATTTTGTTGTAGAGAGAGTATAAGCAATAACAGGATGGGACAAGGGGTTTTGCTGGTTGAGATAAGGATAGCTATACAAGGCATTGACTCACATTGATTTCCTGTGCGTGGGTGGGTCTGCATCCTTTTAAGGGAGGCTGGCCGGGGAGAGCTGCTTTGCTGCTTCTGTTATATGAAGGTGCAACAAGAAGGTGCTATTGATGAAGCAGAAAGTAATCCCTCTCCAGGTATGAAATCTACTGGCACCTTTACCTAGGACTTCCTATACTTCAGAATTGTGAGAAAAGTTTCTCTTGCATCTAATTCATCTGGTCTAAGAATTTTTTTTATATCAGTCTGAATGGTTTTTCATAAAAATTTCCTCCATTGAAATTTTTCTAATGCCTTTTCATGACTAGACTGGAATCATGGGTTTTGGAGAGGAATACCACAGAGGTGACATGCTACTTTGTCATTTCATATCAAGGGCACCTATTACCAACAGAATTTATCTGTGTTGAGGCTTACTCTGATCATTGGAACATACATTATATTTTGAATGCCTTTTTTTCTGAAAATAAAATGAAGCAATTTCCAACTAATTTTTTAGAAATACTGATTTACACAAGGACATGGTAATTTAATAGCAATATGCATTATAAACTTTTTATTAAAAGTTTTAGTAAACAAGACAGTAAACATGGCCTTGGATTCCTCCTTCCACTTTTGAGTTAACAGAGTTTGTCCAGTCCTGACTTCTATATACAGTAAATAGCAAAACTTTCTGAATTTAGGTACAGATCTCCAAATTGCTGTCTTATAAAGTGTCAAATGGATGATTTTTAAAAAGTTAAGCATATTCCATGATATTTAAGATGTAAATTGTTTTATTTAACTTAAGTTTATATTTATTTAATACATCAGATGAGTACAAAAATAAAATTAAGTGTATTTTAATTAATAACATAAAAACATAAGATCTGTTTTCTTTTAATATCCTCTTTTGTTGTCATGTCTCTTTTGCAATGTCTATGAAGTGTTGAAGAAATCAATCAGGCAGCAAAAGGCTTTCCTATGAATACCAGAGACTTGTGATAGAAAAAGTTGCATGCATTTGTTTAATAAACACACTGCAATCATCCAAAGTCCTGTAAGTCAGAAAACCATTGCTCAGAGAAGTTAACACAGTTGGGATTAAATCCCAATCTTTGCATTCAGGCAGATTTAGATTTTTATGCTTCTAATATTTTAGTGATCTTGAAAAATTTATTGAATTTTGATGAGCTGCAATTGCTATATGAGCAAAAAGTTTTCTTATAAAATGCAAATTTAATGTCCAAAATATTAGCCCATGGCTGACAATCACTATTAGTTGTAGTCTCCTTCTTATTTCCTTCCATTTTCTATGCTCTTCAGCCATACATCAATAGTAATGATGAATTATTTGAAAATAAAATACTATGATGCTTCTAAATCATGTAACACTTGTCTTTCTTTTTGACTTTCTGTTAATTTGACTCTGCATTTTATAAGAAAACTAAAAGAAACACACGCTGCTTGATTAGATCTTTTAGAAGATCCCAAAGCTTGACCCGAGTCCTTAAAAAACAGAATGGTATTGAAGTAGACATTATCACATAAGTCAAAATCCCTGGAGCACTTTATTATAGCAATAATGATTGAATCAAAAAGGAATGCTTAAATAACTGTATGAGTTATCTGTGTTTGCTTAGCTCTCTGTCTGTCTTGCCTCTGTGTTAAAGGTGTCTTGGAAGCCTTTGAACTAATTCTTCTTGTCCCCCACCTAAGCCATCAAGGGTTCCATGTGCAACATCTTACTGTTTTCCTTTTCCAGCCAAATGGCTAGAGCAACTTCCTGGCATCACTGCTGCCTGGCGAACCTCAACTTTCCCTTACAACCTTTCGGTTCACCCAGCATTCTCCACAACTTTCCTGTATTTAATTCCCTCTGCTTAAAATATTTATTATGGTGTCTGAATTCTCCACAATCAGGTATTGTTCATAAGCATGAAATTGTAATCACACAGGTGATAGATGTAACCATTTAAAAATAATTTTATTTATACTATTAATTTTACTTGGTTTCAAAACTTAGATGTGTGTGTTTTTAATTAAAAGTAATTTCACATGAGGCTCAACAGATAAAGCTTAATTCTAATTATAATAAAACTATATATTGTCTCTATTTTTGAGCAATACACTGAACTTCCAATTGTATTTAGATGTTCTGTCAAAGATAGAATTCAATGCTTCTTTGTTTTGTTTTTTGTCTGAGATAATCTCAGAAAAAGTGATTTTTTTAATATTAAGGGGAAAGACTACAATAAATAGGAAAAATATTTGGAAATGGTTAAAATGTGAAGAGCAAAAATAAAAATTAAAGTAATATTCAGTTTTTCTTTTTCTTTCATGTTTTTGAAATAATTTCGTCTGATAGTTAATTTAGCTCCTAGCGGTTAATATAATATGTCTGTGTATTCTAAATAATAATAATTAATAATATTGGAATTTTGTTTTGCTGATTGATTATGATAATATTTCAATATTTGGAAACTCTAGAAGCAACTTATACATAAATATATATGTATATATTTATATACACACATTTCAGTAACATTATTACTGAAATCACTAACTTGGATTGTGGATATCTTTGTGTGGTTTTGGTTGATATAGTTGGAGCTCAAATGACTGACTGGTATAATTTCTTACCTCAGTCAGAAGAAAAACTCCATAATTTTGAAATCTCAGCTAAAAGTGAACCAAATGGCTTTTCATTCTCTGCTGCAATGTGTGTGCCAGAGAGAAGAGTGCACTGACCAGGTTCTTCCTGCTAAGGTTGAAATTGGAGCAGCCTGAGATCTCTTTAAATATGACTAGGATGACAGTGACATCACCCCTGGCTCAGAGAATACCATAATCACTAGCCATTTATTCACATATTTTTAAAGTATTATGCATACCTCCTCTTGGGTGTTTCATGAAGTTGGTATCTGAAAAGCAATTCCACTTGCTCGTTGATAGCGGAAAGATGGAGACTGATTTTTGTTCTGTAAAGCACTGATGTAAAGGAGAGGGTGGGGAAGGGAGTTGACTGGAATGTTGTTTTATTTATTATTGGCAGTGAGCTCCCTGGATTTGCACATGGCTCTGAAATGAGATCTCAGACTCCTTAGTGGTTTAGCCATGTGGCTGTCAGAGTGAAATGTGGTCACCCTGCTCCTCCAAGTGATTTCTTATACTTAAGTCATCAAAGCCCTTCAGTCTATTTAGGGGCTCCCTTTCTACACTCCTCATCTACCTTCTAATCCACAGGCAGTAGAGTTACTGAGTCTTCACTTGCTCTACTCACAGGACTGACAGCTAGCCTGGGCATTTCAATGTTAGTTTAGGCCATCAGTAGGATATTTAGGTTATTCAATATTTACTGGTCTCAAATACATAGGTCTAAGGATATTTTAAAGCATCATATCCTTTTTCCTTCCTTCTTCCTTCACTTGCTTCTTCCCTCCTCCCTCCTTCCTTTCTTGCTTGCTTTTTTTTTATTCTTATAGATTGAGTCTAAGGCTTTGCACATGTCAAGAGCACCTTTCAGTATCATTCTTTGTGTACATTAATCTTTTTTCTTAGATATTTCCTCTATTTATAGGAATTAAAAAAATTGGGTAATGATTAATTCTATTATCATGAAAGAGACTGTGAAAATACAGAGTCTTAAGAAACTTTATTGATGACTTTTTTTTTCTTTTTTTTCTTTTTTTTGCAGTACTGGAGTTTCGAGTCAGGTCCTCACACTTGATAGGCTGGTGCTCTACCACTTGAGAACCCCCAGCTGTCCCAGCCCTAGAATCTTAAGAAAATTTAGAAAGAACAATGACAACACATTAAGAGAAGAAATTCCAATTGGTGTAATGGAAAATTGTCCTCACATTTTGAACTTAATTTTGAATTTTGAATCTTGGCCTCATGTGTATGTAGAAGATCCAAGTATAGGGTTACTGTGTTAAGAGCAAACTAAAACCACTCTGGAATGGAATAATGAATACTTGCAAGAATATTCCCTCCAGGACAAGATATCTAGATGTGACATTATGCTGGGGGATTCCAGTGCCTGTATAACAAGCTCATTCTGTTTGAGAAGATTAAATTTTATAGTTCTGCTATGAGAACATCAGGCAGAGACTTCAGAAGTTTCTTATTTTCCTTCTTGGTCAGGTCATAGCACCCTAATTCCTTCTTGGTCCTTTATAATATTCCATTCTTTTTCATCTTGAGTTCTATTTTAGCTTCACAAGGTGGCTTCTTCTTTCACATTTATTTACAAAGCAGCATTCATTGAAACAGTGACCACATATTTATCCTGTGCAAGCCACTGTAAGGCCAAATCAAGAAGACAAATGGTAAAATAAAAGGTGTTTGGAGAGAACTTTGGCTGTCTCAGCTGAGCACATTTACTGATCCCTGAGATGAAGTCCCTGTTGTTTTTCAGTGGCCACAGCCCTTCTGAACAGTCCTCTGCATCTTTGATCACCTACTGGGTGCTGTGGAGTATCACTGCAGGTTGACTCAAGGTCTTCTTGGATTACAGTGCCAGTTTGAGAATGACCTCCTGCTATGCCTGTCAATTGGTGATGTTTGCCCCTCCTCATAATAAATGGGATTATGGTGGCCTTTTTATCCCAAGTGGGGATTCTTCGCAGTGAACCTCAGAGAGACTGATTTGGAGCAACTATTAACTTCCTCGTACCCTGAGGCCACAAGGAATGGAAGGACAGAGCAGGAGCTCACCCAAGATGAGGAAGTGTTCAGAGAGCAGGGGAAAGGAAGCTCTTTCCAGCTCTCTCCTGGAAGCAAGTAAGGAGTCCATGAGGTCAGAGGAGAGCTGACATGCCAAACAAAGACACATTCAGGCACTTCCTGCTTCCTCTGTGGATCTCTGGGTGCTCTTTCCTTTTTGAGTCCTGGGCATCCTAAGGGCTGGACATGGCACATAATAGGAGAGGTATAGATGAGTGACATAGGAAGCCCTGCCATGGGCAGGTCCCAGCCTCTGCTGCTTAGCTTTCAGACTGCTTATTTTACTTCACTGCATTTGCCTTCCCCCCTCACTTCTGGGCATGTTCCCCAGGATGAAACTCTTGTTCTCCTGACTTTGACTTTCTGCCCGACTCCATCTAGCTAGCTGGACATTTAGTCGTAGCCCTTTCTGGATGCCTCCTGGTAAGTGTCTCAGTTCTGCTGCTGCTGTCGTTATTAGTAGTAGTTGAATTGTGACAGCACTTTCTACTAAGTCTTTATTTTGTTCCAGACCCTAAGTGTGAAACTAGTATTAAGCATTAATTCTTGAAAAACAAATCTAGCAATTGTTGTCACTTTCCTAGTGACAAGAGAAAGCACAACTATGGGTTGGCAACTTGTCCAATGTTGTATGGATTCATAGGAGGTAAAGATGGAATCTGATCATAGGAACCTTTTCTCTGCAGTTAGGACCTTTATCTAACTACATTGAAATAGTATTTCACTTCCTTTTAAAATTTTATTTTACGGATTCATTTGTTTATGAGTTATTGATTATTTTCTATAGACCCATGACTTATAAATACAAATGACTTCTAGTTTTAAAGATTTCCTATGCTAGTTTGAGAAAAATAAATTGCTGTCCTAGAATTTTTTAAAAAAACTTTTACAAATTAAGAAGAGGCTGGAGCCTTGTTTTTAGTGGGACACTTCTTAATACCCTGGGCTTTTGATGAAACAAAAGCCCAAACGTCATCTTCTCATCTGTGAGTTGGATGTCATACATTCTCTGTCATTAGATAAAACAATGTAGTGACAACTCTTGGCGATATGATGAGTGCTATCACAATGGTACCAAGTCTGTTTGACATTGATCTATGTACATCCACTGCTGCCCTTCCATTGCTGAACTCAGTTTTTATCCACCCACTACAAAAACATTTTTGAGTCCCACATATTTCCAGTGCTTTGCATATTCTTTTACTTAATCTTCCTGACACCAAGCTTTGTGTCCTCCTATTTTAAGGTGCTAGCCTTGAGGGTCAGGCAGGTTAATGAATTTGTAGAAGAGTATGCTATGACCAGATGAATAAATGAATCTTATTTTTTGATCCCAAAGATAGTGCTTTTCCAACTAGTTAGAATGTCTTCTTTTGGTCAGATTGTAAAAATTTGTTTCCTTTCTTTGGTGATCTTATGTTTTCCACATTTTAAAAAAATGAGGCTGTCATACTCTAATTAGCATGTTAAGGAACCAAGGAAGTGGAAGTGACTGGCTGCTTTGCATGCAAATTGTAGAGAGGTGTATGGGGGCGGTTCACCTGGCTCAGATGCAGGCAGCCTTCTTGGTTCCAGAAACAGAGGAATGCTAGATGAGGTGGTAGTGATGGAGCCCGGGGCTAGACAACACCAGGAGTGTTCTGGATAGCCAAGGGAAGCGAGTGCCTTACAGCTGGCAGATACTGGTTAGTTGTCATCCAGCTGCTGTTGATAAATCAGATGCTAAGGGTGACTTTCCACCAGTGCTTCTTCCTTGCCCCTTCACCTCCAGAGAGGAGGTCTGGTTTTCTAAGTTCAAGGTCATGCACCAAGTCCTCACATGCAGGGCTCAGTTCTTTGGGCTTCCCCAGTGTGCAGTGGGAGCTCATTCCTTACTCTCAAAGGGACTGTATGGAATGAGGGAGACAGTGTTCTTTAATAAGGGTCTCTTAGGAGACCTGTGAATGTTGGACAGTCTCAAAATCACAAAGTCCATCATCACTTCAAAGAAAATAAATAAGACTTCTCAGGGGAATGAGAAATGCTGAGTTAGAGAAGAGGGATGGAAAGGGGCAAGTCCTAGAGGCACAGAGGAGTATATTTATTTAGAAAACAGCAAGTTCTACTACAGCCCCAGGGGTTTGGCCAAGTGGTAGGTTCAAGTCTGTGAAGAAACATTGGATTTGAAGGTAAAATCCTTGCATTCTTATGTCATCCAGGGATGATTATGACAGGTTAATGAGAGATGTTTAGAGGTCGGGCATTTACATGGAGGTATTTACTCGCTCTGGGTTGATAAACATCCCTATGTAGTGTTCAGTGGGAAGAAGCAAACTTAATGAAGCCAGTCCAAATGTGTGTGGCCAGCCTACACGGCTCAAACAAGGAGTTCTCTTCAGCAGTGTAGAAGACCTACCTGTCAATCCTCCTGGGGACGTGGAACACACAGGAAGAACACCATACACAAATGTGCACAAATCTTCTAAATCTTCCGTTTTATCATAACATATAGGTAAATTTTGAAATTTCCTTGCTAAAATGTCCTTCAAAAGTACATATGTGGGGCTGGTAGAGTGGCTCAAAGGGTAGGGTGCCTCCCGAGCAAGTGTGAGGCCCTGAGTTCAAACCACAGTACTGCCTAAAGCAAAAAATACATATGTAATTGTTGACTTAGGGGCACATTAGGTTGTTTACTTGGAATTTATCCCTCCTTACGAAGCCCTTGTTCTGTTCCTGAGTGTCCTCTTCACATAGCCACACCCAGATAAGATGATGCCCTCCAGTGTGAGTGCTGATTAATCTAAGTCAATTTTGGTAGTCCCGTAAAAAGCCAAATATTTAAAGGTAACCATGTTATTTGGAGGGGTGACATTTGAAACTTTTTCCTTGTTCTTAGAGATGGTTGGTGCTATGCTTTGAATCTTAATTGTTCTCTCATGGCCCATGAACTAAGGCTTGGTTAGAGACTCTTGTATTATTGGGAGGCAGTGGTATCTTTAGGAGGTCGGGTCCAGTGGGAGGAAGTTAGATCATAGGTGGTATGACCTTGAAGAGGGTATTGGGAAAGGCTGCTTCGTTTCCTTCTTTCCTTCCCAGCCTCCATGACATAAGTAAATTCCTCTGTCATGCACACTTCTTTCATGATGTTTTGCCTCACTGCAGGCCAGGTGACTATGGATTAAAACCTCTGAATCCATGAGCTAAACAAATGTTTCTTCCAGACATGTTGACTTTCCAAGGTGTTTTTGTCACAGCAATGGACAGCTGACTAAAACAGACAGTGATGAATTAGTCGTCTTTTCTGGATGTTCCTGTGTCTGCATCCTGGTACTTTCTAGTACCAGGGAACAGCCCTAGCCAAGGAGGAGGCTCCTCTGAGGAACAGGATGGAGTGAGAACCAGGGAGAATCTAGGTATCTGATTCCTCATGGTGCCATTGGGCCTCTGTGTTAGGCAACCACAGGGCCACCTGGTACTTGGCTCTCCAGTCGTGTGCTGTGATGGAATGTTCCCAAGGCACTAAGTTCACACTTCAGATCCTAGTTTGGCAAGAGGGTTTCTCTCACTAGTTTACCCAAGCTTTCTGTTAAGCTGTTGCTCTGAGATGTTCCATATCACTCTCGGCAATTTCTGTCTCTCTGTCCTTCCTCCACATGTCTGCCAGCCCTTGTGATAACTGCAGGTAAGGGACTCAGACCCTGACTTCCTGATGATAATAATTAATTCAAGTGTGAAATACACACTTACTTATGCCAGAATATCTGAAAGATAAACTTATCAAATCCACTTTTCTCCTAATAAATTCTCTTTCTATTCTCTGTATATTGTGTCTGGTGACACTAAGGAGAATGTATTTTCTGGGAATAAACATATGTTGTCAGAGCAAGTGATTTTCCCCCACAGTCTAAAAATGTGTAAAATATTCTCCATGCAATAGAAGAAACAGGCTGTTTTTTTTTTTTTCCATCTTTTTAAATCACATTTCACTGTCCTGTTCAGTTCAGGATCGACACTAATTTCTAATGAGGTCTTTGACATGTCACATGGGAAGGCTCCCAGAGCTTCTCAAGGCAGCCATGGAGCCATGGAGGGTTTTCTCTTTCCTTTATACTTCCCAACCCAGCAGCTGTTAAAACAAAGTGGAAACAGGGACGTCTGCATTTTCTCTAGCCATTTCCTAAAAAATGAATGAAATACTCATTTGCATTGAAGAATGGAATGCCTTTTCTTTTGTGATGAAATTTAGGGATATTAATGTGGCCATTTTATATACATCAATATGTAATGATTCTAGCATTTATTTTTCACAGATATCTTAAAAGTTTGTATTTACTTAGGATTTGAGTTATAAGTATAGTGCTGGAATTTTTTGTTTGTTCTTCTCCAGAAGTACTAGGGTTTGAACCCAGGGCCTTGCACTTATCAGGCAAATGCTCTACCCCTTGAGCCATAGTCCCAGACCTTTTGCTTTTTGTTTTAGTTTCGTCTGGGCAGGCTTTGAACCACAATTCTATATCCACTGCCTGAGTAGCTACAATTGCAGGCTTGTACTACTCTTCTCAGCTCGTTTTTGGGATAGGGTCTTGTAAACATTTTTGCCTTGGCTGGATTTGAACTTCCATCCTATTTGTGCTTTTCAAGTGTCTGGGATCACGGAATCCATCACCATTCCCGGTCTATTGCTAGCCATTTTGGAAGGATGTAATAAAGCAACTTGAATTGAATCCTAAGTTAGTATTTGAAGACCGAACACAAAAATAAATATTTTTTTCTATTTTTGGGAATTGTGTCCAGGATGGATTTTTTTCACTTAATATTATTTTTGACTAGAATGAATAAATTTTTCTCACTATTCTTATGTTTGAAATATCACTTATTTCAAGAGGACATAGTATATGACATCTTATTTAATAAGAAGTGTGTGTATTTATAAACAACTTCTTTTTTTAACTCACCTTTACTTATTTAAAGTAATATTCTAAAGTATATGGAACATAGAGAAAAAAAAGTTTCTCTGCATGTATGTGTGGATTAATTTTAAGTTAGAAATTTCACAGGTCTGGAGTTCAAGCCCCACGTGCCTGGCTTGACTCACATCTGTGTCTCTATTTCAGTGCTCCATTTTTTACCTGGAACATGGCATTTCTTTTTGGTGTCACTGCTTATTGGAGGGGAGCACTGGTCTTTGGCTTGACGTCTAGTTTTCTCACACTTGATTCTGAGCCTCACCTGTCTTGTTTGAGCCATAGTTTCTGCCTCTACACAGTGAAGGTGTCATCAGCTCCCCTGGGTGGCTGGTGCACAAGCTCAATGGACAGACACAGAACAGAGAATTTACACAGAGACCAGAGAGAGAATATTTGACCATGTGCTGAATCTGTTTCTCTTTATGCAGAATCAGAGAATCAGCAAAGTACAAGAGCTAAGGAATTCTCCAATCCATCACCCTGACTTCACAGGTAAGATTCAAAATCTGAGAAGGGGAGTACCCAACAGAGGGTATAGAGGAACCCAGGACAGGGCAAAGGTGAAGTTTCAGGTCTCCAGCCACACCGTGTATGCTGCACTTCACCGTCAGTGGGCACACATACACAACCTTATTCCACTCCAAACCTGAATTTGCATTTACCCCAGGAATTGCCCAAATGCCATCTGCAAATTGACCTTTCAAAGTATTAAGCAACTTAATTATTTTCAAAATTTAATTTCATAGTCTGATGCCAACTCACTGCTCAGTCCAGGTATCTTCTGTTTCAAGAATAATCGTTTGTGTGCTTTGGGTTCATTGCTGTTAGAAATATTATTATTTGGGGGAGAAAGAAAGGATTTCCAGTGCACCACAGAAGATCTACCTTCTATTCTTATCTTACCCTTTGCCATATAGAGTCTGCTTGAAATTGTACACTTCTTTCTTCCTGGTTTCAAACCATTAAGACACACTACAAAGCGTTTGCAGAAAATTTGAGAAGCATTTAACTTAAAAGTCTGCTGGTTCCACTGGAATTACTTCAGATCTGGGATCTTACATCTACTTCATGTGAACTTTATGATTTTGAATGTCAGTAAATTATTCTAACCATGGTCTCTCCATCAGTACAAAGGGGTAAGTGCTATGCTGAAAATGGAGTTTTGGACACTAGGCCCAAACTCCTGAGCTTCCACATATCAGACCTGGCCACTCAGTCTCTGTGACAAATAGACAGTAATGACGAAGGGCAGAGAAAGGAGATTAATTACACAGCCTGGGACACGCTGTGGAAAGAAGCAAAGAAAGCACTCAGCCCACCTTCTGCCGTCTTTGGGGCAGAAGCTTTAGCTTTAAATAGACAAGGAACTGGGGGCAGGGGACGAAGGGATGCATGGTTACATAATCCAGTCACAGGTGTGTTCCCGGGCTTGAGTGGGGCCCAGCTGACATTATCTCAGTCTTTGTCCTTTAAGGGTTCTGGAGGAGTTGCTGTGGCTGTCATAACTTGAAGGGAGTAATCTGGTTCCCAAGGCATGGTTACCCCTGCTTCAGGGCGAGCCTCATCATCATAGGTAATTGTCCTCATTTGGAGGGATGGTTTGTCCTGCCAGGCTCTGCCATTTGTTTCCTAGGGGATGTTCAGTCCCTTGTCATAAAGATGTTATCAATCATTCCTGTCCTTCCTTGATCCCAAGGTGGCTGCAGGAGAGAATGGCTCAGAGCAAAGGACAACAGGTACAAAGTGGAGACAGAGATGTCAAGCTTTCCTACTGCTTTTAGCTCATTCATGGGCCCAAAAAATGAGTCAGTGCTTTTCAGCAAAAGCAGTTTAAGCACCTCTCATACTGCACTATTTTGAATATGTAGTACTTCATCACTTAAATATTTGAAAATAAGATTGGGCTTTCATAAATATCTAATCACCTCAAAGAAACTGTCCTTTGCATGTGTAGTTATTTGAAATGCACAGCCTGTGTTAGAATGAGCGTGTTGAAAGACAGACATTTGTCAGAGGAAGGATTGACCTGCCGAGTCACAGCAAACAGAAAAAGTGGTGGTGTGAGAGGGCAGTCCCTTCTGCACTATGTGGGGACAAGGAACTTCCCTCTGCTACTGACGACTTCCTCTGCTGGCCCCATCTGCAGCCTGCTTCTAGTGTCAGATGGGCGCTTTGGGCAGGCCCTGCCAAAGTTGTTAAATGTCTGCTTTATTTCATTTTTGCTGAATGCTCTAAGGGCATGCTTACCACACACAGTGACTCCCCACCCCCAGCAGTGTGTTGATCTACCCATTACTGTGACTCTAACACTGTGACAACTCCTCCATCGCTAGAGGCCTCTAACAACATCTATTTGTTCTAAATCTCCTCTTGAAGTGGCTCAGTGAGGTGGCTCGGTGTCCACTTGAAGGTCTGGCTGGATCTTCTTGCTTCTTGCAGAAGCAATTCTCTCTGAAGAGTCAGGCATATTGGGAAGGTTTTGATGGCAGCAGTGTCAAGGCACAGGACAGAAAATGGAGCTGTAAAACACATTTCAAATTTTGCTAGTGTGGCGTTCACTAACAACCCACTGGTGAGAGTGCATCCCACAACTGGGTGGCAGCAATGGGGCCGGGAAGCATATTCCCCTTTATGAAGCTCAGAAGGGAGACTTGTATATTTTGAGCAATATTCAGTCTCCACAGGCTGCCTAGAGAAACCATGCTTTGGTCGTTCAGACATGAGTATCGAGAAACTGGACGTGGGACTTGCTTACTGTGAAACTGGCACTAAAATACTATCCTTTGAGCAGTACTTAAAAAGACATCTTGACCAGGTGTGGTGACACATGCCTGTGATCCCAGCTACATGGGAGGCAGAGATCAGGAGTTGTAGTTTGAGACCAGGCAAAAAGTTAATGAGCCCCACCCCCCCCTTGTCAACCAATACACTGGGAATGGTGGTACACAGCCATCCCACCTACACAGGGGGCATATGTAGGAGGATCTCAGTCAGATGTCAGCTCGGAGGGAACAATTGTGAGGTCATATCTGAAAAATAACTAAAGCAAGACAGGGCTGGGGGCAGGACTCAAGTCGCTGAGCTCCTGCCTAACAAGCACAAGGCCCTGAGTTCAAACTCCACTTCAGCCAGAGAAAAGTAATTCTCACCTTCGCTTCTCTGCCTCTCCCCTCTCTTGCCACTGAAGGCAGATCCAGAACCATCCAGATAACACACTGCACACTGTGAGAGCTTTGAAGGCTGTACCTCTTAACAAGAAAACAATTAAAATCCAGCCCCAAATAAATGGGGGAACAACTCAGATGACCCCACAGCAGTGAGAGCACTGTTACTTCTTCCGTTGGGGACAAGTCCCAGAGCCAAACCCATAGTCTTGGCACATATTCCCTGTGGATCTTACTCCTGCCCAGAGACCAGGCAGGGTATAAACACGCTTGATGAAAGCCATGGATAACTTAGGAGAGAATGAGAGCCTCTTACACAAGTGCTAAACACACAAAAGGGATTGTATATAAGAGTGAGACTGAAGATCAAGGGGTAAAAACAATGACACTTTATTTGGGGGTGTTTGTGACATTTCCTCACTCATAAACTTGCAAAGAGGAAGAATATTCTAACACATGTTCTCGAGCTCATCTTCTTGCCCATTTAGAAAGAATCTTCTTGTTTATCTCACCTGGTTGGGTGGAATTGGATGGGTGGTGGCATTTAGGCTTGGATTCTGTGGCAAACATGTCTTGGGATAAGCACCATTGCTGACTTCAGAAGAACTACATATTGGTCATCACTTTGCTGTTCTGTTGGAATGTGATCTCAGGAAAGATAACATCTCTGGGCCTCAATAGAGGTCCTCACTATTGAAAATGAGGCCGCCGTGTAGGAAAGGGTGTGTCATATCCTCCCCTTGTCCTGAGGTCTATGTTTGTGGCTAGCTCAGGTTCACAGTTGGCAGGTCCAGTGACCTGAAAGCAAAGTCAACATAGATTCCCAAGAATAAGAAGCACCTACTCTGGCATCTCTGCTGGGGGACCGTGGTGTGTAGAAGCCACTCGCGCCTGTGTCCACCTCTCTCCGATGCTCTTCCCCAGGATTCCCCCAGTCACGGCCTCAAGCCAGCATCGTGGCAGGTCCTCCATAGAGAGGTTGCACCTCACAGTTTCCATTGTATGTTTATACACTGGCATTCCTCTGCCACCCCTTAGCGAGGTGACTCTGTCTAGTCACCACTTTTAGGGAGTTGACTTATCTCTACTCATGTATTTGGGGATGTCTATCTTCAGAATGGACATTGAACAAAATAAAAACATGGCTGGCAGAGTGCACAAAAGTTGCAATTGGCAGAGGAAGACATGGAAAGTGTCCCTGTGATGCAGAGGAGGGAGGGCAGGTCAGGAAAAGTGATTTCCAAGGGACTTGGGATGGGACTCAGTTTAGAAAGCAGCCAGGAGTGAGATTGCTGTGAGTGTGTTCACACCTGAGTGTGCAATAAACCACGCTTTGTGGGGTCACCCTGTGTGGAAAAAGAAGAAGAAGCTGAGCTCTGGCCAGCAAAGGAAAGGAAAGCTTGGTAAAAAGCACTTCCTTCCTTCCTCCCTTTCTCTCTCCCTCTTTCTTGCAATGCTAGGATTTGAACTCAGGGCCTTACATTTGCTAGGCAAACACTCTACCATTTGAGCCACATCACCATCCTACGTCTCCTTTTATTGCTTTAGTTATTTTTCAAAAACTTTCATGCTTTTTCCTAGGCTGGCCTTGAGTCATCTTCTTGCCTATGTCTCCAAGTAACTGGGATTACAGATGTGGATCCATCATGCATGACTCTTTTTGAGCTGGAGTTTTGCTAACATTTTACCTGTGCTGGTGTTGAACCACAATCTTATTTCTGTCACTCAAATAGCTAGGATTATGAATGTGAACCACCATGCCCAGCTAGCACCTTTTCAAATTTAATGCATAAAGTCTGTTCTGCTCCTGTGTCCTGTCCTCATTCCCTCTGGGGTCTGTTTCTGAATGGAAAGTGGCTCTTCAGTTAGTTGTCTGTTTAGTGGATGGATGAGCTGTCATCAAATGAATGGGTATGATTTAATGGGGCAAAAGTTATGTTTGGACAAATGTGTCAGTTTTACTGAGGTCACAAATCTCACAATTAGCAGTCTACACAGGCATCCCATTCTTCCAGTTGTTTTGAAATGTACTCTAGGATCAACCCATTTTCTATTAGCGAGATTGACTACCTGCAAAAATATTTGACCTGTGTCCATCCAGTTATTTCTGCCTACTTTTCTTTCCTGTTTTGTGTTTGGAATTATTTGCAACCTCCTCTTTATATGGACATTTTCTGGAATAAATATTTATTTTTTATTAAAACCCCATGACAATAGCTGTATCTAATT